>NC_058130.1:188827009-188899451 GCF_016433145.1 Gracilinanus agilis
TTATGATCTGAGAAGGTTACATTTATTATTTCTGCTCTTTTGCATTTTTTTGCAATGATTCTATGCCCTATAACATGGTCAATCTTTGTGAATGTGCCATGTGCAGCTGAAAAGAAGGTGTATTCCTTTTTGTCCCTATTTATTTTTCTCCACATATCAATTAAATCTAATTTTTCTAGGACTTCATTCACCTCTCTTACCTCTTTCTTATTTATTTTTTGGTTTGATTTATCTAGATCTGACAGAGGAATATTTAGACCTCCCACTAGTATGGTTTTACTATCTATTTCCTTCTTGAGCTCTGCCAGTTTTTCCTTTATGAATTGGGGTGCTATGCCACTTGGTGCATATATATTGAGTAGTGTTATTTCCTCATTGTTTAAACTACCTTTAATCAGGATGTAATGACCTTCCCTGTCTTTTTTAATCATATCTATTTTTACTTTGGCTTTGTCAGAAATCATAATAGCCACTCTTTTTCTCATTTGACGCCCAAAAGATTTTGCTCAAACCCTGAACCTTAAACTTGGGTATGTCCACTCGCCTCATATGTGTTTCTTGTAGACAACATATGGTGGGATTTGGGTTTCTAATCCACTCTGCTATTTGCTTCCATTTTATGAGCGAGTTCATCCCATTCACATTCAGAGTTATAATCATCAGTTGTGCATTTGCTGACATTTTCGAATCCTCCCCTCTTCCTTCCCCCTTTTTCCTTATACTTTTTCCTTTTAAATCAGTGGTTTGCTATTGAGCCGCTATCCCTTATCCCCTCCCTTGATTAACTTCCCTTTCTACCCCCTCCCTTATTTTTCCCCCTCTTTTTGTTTTTAAAGGCCTTATGAATTCCCTCCCTCTTCTCCCCTCCCTTTTTTTGACCTCCCCACTGCCCTGCTCCCCTTGGTTTATCCCTTCTAACTTTCTCAGAAGGGTTAGATAAGAGTTTTATGTCCCAATGGATAGTATAGCTACTCTTCCCTCTCTGGGTTGATTACACTAAGAGTAAGGTTTGATTATTACCTCTTAATGCTCTCTTCCTCTCCTTCTTATAATAATATTTGTCCCCTCTCCCTCCCATGCCCTCTTTGTGTGTAATAGAACATCTTATTTTCAAGTTTCTCTTGGTGTCCCCTGCTATTCACCCCCTCTTTCCCATCCCCCATGTCATCTTAGATTATTTAGTGTTCCACCCTCACCCTGTGAATTATTCTTCTGATTACTATAATAGTGAATATTATAATAGTGAATAGAGTTCACTACAGAGAATTATACATAACATTTCTCTACATAGGAATACAGATAATTAGATCTCACTGAGGTCCTTAAAAAGGCAAATTTAGAAATTATAAGTTTTCTTTCTTTCCCCTCTGTATCTTATTTACCTTTTCATGTTTCTCTCGATTTTTGTGGTTGGATATCAAACTTTCCATTTAGCCCTGGTCTTTTCTGTGCAAATACCTGGAATTCTTCAATTTTGTTGAATGTCCATACTTTCTCCTGGAAATATATAGTCAATTTTGATGGGTAGTTGATCCATGGTTGCAGGCCCAGCTCTCTTGCCTTTCTGAATATCGTATTCCAAGCCTTGCGATCTTTTAGCGTGGAGGCTGCCAGATCCTGTGTGATCCTGATTGGTGCTCCTTGATATTTGAATTGTTTCTTTCTGGCTTCTTGTAAGATTTTTTCTTTTGCTTGGAAACTCTTGAATTTGGCAATTATATGTCTGGGTGTTTTCTTTTCTTGATCGAATGTCGCAGGTGTTCTATGAATCCTTTCAATGTCTATATTGCCCTCTTGTTGTAGGACTTCAGGGCAATTTTGCTTAATAATTTCTGTTAGTATGGAGTCCAGGTTTCTATTAATTTCTGTTTTTTCTGGAAGACTAATTATTCTCAAATTGTCTCTTCTAGACCGGTTTTCTTGGTCTGTCACTCTCTCATTGAGATATTTCATGTTTCCTTCTATTTTTTCAGTCTTTTGACTTTGTTTTATTTGTTCTTGTTGTCTTGAGAGTTCATTAGCTTCTACTTGCTCAATTCTAGCCTTTAGGGATTGATTTTCGGCTATAATCTTTCGGTTTTCGGCTATGATCTTTTGATTTTCGGCTATAATCTTCTGGTTTTCGGCCATAATCTTCTGGTTTTCGGCCATAATCTTCTGGTATTCCTTTTCAACCTGGTCATTTCTGGTGTTCAATTTGTTTATCAGTTCATTTGGTTTCTGAGCCTCACTTTCCAATTGCAAGATTCTACCTTTTAAACAGTTATTTTCTTGCCAGATCTCTTCCATTTTCCTCAAAATCTCAGTTTTGAACTCTTCCATAGCTTGTGAGGAGTTTTCCTTATTTGAGGAGGGTCCGGATGCTTGTTTGTTCTCCTCCTCTGTTTACTCAGTTGTCTGGATTTTCTCTGTGTAAAAGTTGTTGAGTATTAAAGACTTCTTTTTCTTGTTGTTAATCTTTCTCTTCTGAACTTCCTGAGACTGGGTAGCCATTGTTAGCCCAGCAGCTTCTCAGGTTTATCCTCGCGCTCAGGGTCTGTCCGCGGTCAAGCCCCCTGGTGGACCCCCTTGCTTGATCGTCTGCTGGAGGTTTCTTTACAAGTCTCAGGGCGCTGCTTCCACAGTTGTATACCTGTCTGCACTGGTTCCCCACTCAGGGTTTCAGAGCTTTAGCTTGTGGCTGTGTCTGCTTCCACCCTCGCCTCCGCCCGTGCCTGCGCTCTGAGCCTGTGCTCTGCGCCCTGCGTCTGCTCTCAGCACCCTGCTCCCACACTCAAATTTTGTGTGAGTTCATTAGCTTTTTGGGGTCCTAAATCTTGCTGCTCTCAGGAACAGGCCCCGGAGCTGCCAATGACTTGATGGGTGCCCCAAACTTGCTCTATTTCTTTTTAGCTGGCTTTGGTGCTATAGGTGTTATGTGTGGAGGGGGTGGGGTGGGGTGGTTGCTCAGCCCGCGATTTAGTGAGAGCTGTTTCACCCCTTTATAGCATGGAAATGCCTCGATTCCACGTACCTTCCACGCTGTGCCCTGTTGTGGGGTTCCTCCGTTCGTCTGGACTTGTTTTTATGTCCCTTTGAGGAGTTTTGTGTGTTTCGGTCAGGAGAGGTTAAGGGCTGCTTCTTACTCTGCCGCCATCTTAAACTGGAACCCCCTGTTTGTTTATTTTTTGCTTTTTTCCTGTTGGCGACCTAAATTTAAAATAGGATAATATATTTAGACCTGAGAGGTTGTCTTGTCTGATTTTTTTTCAGTTACAAATGATGGAAATTAAGCCAGGGAGATTAAGTAATTTGGCCAAATTAACTCAGATACTAAGTAATAGAGATAATAAATATATCTATATCCTCTGACTCCAAATTAGCTATTTTTCCCACTATCTCTTGCATTTCAAATAAACAATCAAATACAGATAGATAAATGAATGAATACATAGACTGCCCAGAAGGCAATAAAAATCACAATCTAAGCATGATAATAAAAGAAACTACTAAAATTAATTATAATAAAAATTTGTAAATAATTACAAAGTGATTTGTAAATAAATTGCAAATAATTAATGGATCAAAGATAAAATCTTAGGGACTATAGATGATTTAATTAAATATGACAACAATGAAATAGAATATGAAAAATTTTGATATGCAGTCAAAGTCCTTATGAGAAATTTTGTATCTCTAAACATCAATGAAAGAGAGATGAATAGATGGATGCAACTAAAACAATCTAAGATACCAATAAAGCTTTTAAAACCCAAAGTAGAAAATATAAAAATCAAAGAAGAGATTAATAAACAAAGCAAAAAATTCATTGAATTAAAAAAACTAAGAATGCTTTTTTAAGAAACAATAAAATAAACCATTAGCTAATTTCATTTTTTAAAGAGCAAATCAAATTGTTAGAATCAAAAAAATGTATAGAGAAATTTTTAAATAACTAAAAAAGTGAGAGCATTATTAGAAGTTATTTTGCCCAAATATTTGTCAATAAAATTTTTTAAAACAAAATTAAATGACTTGGCATTTGCAAAATTATAAAATACCCAGATGAACATATGAACTAGAAAAAAAATTTTAAAGATTTTTTAACCTCAGAAGGAGAGCTTAAATAAGCTACAAGACCCCACATATACACAAACAAATGTAACCAAATAAATTTACAAGGAAATTCTTTTAAATATTCAAGGAACATTTAATTACTATATTAAGTCAATCATTTGCAAACATAGCAAAATATGATATTCTACAAGCTCCTTTTATGTACAAATGTGGTCTTGAGACCTAAACCAAGGAGATCAAAAATGTAGGGGGTGGGCAAACTTTTAAACCAATATGCAGAATGATTATGGACAGAAATAAAAATAAAGTATCATCAAAGAGACTGCAGAAATACATCACCAAAATCATATACCACAACCAAGTTGTATTTATATCATGAATGAAGAGTTGGTTCAATATTAGGAATGCTATTAGCATAGTTACATTTATATGAAACATCAGGGTTTAGCAAATTATATTTATCTGGTTCTATAAGGTGGTGTTGCTTTTGTTGTTCAATCCTTTCAGTTATGTCTGACTCTCCATGATGCCATTTTTGGGTTTTTAGCTCATTTTACAGATGAGGATACTAAGGCAAATAGTGTTAAGTGACTTTCCCAAGGGCAGACAGCTAGAGTATTTGGGGTCTAGTTTTAATTCAGTTTTCCTGATGCTAGATTGTACCATATCACTTCCCACTATAAGACTTACCAAGTGCTTTATATGCATTATCTCATTTGACCATTACAATAGCCGCATGCAATAGGGATTACAAGTATTTGTTATCCCCTATTTTCAAATGATGAAAATAAGGATAAATATGATTAAATGACTTGCCCATGGTACCATACTTGTTAAGGGTTCAAAGTTGAATTCAAGCCTCTCTTGATTCTAAGTTCAACACTTGTCCACTACAATATACAATTATATATCTGATTATATTAAAATATATTATATGCAGATCAGGCTTCTTCTGATGTCCGGCTCCACTACTCTTCCCAATTCTATCTTCCAAAGTTTCTTTGACACGTCATTGTAGAGAATATCAAATCTTGAAGTGGTGGATGACAGCTATGGTGGCCCCACTACCATTACTGATCAGAACTGATGGCTCTCTGCCACTGTGCTTGTGGTCCTGCTTATGTTCTCATCAGTTGTCCCAGGGGGATCTATATCAGGGAACTCTCTAACATCAATCTCCCTGCAAACTCCTTTTATCCTCAACTACTTTTCATTGTTTTATGACACAATAGTGTTAAGAATCTTTCATCTTGCTTGTCCATAATGTCTTACAAATAACCTAATAGTTTAAATAGGCATTATCACTGACCGCCAGACATCTCCTACAAGTTAAGATATCAAGAATCTACTGACAGAGGGTAATTGGGTGGCTCAGTGGATAGAGAACCAAGTTTAGAGATGGGAGGTTCTGGGTTCAAATCTGGCCTCAGACACTTCCTAGAACAATTATTATTTATGATATATGCCCGTACTTATATTATTTCTTCTACCTTATTATTAACTTCGACCCGTGTTTTAACCAGTGGATAATTTGACTACAAATAAAACCTGATCCTGAAATGACAACGGTTGTTGTCTACATGTTGGCATAATCAATTTTATTTTCCGTTATTATCAAATATTCATTACATTCAGCAAATCCTCATCTTCCTTTTCAAGCAATAAGCATTTATTAAGTACTTACTATATTCTAGGCAATATGCTGGGCCTCTCCAAAGAGAACCTCCTGAAAGCACAACTTTGAAAAGAGTGTAAAATAGCAATTGAGCTCCCTTCCAGCTAGTAACATTTGGAACATGCAAGAAGTTACCAATATAATGTTTGGCTAGTTGAATTCCACTGATTAAAACTATAGTTCCATTCAATAGACCAAGAGAGAATTTTATTAAGGACTTTAAATTATATTAGCTTTTGTGGAATTTTCTAAATCCATAAAAGCATGCAAATCCATAAACATATATCCTATAAATTGAGGATATAATTCATAACTACCCTCTAAAGGCACAGATGCATATTCCTGTACATAGGGTGGAAATAGATTACTTCTCCTGGGTCCAGTTGGAGGTATTTTGACAAGAGTAAAAGGTAGCCTCTAAGCTCTCTAAGCTCCAAACAATTTGAACCTTTAGCCCAAAGAGGGCTAAAGGAAGAAAGAGGACAAGGAGGAGGGAAGTGGATCTTTAAAACTTTCCTGCTACTTATGGTTTAGTCAGGTTGCTCCTTTCTTGCTGAAGTCTATACCTTGTTACCCATTACCTTCCTCAAGGTTATTCACTAAATGAACCTTCTTCTAAATCCTCAATTTAAGCTGGTCAGAGAAAGATGGAGGGAAGATTCTCCCCCACCCCCCCCCCCACACACACACACTAAACACACATATTTCTGCTCCTTTTTAGTGGACAAATTAGTTTTAATTTTGAAACAAGAAACTCCAATCCTAACCATCAACAGAAAGTCATCTTCTAATTTCAGTCTCGTGGTTTGGTGCCCCTTTTACTAAAAGCTATTTGTCTGACATGGGCTGAAAATCTGAGGTTGGTGATCAGAAACTAACTAAAGGCCACAATGATGCATAAGATTAGAGATTAGGAGTGCTGCCTATACTACTCAAGAGAAATTCACTGATAGAGAAAAGAATCCAGACCAAATCTGAGGAATCAGTTAAGAAGAAACACCAAAATAGGTTTGATCAGATAAGAGGAAACATAAAAAGAGCCAAAAACTATGTAGTAAAATCAAAACAAAAATAATTTTTATAGATTCACTCTAAATTCTGTGATTGTGGTGGTAGCTGATTTGTTCTTCCTTCATTTTTGAAGAATACCAAAGACATCAGAGCTGATGCCTTGATTTGTTCATGAATTGGACTTAAGTGAGTCAAGATTGCCCAAAATCCTCAAACTCACTCGTTCTTCCAGAGTCATCAAAGTTCCACAGCGACACAAAAGTCAGGACAATTTGTGATGGCCCAGATTGCAGTAGATGACTTTGGTATCTTCAGTGTCTGATCAAACTCCTAAGTATTCCACAGTGCCTGCTTCAGCAGCCTTTAAGGCTATTGGAACATATTGGTCTCATTTACCCATTCAGTCTTGGGAAGTCTTTACATACTTGGAGTAAACATCCTCTTAATGAGGAGAGCCCATTGGTTACCCTCAACAAGGATTAGCCTATCTGCTAAGATGGTTTTCCCAGGGTGTGACTGGTTCACATCCATATCCTAAAGCTTCTTGGAGCACTGGGTGAGAGTTGGGTGAAAGGTAGACACCAAAGGTACACAAGCAACCCTGAAAAGGGGTCAGCAAGTTCTCTAGAGATGCTAGTCCTCCTGGCACACTCCACACCCCCCACTGTGGTACAGATGATCAACTGGTGCCTGTCCTTAGTTTTCTTTCAGCCAAGAATGGATGTTTATCAGTTGGTTTGATCAGTTAAGCTTATTCTTGAAGCTTCCTGAAATCCCAAGCTATATATTTGAAGATAGAATATCCTACTCAGGATTTCTGAAACTCTGTATTCATCTCCTTTATTTTCTCTCCAGATGTCACAGTTAAGCAGTATATTATAATAAAAAGAATGTCAGGTCAGAAATTAGAGAAGCTGAGTTCAATTCCCAGTTCAGATACCTACTAGCTGTATGACCTTCAGCAAGACTATGTGTTTTGGTTCCTCTAAGATGGGGAATGGGAATGAGGGAAAGGTTGATTAATAAAACCACTTACTTCATTTACTTTTGCCCCAACTTGCCTTGCCTCTACTCAGATACCCTCTTCTCCTCTCCATACCACTGTTATCCATCTCTTTTTCATGTTTTGTCTTCTCTTATTAAAATATGAATTCCATGAGACTAGGTATCACCTAGTTTTCTTGTTTTTTTGTTTTTATAGCCAATACTAAGCACATTGTCTGGCACCCAGGAAGTGCTCAATATATGTTCTATCTCTCTATCTATCAGGTGGCTCTAGTGAGGCAAGAATGAACTATCATCCAGTGAGTTGGAAAATCTGTATGGGCATGACTGGACAACTTAGTCCTCCTTCCTTTACATGATTGAGGCTTCCCTAGAAGTTCGTTCCCCTTCAGACACCTAGCTCCATCTCCCCCTGATTTAGGGAACCAAATGACTGCCTTCTTGAAGATAGATAGATAGATAGATAGATAGATAGATAGATAGATAAGGATAGATAGAAAGATTAGAAAAATAGAGAGGGAGAGAGATGATAGAACTATATACATGGGGTAAAAGAGAGAGAGAGAGAGAGAGAGAGAGAGAGAGAGAGAGAGAGAGAGAGAGAGAGAGAGAAAATGTTGGATCAATGAGCTATTTGGTCTAGAAGCAGTAGCAATTAGACATAGGGGTACAGCTAGTAAAATAAAATAGGACCAGAACTTTTTTTGTTCTTTCGTGTAGACTTGGCAGTATTATCATTTTGGCTAATTGAATTTCATTTCTTTTGCCAGTCTTGTAGCAATCTAAAAGTGTTCAAGGAACAGTAATCAACAGTATCAATCAATCAATCAACCAAAAGTAAACCGACTGTGCCGAGCACTGAAAACACAAGGTAAGGCAAAGCACAGTCCCTTTTCTCAAAAATGTCACAATCTAATGAGGGGAAACAACCTGTAAGTAACTATACAAATAAGATAGATAAATTAGGGATAATCACCTGAGGGAAGGCACTAGCATTAAGGAGTCCTAGTCCTGCTCCTACTTTGCTGGACTAGCTATCCCCCCAGGTCTGGTTGCCTCCACCTATAGAACAAATATCTCATCTCTCCAAAATGAAATTGTATCTCTTCCTGTCATCTTAGATACACAAACTTTAAACCAAATAGGCTACAGTCCCTAGAATTTCTTTTGACTAATAGTGTTCTTATGATAAGTAAACAAAACCTAGAACAGTGTATAATTAGAATTTTGAACCCCAGGACTCTCTCCCAGCATTCCATGTTCCTCCTCACATTACGTGCTAACATAGGGAGGATATAAGATTTGTGTAGCTCTGCCCTTGCACTCTCTTTTCCCCCTGATCTTGGCTGGGAAAACTGGCTTTCCTCAGGCTTTTACTTTTGTCCTTTCATTTCTTTTACTTCAAGTGATTATTTATAAATCATATAAAATATAATACTTGGAGTTATTGGATATTAATTTTAATCTTACAACAGGTAGGTGGTAAAGTGGATAGCTCACTGGATTCAGAATCAGGAAGCTCATCTTTGCGTGTTCAAATCTGACCTCAATCATTTATTAGCTGTGGGACTCACTTTCCCCCATTTGACTCAATTTTTTTCATGTATAAAATGAGCTAGAGAAAGAAATGGAGAACCACTCCAGTATCTTTGTCAAGAAAATCCTAGATGGGGTTGCAAAGGGTCAAACATGTCTGAAAAAACAACTTAATGACAAATAAAACCTAAATTGAAAGTAAAAGATAAAAAAAATAAGTTTGTGCACCTGGCTACTTTGACAAATAACCAGAAAAGGAGAATAAATTCTTTGGCTTGGAGATGAAAGAGATCATAGGAATAAATTCCACCTCTGGCTCATTCACACCATCCTGGGACTGTGGATTCCTGGCACTGGTTCTCTAGCTGGTATTCAATAAAGAATATTTACAGAGAAACTAAATGCTCTAGGAAACTCCACATTTACAAATAAAACTCACCACAAAATTATTTAAACTTTCAGGAGCAGCATGGGATTAGCCCTACCTCCAATGGACTCTCAAAGATTCTCTTTTAGCAACTGGTCCCCATTATGAGTATCTGTCTGCGTGGGATAGCTTCCTCTCCTATCCTGCTTACTTTTCTGTTGGATTATCCTGCCCACCTGCCTCTCTTGCAATATCAGAGTCAAAGTAGATACTCTTCTTCGAGGCCAAGTTTTGTGGTGGTCCCTTCAATCAAATGCAACTATGTAAATGTATATTTGTTGTTCAGTTCAGACATGCCAATTCTTCATGGCCCCATTTGGGATTTTCTTGGTAAAGACACTTGAGTGGCTTACCATTTCCTTCCCCACTTTATTTGACAGATAAGGAAACTGAGGCAAATAGGTTAAGTAATTTGCCCAGGATCACATAGCTAGTAAGTTGTCTGGGGTCAGATTTGAAATCCTGGTACTCCACCTAACTGCCCTAAAGATGTGTGTGTATATAAAAAAATAAATCTACACATACATACATATGTGTGTGTTGTGTTTTCATGATCATGTATGTACACAATACACATGTACATATGCATATATCTATATACACATACATATATACTACCCATATGTGCATATATATATATATATATATATATATATATATATAAAGCATTTTGAAAGGAGTATATATAAATATAAGTTGTTTGTGGCTTTCTGTTTGTAGTTCGTTGACTGTGTTTTGTTATTTATTTGTGGTTTGGGGGTGGTAGTGATGGTGGATTTAGTATTGGTGGACACCAGTGGGGAAGAATTGCCCACCAGCAGACAGTTATCTTTTTTCCCTTGCTCTATGGCCAAGTTTTTTGAGCCTCCAAAGGTTCTTTCCAGCTACAAATCTGTGAGTCTATAATAATACCATAAAACAAAATGGGAATGTGATTTTCTATTTGGCAGATGTTCCACAAGTGTCTGAGGCTCAGCCCCTTTGACATAGTCAGTTTAGAGCAAATTAAGACAACCTGCCTTTACCAAGGTAAGAGAATATAAATTCCTTTTGAGTGGGATTTCTTATTTTTCCTTGGTTTCATCTTCAACTCTTAGCAGAGTGCCTGGCATCTAGCAAGTTTTAATGAGTACTTTTCTATTAATTGGTTGTTACTGATCAAGGAGGAAGAATGCTGCAGTAAAGTAAACCAATTGGGACTGTAGCTCACCATAATGACATTGGCTCCAAGGTGGTATCTCCAACACTCTCTGTTTGGGGAGGGGGCGTTTCTACATCCTTAAGCCATCTTCAGATTTCTTCAGGGGCCCAGGAACTCATCTTAATCCTGATTGTTCTTTATCTATGAGACCTCTAATAATTGGGGTGGGGGAAATCCATTTCATCTCTTGCTTTAGAACATTATATATAGTTTATGATCCTAAGATCCCAGAGCTCTGATTTAATGGTGATCATCTAACATCTGTTTAATTTTAAAGTTTATGTGGAGGCTTTTTTGAAATCCCTGAGAGTTTTTCAACTTTTTCTCTTCTCTCAAACACCAAGTGGATAAAGAAAATTAATTTCCTGTATAAAAATGCAAGATGACAGAAGGCCAAAGGTTAAATCTATTTACAAAGAAAGCCATTGCCAACATTTAGGAAATCCCACTTTTATTTGAAATATTCAGTGATGTACCTGGCTTCCAGTGTCCTCATGGCTCTTTACTAAAGGCTTTATGTCCAATAAACAGCTTTTTAGAAAAATTCTTCACATTGATTTTTCCCCAATGCACCATAATCTGTTGGCAGATTGGCCAATAGTCTGTTTTAATAAAATGACAACCCTGTGGCATTTTACATTTCCCCACCCTCTAGGGTTTTCCTGAGAGCACTTTGAGTCCAGAACCTCAACTCTTGCCTCTAAAGCTCCATGTGACTCTTGAGAGCTCTCCTTATATCTCTAATAGCATACATATGTCCGGGGCTTGACTCTTATTCTGCCTGTCTAGGAACAAGCCAAGAGCTGATCATGGATGTCTCCACTTCCAGCTGAACCCATATATATCTAACCAGAAAAAAAAGAAGACTCGGGGAAATCTATTCAGCAATCTGAAAACAACTGAGATAATTTTTCCCTGTTTCATGGTTCCCTTTATCAGTAAGGCTGTGATCTTCCTCACTACTATTCACTCTAATGAAAATAGAACAGTAGAGACTTGATTCTTACTAATGGAAAAGGCAGGGGAGAATATAGATAGGAAAAGAGATAAGACTATTTAGTTGGGCTAATTCTTTACCTGATCTAAATAGATATCATTCCTTAGAGTTTGTTAACTAGGGATATTTAGCCATTTAGAGCAAAAATCCAGTTTCTGGTCAAAATGGGAAAGTCTAAGATACCTTCTCGGATTTTTGCCAGAGACAATTTTAAGACTTAGATAATAATATGAAATGAACAGCTTAGTACTCATAGAAATGCCAAAAAAAATGCCAAAAGGAAGAATAAGTAGAGAGAATAATGTGGGAATCTGACCAGGAGCAAAAGAAATAAATTTGCCTGTTGCTCCCAAAACTCCTTTGATATCATCTAGTTCTAAATAAATAGTAGGAATGAATACACTCCAGCATTCAACTCTGTAACTCTGGTTCTGTGTATGAGGTAGATTTCTTGTAAATGTTTCAGGGAATAAGGTGTTATTGAGCTTTTGGTTACAGGCAGCATCTCTGACTAACAAATATTCTGGTCAAACCTACCAAAGACCCTTTATTTCAAAGGAGAACTTCATGCTCTAGGAGCTGAGATACTCCCAGTTGACTTTTTACCCACCTCAAACTGAACAATTCATTATAAAATCTCTTTGCATGATCCCCATCAGGCTTCCCAAAATGGAGAAAATTCTTTCCAACTTACAGGGTGGGAAGTTAAAAGAAATCTTTCATATTTCATTCATATTTTTATCTAAAAGTTCTCATTTCAGATATCTACATCTAAAATATCTGATTCTAAAAAATAGTTCATTTTATAAATCATAATAGAAAGGTATTTATGGTACAAAAGATAGAAAGCTGGCCTCAGAGGCAACAACCATGAGTTTGACCCCCTGCTCTGACACATATTGTGTGATCAAATCACTTAACCTCTCAGTAATCTTGGCAACTCTCTAAGGTGTTCACTTTCATTTGCTAAAGGAATTCCCTCATCTAGGAGTTCCTTATGTTGATGAAAGCACCCACTTGTTCCTATCTCTATTTAACAAATAATAATAGTTGGCATTTATGTAATACTTTAAGGTCCAAAAAACATTTTATATACATTGTCTCCCTTGATATAACAACCCCAACTTCCATGCCTGAAATGTTCTCCTTATTCATATCCACCTCCTGGTTTACTCGCCTTCCCTCAAGACCCAGATAAAAACCTACCTTTATTGGAAGTGTTTCCCCATTTTCCATATTATAGTTTATTGTTTCCTCTGCTTATGATCTCCAATTTATCTTGTATAAGACTTGTTTGTACATAGTTATTTGCCTGCTGTCTCCCCGATTTGATTTGTGAACTCTTTGAGGAAAGGAACTATCTTTTCCTTTTCTCTGTATCCCCAACAGCACTTAATAAATGTTTATTGTCTGATGGCTGCCAGATCAACAACTCTGTGATATATGGAATTATTTCTATTTTATATATAAAGAAATTGAGGTGAAATTATATGGCTTCCCTATGTTCACAAAACTGGTAAATGTCTTAACTGGGGTTCAAACCTGTCTCTCCTAATTCCATTCCATCGACCCTGAAGAGTATGTTTCATGTAATCGGGGTTGTTCAAATCTGGTTTGACATTTAATGAAAAGATTTATTAGTCCAGAAACTGACTCTTGAACTTGTCACATAACTTAGTTCATCAATTAGACGCATTCATTATCTCACTGATGAGGCCACTCAATTTACTTATAAATACCTCAACCCATTTGTTGTCTGCAAATCTGCCAAAGAGAACTTAAAAGGAGAGATCATTCTTAAGTTTGTTTGATCAAAAACCAAAAAAAAAAAATATTACATAGCCTCGCTGTTATCTCTTTCATCTATGAATGGCTATGTAAGTTCCAAGGTATAGATACAACTATTAACCAATCAGCTCCTGAAAGAGGGGTCAGAGTTTGATGGGATCCCAAGAGACTATAATCCAGAACACAATATCAAGATTGGAATTGAAATTTTCTAAATAATAATGACAACTAACATTTATATAATACTTTAAGTTTGCAAAATGCTTTACAAATATTAATTCATTTGATTCTCGCAACAACCCTGGGAGATAGGAAGTAGTATTCTCTCCATTTCACAAATAAGGAAATTGAGGCATATAAAAATTACACAACTTGCCCAGGGTCACAGAACTAGTCTTATCTGAGACCAGATTTGAACCTAGGTCTCCTTAACTCCAGATCAGGGTTCCATTTACTGTACCATCTAGGGGCCCTCATAGTCCCAGGTTCTGTTAATCCTTTTTAAAAAAATAAACATGAAGACCATTATCAGAGAACTCCAATGCTCCACAGAACACTACACTTACAAATAAAACCTACTTTAACCAAATCATCTAAACTTTCAGGAGGCACCCACTAAATTACATCAGTTATTCAACTTTGGGCGAGTTAATTATTTATGAGATTCTAGTCTTTCTGAGACAAATTAAAAAAGCAGCACAGATTCAGAGCAAGGAAAATGATTTCTGCTTCCCTTTTCCTTAATCTAGGATGTACAATTATTGCTTGTATTGATCGAGACTAGAAATTAGCTAGTTTTGAAACCAAGCAAAGTTTAAAAAAAAAGATATTTCTATTTTCTTGAAAGTCAATGTATTGGAGTCATGAATTAATTCTATTCAGTATTTGAGAAGAACCTTTAGAAAAAATGTTATGGTTTCTTTCTTTTAAAGGATCGCTGAGTAGGAAAATCCTTAGGTCAATTAATAGTGTTCACAAACTGGAGAATGGTTAAACAATTTATGGACATGAACATAATAGAATATTACTATGCTACAAGAAAAAAATGCATATGATGAATGCAGAGGATCTTAGGAAGATTTACATGAAGTGACAGAATAAAGTGAGCAGAGCCTATAAAAAAGTATACACACCTATAATAATGTAATTAATCAATATTTATTAAGTGCCTACTTTGTGCCAGACACTATGCTAAGTTCTGAGAATACAAAAAGAGGCAAAAGAAAGTCCTGGCCCTCAAGGAGTTCATAATCGAATGTAGAGAACATAAAAGAAATATATGCAAGCAAGTTATATATTCAGGATAAATAGGAAAGAATTAAAAGAGGGAAAATCCTGGAATTAGGAGGGGTTAAGGAAAGATTTGAGTTGGGACTTAAAGAAAGTCAGTGAAGTCAGTAGTTAGAGAGGAGGAGGGAAAGTCTTCTAGTTATGGAGAACAGCCAGAAAAAAAAAAACAACCACAAAACAAAACTGTTGCAAAATTAAAAAGGAAAAATATGAGGAAATATCTCCACCCCAACCCCCTTGTAGAGGTGGAACACTCATGAATGTGGTGTATAGCAAGTATTTTCAGATATTTTGATTTATCGATTATTTTTGCTATTTTTTCCTCTGGCTTTCTTTTGAAAAATTATTTGCTATATGGGATGGCTTTCTGGGAGAGGAGGAAAAAAGGGATACTGGGGAAAATTTGAGCAATATAAAAAAGATATTAAAATTTATTACAAAAATAAAATTATTTGCTAACCATACTAGAGAAATGGAGGGGGTAGACAGCAGTGTGGACCTTCCTTCTGGTCACCAGGGACTTAGAGCAGTATATACTCAATAGAGACGAGTAAGATAATCTGCATATTTAAAAAAATTAACTTACGGGTACTGTAACTTTAAAAGTCTATTTTAGGAACAACTAAGTAGCTCAATGGATAGAGTCATGCCCAGAAATCTGGATTCAAATGTGGCCTCAAATATTTCCTACTTGTATGGCCTGGGCAAGTCACCTAATTCCAAATGCTTAGCTCTTATCACTCTTCTATCTTGAAACTTTTACTTGATATCAATTCGAAGATGGAAGGCAAGTTTGTTGTTGTTTTTTTTTAAGTCCATTTCAACAAGATAAAAACCATAGATTCATTGATTTCTTCCTGGAGAGACCTTAGACATTACTTATTCCAACTGTTTCATTTTATAGATGAGGAACTGAGGTTCAAAGACTTTTTGAAACTTGCCCAGAGACACACAATTAGTAAATGTATAAATGGAGAACAAAACACAGATATTATTGACTCCAAATTCAGAACACTATTCACCATACTATAGAGGAAGTTCCCAAAGACAGGAAACATCAAGTTGAAGTCTCCTATGAATAAGGTACAAAGACAGCTATCCATCCACCCTCCTAATAAAATTAGCTACTTTGAATGGAGCCACTATAGTAAGTCTCCAGTTGTAATATTCTGAACTAACAACCCTATGAACTAAGTTCATTTAACACTTGTATAAAAATATAAATTGAAAGGAAGGCTAGTTAAAAAATAATTAGAGAACATTTCTAGGCAACATCCAAAAGAGTTTTGTTAATTGTCCTATTATATCAAGAGAGTAGGGAATTGCAGACAAAAGGTACCCTCTAAATAATGTTCTTACTTTTTTACATTTCAGAATTGATGATGTTGGTCTGCACAGGAAAGGTAGTCCATAAAAGGAAAAGAAATCCCATACCTTAATCTCAAGCAGCCAAGAGCTTTGTTGTTCATTACTGGTCTCTGAATTATATTGAAATCTGAGCTGCCATTTTGACTCTCATCACTGATATCCACCAAGCTCCACATGGGCAGACTAAGCAGATGGTGCCTGAGAATCAACCTCAGATGGTACAGGTGGAGCAAGTTATGGCCATATCTTCCTGGAAACCATTTCCCTTTCACTTTTTCATAAAGATCCAGGTGCTCCTTCTATGTTGTTACATGTCAAAGAGCTGAATCATCCCAAATAATTTCCATTCCTTTCCTCACCATCTGTATCTGATACACTGGCATGATATACTAGTTGCCAACAGGCATATGTTGTCATCATCATGTCATCCTCCTCATCTTCTTCAGATAGACAGAAAAACAGAAGTATTTACTGGATGTAGTTCATGGCGCCTTGCTAAGCCCCCACTGTACAAATGTGTTATGTTATTCCCACTCTCTGAAAAGGTTACACTCTAAGAAATACAATATTAAGGGAGAAAGACTCAAAGGACATACAGAAGAACAAATGAGTAGAGTAAATAAACAGGGGGGTAGCTAAGATATACTTAGATGGATCTTTGATTTCATAGGTATAAGTCCTCCCTCTACCAATACAGACTGAATATTTCCCATGCCTTCTCATTTTGTGTGATTCTTGGTCCATATTTTAATATAAAGCATCCAAAAATGATCTATCCACTATGGTAAAGATCTTCATTTTATTCATTTGATATCTCAGGAGCTACTGGTACTATGGAGATAGTCATAAAAAACTGGGTTGAATCTCTAAAGTTCACTATTTATATGCTTTGGAGGTGATTATCTAATATTATTGGTCATCAGATTCATTTATAAAGTTTAAAGGTTGGACTAAAACAAATGCCAAAAATTATTTTTACATTGGGAAAAAATAAAACATTACAGAAAATGTTATAAAATAAGTTGAATTAGATGGTTGCTGAGGTCTTTTTTATCTGTTCCATTTTATAGATAAGAGCATTATATATAGCATTTTAAAGTTTGTAAAGACTTTTCTAAATATTATCTTACCTAATACTTACTACAACCCTAGGAGATAAGTGCTACTATTATCTCCAAGGTAAATGGAGATTAAGTGGCTTGCTGAGAGTGTCACAATTTCTAGGTGTCTGAGGTAGGATTTTAATTCAATGACTCCCATACAGGGGAATAGAGCCCCTCATTATACTCTCTGCCATCTTTCTTCTTGGTAGCAATTAAAGTCTCTAGCAATAAAGCCTGGGACTGATGAGTTTGCCAAGAGAGAAAATATTGAATGAGAGGAGAAGAGGCCCAGGACAAAGTTTGGCGTACACCGACAGTTAAAGGGTATGACATGGATGATAAAAAGTAGTCATACATGTAACCTCACAAATAAGGCAAAAGCAGACTCAGAGAGAAGAGAGTAATCAAGAGCAAAAAATAGTCCACAAGCCAAATATAACTGCTCAAGAAGGATGAAGACTGAGAAAGATGGGTTGTCAGAGATGGACTGTCCTCCATGCTGACAATGCTTTCTCTTGAAATATTTCTTGATCTTTTTTAAAGTAAAATTTTCTTTTTTTCTATGCCAACTGTCCCTCTTCTTCCTCTTCCCAAAGAGCCATCACATATGAGAAATGACAATTTTTAGAAAAGAAAAACAATCAGCACAACTGATTTCTACATGAAAAAAGTTCCAAACATGTACATTGAATAACAATACCTGAGGCTCTCCCATCTCCATAAAGGGGTGGGTTGGGGGTATCTTCTCACATTGCTTTATTTGAATCCTACTTGAGCTTTTTAATATTTCATTTACTCCTGATTTTTGTTGTGGAATTACTCTTTCCACTTAAGTTGTAGAAATTGTGGTTGTTTTATTGGCTCTGCTTACGTCATTCTATATCAGTTCATAGCAATCTTTCCGTGATTCTTCCTCTGTGTATCCTTTCTTACAGCACATTACATTACATTAATGTACAACAATTTGTTTAGCTATTTTCCAATTAATGGATATCTATTTTGTTTCTAGTTCTTAGCTATCACAAAAAGTCCTGCTATAAATATTTTTTTGAGTATACAGGAACTCTCTACTTAGCCTAGGAGTATAGTTTAGTAATGAATTCTCTGGTTCAAAGGAGCTTGACATTTTAGTCACTTTATTTGCATAATTCCAATTCACTTTCCAAAATGGTAGTACCATTTCATAGCTCTAAAATAATGTGCTAGTGTGCCTATCCTTCTACCACCCTTCCAACATTGACTTGTCATTTTTGCCAATTTGCAGGAGGTGAGAATTGAAACCTCAGAGTTGTTGGTTTGCATTTTTCTTATTATTAGTGATTTGCAGAATTCTTTCATGGGGTTGTGAATACTTTATAGTTCTTCTTTTGGGAACTGCTTGTTCATATCCTTTGACCACATCTATTTTTATCTTGCAGAATGGCTTCCAATAGCTTTTTTTTTTTAAACCCTTGTACTTCGGTGTATTGTCTCATAGGTGGAAGATTGGTAAGGGTGGGCAATGGGGGTCAAGTGACTTGCCCAGGGTCACACAGCTGGGAAGTGTCTGAGGCCAGATTTGAACCTAGGACCTCCCGTCTCTAGACCTGGCTCTCAATCCACTGAGCTACCCAGCTGCCCCCTAATAGCTCTTAATTCTATCATAGCAAGAAGCATAGGATATTGGTGTGTGGCTAGAAAAGAGATGAAATAAACATCTCTAATGTGTTCTCCCCCAATCCTTCTCCAAAGGAGACTTTAATTCCTAACAAAAGGGGAAGTAAGTTTGAGGACAGAGACTAACATTCTGTTCTCCTCAGAGAGAAGGGACATAGGGCTAGAATTATACCTGTCTAATCCCTTATATATTATTAGTGGGGGGGGGTGAGATTTTCAGTTTCAATTTAACTCCTGATAGATGTTTATAAATAGCAGAGGAAGACCCCAAGCTTTATATCCAAGGCTTGTAATCTGTTCCCATCAAATACCAGTTCCATAATCCACACAGATGGGGAGAAGAAAAGAAACTCATTTTTTCAAGTCAATAAGAAAACAAGACATTAGAGAAAGTATACAGAGGATAATATATGCCAATCTTTTCCTTTGGCAACCTGAGGTGGTTTTGCTATCTTCCATCTCCTCTCTCAGAACTGGAAGCCAGAAACCCCCAAAGCAACTCGTGGACCCAAAATGCTGAAAGAGACTTCTGAACAAAAAGAGAACAGATTTCTCCTCTCTCTAATTCTTACCAACCCTACTCTATCCTTAACACAAGTACAGAAAATTGATTTCTATAAATGAGGAGAGAATCCTGTAAGAATGGGTTTTTGGTATAAGGTTACAGTAATGCCTTCCCTCTATTGATTATTTCCTGTCTATTTTGTATCTAGCTTGTCTTCACATAGTTATTTGTATACACAGGGTTAGTGACCAAGCCAGGATTTGGACTAAATCCTCTTCCTGCTAATCTTGTTGTTGTTCAGTCATTTCAGCTATATCCTAATCTTTGTGACACTATTTGCAGTTTTCTTGGGAAAGATACTGGAGTAATTGACATTTTCTTCTCTAGCTCATTTTACAGATGAAGCAAACAGAATAAAGTGACTTTTCCAGGGTCACACCGCTAGTGTCTGGGTCAAATTTGAACTCAGGTCTATCTGACTCCAGTCCCAGCACTCTATCCCCTGAGCTATCTAGCTACCTTCTCCTCAAGGGTAGTGATTATCTTTTCTCTTTCTTTGTATGACCAGCACTTAACTCAGTTCCTAGAACACAGCAAGTGCTTAATAAATTCATATAAACTGTCTGACTAATGACTAAGAGATCATTGTTAACTTTGTAGAGAGTAGTTTGAGTTGAGCAGTGAGATCAGCAGCCAGATTACAATGAGCTAAGGAGTAAATAAGGAGAGAGGAAGTGGAGGTAATAAACATGGACAATTTTTTCTAGGTGTTTGAAAGAGATCAAGAAAGAGAGATGGCTTGAAGAAATGGTAGATTCTAGTGAAGGTTTTTCAGGTGGGTAAAACTTGGTCATGTTTTAAACAATGGATAGATAGAAAGTTCCCCAACACCCATGAAATCATAGGTCTGGCCAAGAAAAGAAAGAAAATTATTATAATAATGACTCTAAAAGTAATAAATCTAGGGGGCAGCTGGGTAGCTCAGTGGATTGAGAACCAGGCCTAGAGGCAGGAGGTCCTAGGTTCAAATCTGACCTCAGACACTTCCCAACTGTGTGACCCTGGGCAAGTCACTTGACCCCCATTGCCTACCCTTACCACTCTTCAACCTAGGAGCCAATACATAGTATTGACTCCAAGACAGAAGGTAAAGGTTTTACAATAAATAAATGAAATAAAAGTAATAAATGTAGTTGAGGGAAAAGGACACACATGCATGGACTATTATTCATAAATTGCTTTACATTATTACTTACGTGTCAAAATGTGTAGTTTTACCAATAAGTATAATAATAACTGGTGTTTATATGACAAATATGTGTCATGGGTAGTTATGTCAGAAAGGTTTCATGAAGAATATAGATTTGGAACTAGCCCTTTGAAAATGGGTGGATAAAAATCAGAGCAGAAATGGGAAGACAAAAGGTAGAGTGTGACAACCTCATTTTTTGAAACTCCAAATTTTCCTTTGTCCCACAGGATTTTGATTTCAAGAAATTCCCAGACTGACCCTTGGCCCAGACTGAACAATAAGCACATAAGCACCCCTGCTTAGGAGTGGTATCAAGTCTTAAGTACCCTTTTTGTCTTCTTAGTATATATTACTGTATTTAGGCTGCTCCCAGGTACCCTAGTATTGGGCTAAAGTCTCTTTCCCAAACCCCTATATAACCAAGCAATTGTGGTTGCATTCCCTCAAGTATAAATAAGCAACGAGTTCTTTAGTTCCACAGATAATTCTCATTCCTTGTGCATTTTCTTGGACTCCTTGTTCACAAAGTCTCAGAGCTTGGATCAGTGTAGTATTGGTCCTGTGTGTGTATATATGCCTCTGTGTGGTGGTCATAAGAGCATTGTCTTTCCTGTTCTGATTAAAGACTTTTTCTTTATAATTGCTTTGGTGGTTCTGTGTTTTTCCAGATTTACAAGTGTAAAACATGAGTAGGAAGAAGAAAATCCAGCCTGATGAGGAATCTACAGATACTTGTCTAGGTAGATCAGACATACTGTTTAGGAAAATAGTGGAAAGTAGCATTGATGAGCAGGAAAGGGCCAGATTATCAAAGGCTCTAAATGTCAAGTTGAAGAATGTTAGATAAATGATTGTTGAATGAATGAACGAAAGTTGAATTTCAATGGAGAACCATTTAGAGTTTCAATGCAAGCAAGAGTCAATAATGTGTTTAAATTATTTCATTATCCAGTGTCATATGTGGTCTTATCATATGACTGTGGACTCTGAACAGATATCTATTGTCCACTATTTAGCTGTCTTCCCCTCTGGGCCATCTTGTTAGAGTATCTAGTCTATCTCCTAAAATTAAACCTTCCTAGAAAATGGAGGGAGGGAGAGACATATAGATAGACAGACAGACACAGAGATAGAGATAGAGATAGAGATAGAGATAGAGATAGAGATAGAGATAGAGATAGAGATAGAGATAGAGATAGAGATAAAGACAGAGACAGAGATAGAGACAGAGACAGAGAGATGAAGAGAGAGCAGAGAAACAGAGAGGGAGGGAGCAAAGGAAGGAAGGAAGGGAAATGAAGGAAGGAAAGAGAGGAAGCAGTTTTGATGTTGCTAGCAAAAGAATTGTCAGCAGCTTATTACCTTAATGATTAAGCTGATAAATGTGAGGAAATATGAAAAGTCCTTTAGCAGCAGTTTTTAAAATACAAGGCCATGAGAAGCAAGGAAAGTATTTGTATTCAGGGCCTAAAATTAACTCTCTTTTCCTTTTTCCTAGCTGTATTAACACATACCTTATAGAACTATTCCTCTCTCTCTCTCTCTCTCTCTCTCTCTCTCTCTCTCTCTCTCTCTCTCTCTCTCTCTCTCTCTCTCTCTCCTTCCCTCCCCCTCTGTCTCTGGCTCTGAGTGACTGTCCGTCTCTCTGTCTCTCTCTCTCTGTCTAGATAGATAGATAGATAGATAGATATAAAGCATTTGCCCAGGAAAAAGGAAGAGATGCAAAGAATATCTTGTTTGTCCGTTGGAAATTTATAGGATGTAGGATAAGAAGTTTTGACTTAATCTGCATGTTTTCTTTGAGAATTTTAAGAGAAAAGCAAGATAATGTATATTTCCTTTCTTATTGACACAATATAGACAGTAGCTGAGAAATGGGATAAAAGGAGGTGAAGCAAAGAGGGAGAAAGCTTTTGAATAAAATTTTTTTTAAAAAAAACCTTCTGAAATTGAAAATGTTTAACTCAGCATCTGACTGATTTCTGCAGTGATACAGTATAAAGAGCCTAACTTTGGAATCAGAGGGCCTGGGTTCAGATCCGGACTCTATTACTACCTATGTGATATTAGACAAGTCACAACTTCTGGGACTCAGTTTCCCCATCTGTAAAATGAGGAGGTTGGACCAAATGACTGCTATGGTACTTTCTAGTTCTAAATCTAAGTCTAAAATGATCTTATGCTTTTTATAATTTGTTATAAACCATTTTGTGAATTACATGTTTCAAACACTATTTTTCTATATATCTGTCCCTCTCCTCTCAAATCCTTCCCTCACTATCCATATAAAAGAAGTCAGATTGCTTTGATAGAGTCTTTCCTTTCCAGGCTTCACACAGTGCTTCCCTGTTGATAACAAGACTAGATATGGTTGTAAAAACAATCTACTTCTTTTCACTTAAGGAAAAGCTTTGTGTCATGCCCCACTACTTTTATTGAGCCTTAATCAATACTCACTCTCTCTGTCTAGACGTTCTATTATCTAGGGGAGAAAATGTAGCGGGGCTGCTTGGAGAAACGTTTACTTGAGTGAGAATCATTACAAGACACAGCATAACACAATCCAAAGGTGAAAACAGACTAGGAGTTAAATGGAGGAAATCATACAACTAGGCTTATTGGGTCCACTACTAATTTTTTTCTATATGGGCCTACATTGCTGCATGGCAATTCTTTTATTTGCCCCTAATTGATTATCACACTCTAAGTAGAGAGTGTTCCAAACATGCTTTTCTTTCACCAAGCTTTGTCCTCTGTCTCCTGCTTCTCACTTGCAGTGGAGGATCTTGCCTCCTACTTTATTGGGTAAAAGAGAAATCATTCATCATGAACTGCCTCCTCTTCACCACCCTTTTATTCCTCAACACTGGCTATTTTCTTCATCTTTGAGTCATTCTCTGACAAAAAGGTGGCCTCCCTAACGCTAAATTCTCTAATTGTACTTTTAATATGACTGTGCCCCCTAAATCTCCTGAGTGCTACCTCAAACATCGTTCCTTTCCCTATAATCTTCAATCCCTATTAAATTCCTGGCTTTTCCCCTACCTACAAATATGCTCAAGTCTTCCCTATCACTAAAAAAATAAAAATCACTTATATCTCCCATCTCCTCAAACTTTCATTTTCCATCTTTCCTCTTCTTAGGCAAGTTTCTACCAAAACAACAAAAAACAAAGAAAACTATAGTTATTGCCTACACTTGCTTTCCTCTCACTCACTTCTTAATTCATTTTGATTTACCTTCTGACCTAATCACACAAAGCTTTTGTTGTCATGGGATCACAGGTTTAGAGAGATCAGGCTATCTGGTACAACTCCTTTATTTTACACATGAGGAAGCTGCGTACCAAAGAGATTAAGCAAATCACTCAATGCACACAGAGAACAAATAAAAATCTAGTGACTTTTCTTCAGCATTGGTCAATGGTGGACATCCTATGCGCCTTTTGACAACATTTCTATTTCTCCTCCTTCCTCTATGGTCGCTCTTCTGTTTCCTTTGCACAATTATTATCTACAAACTACCCCCTAAATGTGGTAATTCCTAAAGTTTTCTCCTAAACTCACTTAATTTCTCTCTATATACTCTATCTTTTGATGATATGTTCAGCATCCATGGTTTCAATTATGTGCAGAGAATAGGAATGTTTTTGAGTCTTTGTACTCCTAGCACCTAGGACTCAGTTCCTAAAACAGTACCCAGTAGCCAATTAATAAAGGCTTGTTAAATGAAGGACTGAATAAAATAATGGAATAACAGAATACCTTGATCTTCATGCTCCCAACAGGGAACAATTAACACCCATTCTTTACCATTTAAGGCTCAATATAAGACTGGCTTCCTCCATCAAGTTGTCCCTGATCACTTCAGTACTCATTAACCTCCCCTTCCTCTGAACTTCCTCCAAAGACTATTATTGTTAACATGAAATTTAGTGTTCCATTCTATTCAGTTAGTTTTAACTTCCCAATTTTTGTATCTCACATGTCACCTAAGTGTACTAAGAAACTCAAGAATTTTATTTGAATTTAAAGTTCTTAAATGAAGCTCTGATAAGGTATGTGCCCTTTTGTGAGACTACTAAAGACTACCTTCAGAGGAGATTCTTGTTACACTAGACAGACAGATTATGTGTACTGAAAAATGCATGTATCTTCCAAAATCTCAGAAATTAATTTGTATTTTGCTGGGAGGAGGGGAAGGAAGAAATAGCTAAAGAGATCATCAAAAGTTAGAGTGTAGAGAGAGAAGAAAAATGGGAGCCCAAATTCACAGCTTTGGGGAACTACCTCTTCTTAAGATATGAGAAATAGATAAAATGGTCATTCAGAGGAATCTGAGATGGAATAGTCAAAGAAGTAGAAAAGTCATTATAGCACTGTCTCAAGATAACTCAATTAAAAGAAAGTATCCAGGAGAATGGATTCAACAGAATTAAATGCTATAGAGCAGTGATTCCCAAAGTGGGCACCACCACCCCCTGGTGGGTGCTGCAGAGATCCAGGGAACGGTGATGGCCACAGGTGCATTTGGGGGCGGTGAATAACTGTAAGGGGGGGGTGGTAGTATGTGACAGGGGGCACTAAGTAATACTTTTTCTCGAAAGGGGGTAGTAAGCCAAAAAAGTTTGGGAACCACTGCTATAGAGTGTTCAAGAAATGTCAAACAAATAAATAATAACTGACACATATATGTCATATTAAATTTGCAAAGAATTACATATATATACATGTTTGTATATATGCAGATATATAATGTTATATCCCCAAATAAATCATATAACGTAGAGATGATAGGCATTCTTAGCCCCATCTTATGGATAAAGTGAAGTGACAAGTCATCAGATCAGAAAGGCAGTGTAAGGGAATGAAGTTTAGAATTCCCAAAAATGGCTTAAACTATAGGAATGAAAATCCTCTGATCAGGGAAGGCATATTCCTAACAAGACCCATTAAAAACACGTCTGCCTGGAGTCTTGGAAATCTCATTGAAAGGTCTTTAAACTGTTGTTGACATTTATTCTTCCTTTCAAAAAGGATAAATTACATCACATGGTGATAACTTGATTTTATGTTTAAATTGGATTTAAGTGAAGTAGAGTTGCAAGAAGTCTTCAACCTCACTCTCTCTTCCAGAGTCATCAAAGACCAGGGCAAAACAAAAGTCAGATCACTGGCGATGGCCTAGAACACAATGGAGAACCTTGGCATCTTTGATGTCTGACCAAGTTCTAAAAGCTCCACAGCATCTGCTTCAGCCACCTTTCTGACCATCAGTACAAATTGTTCTCATCAGCCCATTCCACCAGAAGAAATCTTCAGATTCTTTGATCTGAAAAGGAAATGAAATAGGGAAATCTCTACAATAAACTAGTTTCCATCAAAAAGTGATTGCTTAGTGCTTCCCAGGTGGTATACTGAGGTACAGAAAGAGAAGCCCCAATGTATCCCTAGCAGCTAGCTCACTACATATGTGCAAAAAGGTACATGATAAATGTTCCTTGAATCGAACTGAATTGAGTATAAAGGCACTCTGAAGTTCATGAGACACAAAAATCCAAGAAAAAGACCAGTAACAGAACTTCAGGTGTCTGCACAGATATAGATAAAGAATGGTCACAATCAATCAATAATTGTTTATTAATTTCCTACTATGTGCCAGGCATTGTGACAAATGCTGACCATAAGCAAGATCGACTAGACATTATTAATTAAAGGCAAATCTGATTTCATATATATTCCTGAGATTTTGTGGGATGATGTTCATGACTAGAATGTAATTCTAGAATAAGAATAAAAATAATCATTTTTAAGATTTGCAAAGAACTTTAAAAATATTATCACATTTTATCCTCACAACAACTCTGGGGTAGGTACTATTATTATCCCTATTTTGTGGATAAAGAATAGATTAAAGGGAGGCAGAATAAGTTGGTGCATTGAATAGGTATTTTTGAGGAAATCAGGAACCATATAGGAAAACATAAGGGAGAGCATTTGGAATCTGAGTTTGGCCCTGAACCATTTATAGTTTTTTTATTAATATCATAGATACAGTATTCTATGCCATATTTATTAAATGTGCAGATGATACAAAGCTGGGAAAGATTGCTAACATACCATGAGAAAGACAAGACAAAAAACCTCTGAAAAAAATCTAGACAAATTGCTGAGTCACTTTAGGTAAATAATTTGACCTTTCTAAGCCTTATTTTCCTCATTTGTAAAAGGAGGAAGACTTAGCCTCTAAATTGCCTTCTAACTCTAATATAAAATTATTCTACCCTTCTTCACAGTCATCTGAATCTGATGAAGACAGAGTCCCTCTACCTGCTTCCAACAAGTACCATAAGACAGGAAAGGGGTAAATATCGCCCTAATTTTCACCAAAGGGAAGGTATTGGTATGTACAAATTACTAGTCAGTGAGCCTGGTATCAATTCCTAATAAAATTTAAAAATGTATTATTACTAAAGAGATGGTTAATGAAAATCTAGAAAAGGAAACAACCACACCCAAAAAAAAGAGAACAAGAACAAGTCCAATTAGAATAAGTGAAGTGATGGAGCCACTCAAAAAGAAAGATCAGGGAAATGCTGATCAAAATCAAAAAAGATTTACCTAAAGCTAACCAAAAGTTTCTTGGGCATCCTTGGGAGGTAAAGAGTTCCCCTTCAAGACAGTTCTATAGGCAAAAGCTAAAATACTACTCAATAGATTGTGATGAAGGTGAAGGGAATTCTAAAAGTACTAGCAAATATGCAAGATTTCTTGACACCAGCATCTGTTACTAGAAAAATCAAGTTAATTACAGAGTGGGAGTCATTGTGGCAGGGATAGAAAGATAAAGAGAAGGGAAGGGGAAGATTACAGAAGGGTGAGACAGGAGGATGGAGCGACAGAGACAGTGAGAGACAGAAAGAAAGAATCATTTATCTATTGGTCTAGTGAAAAGAGCACTAGTTTATGACTCAAAGGATATAGATTCAACACTGAGCTACGGCACTTAACTTGTGTGATCTTAGATAAATCACCTATACTTTCTAAGCTTTGGTTCCACTCATTTTAAATAATATTTGCATTTCCGACCTTGCAGAGTTGCTGTAAGTTAAGTGCTTTGTAAACCTTAAGGCATTATAGATGTGTGTGCTATCTATCTATTTAACTAGGTCTTAGTCTTTTAGAAAATATTTATGACTCACGTTATCAATGCAGGGAATCTGCTTTAGTGATTAAGTACAAGGATTAATATTTTGCATATGTCTCTGCCCAAGCTGTGTCCCTCCTGTAAGAGGTTTGAAATTATGCCAAGGAAAATGCTATAACAAAGTGGAAGGAACAAATGCTTTCAACTCAATAAAAGAGGTGAAGTCTATTGTCATTGGATGCAAGCCAAGAGCCAAAAGGAGAGAATAAAGTCACAACATAAAGCTTTATGGGTGATGATATGTAAATTGTCAGGCAATAAAACAACACTACTCAATGTTGGACATCCTTAGGTTATTGTTACTACAGTTTCTTAAACTGTAACTTTATTATTTTATTTATTATTCTAAAAAGTCGTGGCCCCACCCGATTTTTTAAATAAAATTATAGCTGAAATGGACAAGATAGCAGCTGTTCAGAGAATCCTAATAATGAACTGTTTTGTAAAGTCACTATTTCTTACTCCCCACCATCTTCAATCATTTGTCAACTCCTGTCTTTTCTATTTCATAACATCTTTCATAAGAGCCCTCTTCTCTATTCTAACATTGCTATCACCCTAGTATGACTCCATATAATGACAAGAATCCAACATAAATTAGTCTATTTGGTTTTTTAAGTCCATCATTTGGCCCTTTACTAGTACACTTTCAGCATCTTACTCCCCTCCACATACTCTATGATCCCATGGCACTGACCTCCTTATTGTTCTTCACACAAATCATTACATTTCCCGATGCCAGGTATTTTTGCTGATTGTTCTGAAAAACTCTTCCCTCTCCTCATTTTTTGTCTTCTATGTGGAGGACAGAATAGACAGGGAAGCACTAGAAGCAAGGAGATGAACGTCAAGCTGTGGTAATAGTCCAGGAAAAGTGTCAACAAGATTCTGAACCAGCTTAGTAGCCATGTGAGTGGAATCAATGGATGCAAAAGATGTTGTAAATGAAAAATTGACACTTGATTAGATTAGGGAGGTAGAAACTGGGTTGAGGAAAGAAGGATAAGGGAAATTTGTGGATTACTAAAGTAACAAACATGGTTGCCTGGAAGAATGGCACTGCCCTCAACAGGAATAAGTGCTTAGATATATTTCACAATCCAGCTACCTCTCTAGTCTTATTTTACATCCCTCTCCTTCCAAAAGCTCTATATTCCAACAAACCACCTTGCTATCTGCTCCCTAATATAGCTAGATGCTTTATGTCCTGCTTCAAGCATCCTTATCCCTTCTTCTCAGAATCTTTGTCTTTCTTCAAGACACATTTCAGCCATTCTGTTCTCCATAGAATTTTCCCTGGTGGGTGCAGATGGGTAGCTCAGTGGATTGAGAGTCAGGCCTAGAGACTGGAGGTCCAAGGTTCAAATCTGGCCTCAGACACTTCCCAGCTGTGTGACCCTGGGCAAGTCACTTGACCCCCATTGCCTACCCTTACCACTCTTCTGCCTTGGAGCTAATACACAGTATTGACTCCAAGAAGGAAGGTAAGGATTTAAAAAAAAAGAATTTTCCCTTGTCCCCAAATGTGTTTAGTACCTTTTGCCTCCTCTGCTTCTTTTTATTAATTTTTTTTTTATTCAGAGTTACTTCACTACCTCAGAAAAATATAAGCTCATTGGGGGCTCAAGTTATCTTACCTTTGCTTCCCCATTCATACTAGGATAGTAGTAAGAGATATTAGAATACTACCTTGTACATATAGGCACTAAATACATAATGGGTTTAGGTGAAAATATGATGCACTTCATTTTATACATGTTGAGTTTGAGGGGCTTATGGGTCATCCAAATCAAGACATCTAAAAGACAGTTGGTACTTCAAGACTGGAATCCAGAGAAGAGAAAGTATGTAGATTTGTAAGTTATCTGGATCGAAATGAAAATTGAAAACATGAGTTAGTGAAATCACCAAAAGAAAAAATATAGAGAAAGGAAAGTCCCAGAGCAAAAGCTTAGAGGAATCTTCATGGATCCACAAAAAAGAGATTGAGAAGGAATGAACAAGGAGATAGAGAAATGATAGAAACCAGTTTCATGGAATAAAAGTAGCTAGCATTTATGTGACGCTTTAAAGTTGACAAAGAGCTTTGAAATTATTATCTCATTTAATCCTCCCAACAATCTTGTGAGGCAGGTGCCATTGTTATACTCATTTCATTAGATAAGTAAGTGACTTGCCCAGGCAGGAAGTGTATGAGGCAAGATTTGAATTCAAGCCTTCCTGATTCCAAATTCAGCAATCTATCCACTTCTGCACCTTGCTGCCTCTGAAGAGAAAATATCCAAGAGGAGGGTATTACTGAAAGTGAAAAGTTTTCAAAGAAGTCAGAGACTATGAGCACTGAGAAAAGATTAAGCAAGTAACAGATTATTAATCTCGATGGTACAGTAGTAGATAGAGCACTGGGCTTGGAGTTGGAAAGACTCTTCTTCCTGAGTTCAAATCTGGCCTCAGACACTTAGCAGCTTTGTGACCCTGAGCAAGTCCCTTAAACTTATTTGGTTCAGTTTCTTCATCTGTAGAAAGAGCTCTGGTATCTTTGGCAAGAAAACCCCAAATGTGGTCAAAAAAACACAACCCAAAAACAACCAAATGACAAATTATTGATAACCTTAAAGAGAACAGTTTTAGTTGAAAAAAGGGATGGAAGACAGAGAGCAAGAATTAAAAAATTAAGTAAGTCCAGAATAAAGAAGTAGAGAAAAATGAATAGGTGGCTTTTTTTCTAGCCTTTTATCCATGAAAGAGAAAAGAGATGAAGGATAAAAGTATGAAGTTATATGCATGTTGTCTGACTATCACAATAGAAACTCTTTGTATTCAGGGCTTTCCTAGTATCCCAGCACTTAGTACATTACGAGGTCTTTTTTTTAGTATGTTTTTTTAAAATTTCCCTATTGTTTATTTTTATGAATAATCTTACAAAACCAAAACCCCAAAACATAAACCTAAATAAACTAGTGAAAAAGCAAATGTTTTCACCTTCATTCCAACTCCAACAGTTCTTTCTCTGGCAGTGGATAGCATTCTTTGTCACAAGTCCCTCAGAATTGTCCTAGATCATTGTATTGCTGAGAATAACTAAGATTATCACAGTTGATCATTCTACAATATTGTATTACTGTATATACACATTGCACGCCCTTAGTAAATGCTTTGTTGACTAACTAGCTTACCATTTAGTCTTTAAGACCTTCTTGGGATACTGAAAGCTCAAGTGATCTTGGTATCAAAGGTTGGACTTGAACTCATGTCTTTATAATTCTGAAATGAGTTCTCTTTCTATCCACAACATACCCAAGTACACCAGAACCATATTAAAATGTAAATAGGAAATATTGGACAAAATAAATAAAAATAAAATAATATGTGTTTTTCTAAGTCAATAAGCTTCCACAGAGAACCGTAGGTAGAGGTTAATGATCTCATTTCTCTTTAAGTTTGACACCACTGCCCTATATCATGGTGCCTCTCTTAACAAACAGAAACACCACTATTCCCTCCACTTCCCCTAGAAAAGAAAACCAGCAGGTAGAGAGAACATGTGTTATTCAAAGGTTGTTCGTCAATTCCCTTAGTCTCAGAGGCCCATTTCATCAAAGGCCTTAAAAATCATGGATTTAGAATTTGTCTTGCTCCACAGAATGGCAAAGAATCCTAGGAAATTGTATGTTAACATGCACAGGTGGTATTTATCTTATTAAGACTTGATGTGATTTGTAAATTGTGCTGAGATGATATTATCAATCATCACTTTCCCAATGTTCCATAAAAAAAGTATTGACAACATCAAGAGCATTATTTGTTCTACACAAAACAATTTGTTCATCCCTATTTCTCAAAAGGTTTTTTTTTTTTTAGAAATCCACAAAAATGGAAGAGGTCAATAATCAAATGTCAAAATCATTATTTACATGTTAAAGCCTCTCACATCACCAAAGAATGTGTCTTGAGAGCAGGAACTATTTTCCTTTTCTCTTTTTAAAAGTCAAAAACTCTGACAGAGGTCTAATTATTCAAATATACAAGGAGCTAAATCAATTGTATAAAAAATCAAGCCATTCCCCAATTGATAAATGGGCAAGAGACATGAATAGGCAATTTTCAGATAAAGAAATCAAAACTATCAATAAGCACATGAGAAAGTGTTCTAAATCTCTAATAAATAGAGAAATGCAAATCAAAACAACTCTGAGGTATCACCTCACACCTAGCAGATTGGCTAAAATGATAGAAGGGGAGAGTAATGAATGCGGGAGGGGATATGGCAAAATTGGGACATTAATGCATTGCTGGTGGAGTTGTGAACTGATCGAACCATTCTGGATGGCAATTTGGAACTATGCCCAAAGAGTACTAAAAGACTGCCTAGCCTTTGATCCAGCCACACCATTGTTGGGTTTGTACCCCAAAGAGATCATAGATAAACAGACTTGTATGAAAATATTTATAGCTGCGCTTTTTGTGGTGGCAAAAAACTGGAAAATGAAGGGATGCCCCACAATTGGGGAATGGCTGAACAAATCGTGGTATATGCTGGTGATGGAATACTATTGTGCTCAAAGGAATAATAAACTGGAGGAATTCTATGTGGACTGGAAAGACCTCCAGGAATTGATGCAGAGCAAAAGGAGCAAAGCCAGAAGAACATTGTATACAGAGACCGATACACTGTGGTAAAATAGAATGTAATGGACTTCTGTACTGGCAGCAATGCAATGACCCAAGACAGTTCTGAGGGATTTATGGAAAAGAACACTACCCACATTCAGAGGAAGAACTGCAGGAGTGGAAACACAGAAGAAAAAAAAACTGCTTGAACACATGGGTTGATGTGGGCATGGTTGGGATGTAGACACTAAATGACCACACCAATGTAACTATCAATAATATGTAAATAAGTCTTGATTGATCACACATGTTAAAACCAGTGGAAATGCGCATTGGATATGGGGGGGGTGATGGGAGTTGAAGGGGAAAGTAAAAACAAGAATCATGTAACCATGGAAAATTTTTCTAAAAAAATAAATAAAAGTCAAGCACCTACAATAGTGCTTTGCATATAGTTAGGTGGATCGAATTGTATTACAATAGATGGGAACACCATTTTATAGTGTTCTCATGAGAAGTAGCAGTTTCCTAGACAAGAGTGTGAACAATATGAGTACATAACCCCTAAATCTGTGCAGTTTCACTTGAACTCAATACTTGTTGCAAAAATTAGGACAATAAAAATAAAAATAGTGCACATCCACCTTCCATCCTAGAAAAGTCACTATACGATAATGAAAGGAATAAAATGCTTGTGCTCTCTCTCTCTCTCTCTCTCTCTATATATATATATATATACACATATATGTATGTATGTATCTCCTCCTAAAAAATATATTATCCATTATATTTCAAGTTGTCAGCTCCAACCACCTTCCTTCCCATTTATTTATTTTTGCAAATTCTTTTATTTGAGCCTCTATTTTTTTTCTTGTAGATCAGACACATCTGCAGATGTAATTTTCAAATTATGGAAACACCAATGAAATATGTTGGCATTACAATTTCTATTTTTTACATGCATACTTGGTAGCGAAACATGTAGGGATGTATGAGAACCTCAACTAAGATTGTGAAAGAATTATGGAAATAAATTCACTTTTCCTCCATCCTTTAACTAAGTAAGTAAATAAATGCTGGCACTGTTATAGTTTCTAGTAACTAAATAGTCAACAAAAGCCAGGGAGAGAAGTTTTGTTTTTTTTTTTCTACAAACTTGGTGACTTCCTCATCCACCCTTCATCTTTTGGCAGGATTCCCACTCACGTTATCACACATGAAACTTAACTCCAGCCTGTTTAGCTAATTATGAAAAACCAACATGGAAACAATTATCTGTGAGTGAAAATTCATTCACCAGGTGTTATACACCCACTTCCCTCCTGTTCTCAGGACTGGTGAGACTGAGCCTAAGGGGACAGGAGACCCAGGGCTCATGGGGAGAGGAGAACAGTAGGGAATCATTGAATTATTCCAGAAGTTACCAGATGGAACTTCCACTGCACTCCCCCAACTATAAAAATGAAACTTCTCCTTGTTAAGGCCTGAGATGTATTCTTTGGTCAGTTTTCCACTGGGGGTATATTTATAAAGAATGAGATTCATTTGACCTCTAATAACAAGTTGGGGTTATCTAGACTCATAAATGGCATGTGTATGCAGTAGGATGTGAAGAACAGTGAATAAGACCTCCCTGGAACAGTCTACCTGACAAAAAAGATTTCATCCATTGGCCAGAAATTCCCATGATTAGAATCACTGATGGAGTAGACAACAAAAGTGAAGAACGTTATCTCAAGAGGGCTGTTGTTAAAATGTACTTATATTACTTGAAAGTAGTTCTTTAAACCTTCTCTCTCCAGCACTTTAGCAAGAATGGGTTTATCAGATATGCAAGACAAAGTCCAGCTGTGGCTCTTGATATGGACAAGTTATAAAGAGGACTTAGTTTCCCTGCCTGCCCAAAATGAATAACTTTTTATTACCAAGGAAGGTCCAAGATAGAGAAGACTGGGGATGGGGAGAGGTAGACCTAAAAATGACTATGTTGCAAAAACAAAGGCCATTAATAAAATGTTCCATATCCAGCCCTTTCCAGATTCATTGGACCTGTCAAAGCTTTCCAGATCTGACTCAAGAATCTGAGGTCTAAGAGAAGGGACTTGTCCAAGGTCATCTACAGGTTTCTAACTCCAAGTCCAATATTCTCTCCACGGCACCAAGCAGAAGCAAAAGGTAGGCCAGGACTATAGTAGATATCGAAGAGAAGCCATAAAATGAAAAAAAAAATAAGACACAAAGAAAGGGCAGAGACCTGAGAAAGGAGAAATTTGTCCTTGAAACTTACATACAAATCTTCTTTGAAGGTCATTACATCGCCCTGCTGTTATGATCTGACCCAATGACTCATCTATGGAGCTGATTATTCAGGACTTACTCCAATACCACTTTATAATGTGGATTTACAGTATCTTCACCAATACTCTGACTCTCAGGGTCCAAAAAGTCTCTCCTGACTATCCAAAGACACACTCCTTCACTTTCATTCTCAGGACCCTGATATTTTGGTTTTCTGTGTCCCTTTATCTTCACCTAGGACTTTTCCTCTATGTCTTAATCTGGAGACTCTATGAAATTGTTTATATACATATACATATATATATATTTCACTAACATTATTCCCTTTGTAATCCTATGTGTTCTAATTTATGCATTTAAAAACATGTTTCTGAGATTGGATCCATAGGCTTTGCCAGATGGACAAAAGGGGTCTGAGTCAACAGAAAAAGTCTAGAACCCCTGCTCTAGACTCTATCTAGTGTTACTTCCCTGAGGAGCCAGCCCATTCAAAGGGAAGCACATAATACAAATTTGAGATGAAACTAAACTGGTGCAGACCCACAAAAAGTCAATAATCCATAGGGGGGAATGATAGAATCATAGATTTAGAACAATAATGGATATTAAAGATTATAAAGTCTAACTCTTTCACTTTATAGATGAGGAAATTGAAGCTGAGAGAGGGAAAATGGCTTGCTCTTCATCATACCCAGGATTAAAAGCCAAGTCTGATTTAATGGAAAAAATTCTGACTTAGAATGAGGTAAGACCTGGGTTTGAGTCCCAACTTTTCTGCCTTTCACAAGTAAATCACTTAACCTCTCTGACCCTCAGTTTTCTCTTCTAGACATTGGATATAATAATATTCACCCTACCTACCTCACGTGTGCACAGTTAGGCAGCAGAGTGGATAGAACACTAGATCTTGAATCAAGAAGAGTTCAATTTCAGCCTCATACGCTTACTAGCTGTGTGACCCTGGGCAAGTCATTTTACCCTGTTTACATCAGTTTCTTCAACTGTAAAATGAGATGGAGAAGGAAATGGCAAATCACTTCACTATTTTCACCAAGAAAACCTCAAATGGCAGTTACAAAGAGTGGACGTGACTGAAATGACTGAACAATAAAACTTCATTTCTACTACTTACATCATTGCTGCAAAAAAAATGTTTATATGGTAATTTATAACATATATGTGATCCATGCAGTGAACATCAGAAGTTAACAACATACACTCTATGTATGTTAAGAACATACACCATAACACTCTTCCCTACGTGCCTAACCTTATAGCTAGGTATATGACAGTATGGCTACAATTTAGGATTTCTGTAGATTTTCTTATATTTCCTACAGGTCTGTAAGCTCATACATCCCTCATCCTTGTCAAGGATATCAACTATATACTTTTTGTATCCTATCCTTACTAGATTATAAGCTCCTTGAGGGAAAGGACTGCTTTATTTTTCATCTTTGTATCTCTTTCACCAAAAGCAGTATTTGGCGTATTAGTAAATGTTGGTTTATTTAGTATTGCTGATCTGAATCCTCATCCAAAAAATTCTGAACTTCCAACTCCCTCTGATTCTTGAAAGAAAATTGCTGTTCACCTTCAAGGACTACCCTACTGTAGTAACCCTTCTTATATTCCTCAGCATTTTACCTAGACATTTCTTCGGACATCAAATTCTCCCTCAAAGCTTACTTGTTGGTGTACAGGAGGAGGTGAGGAGAAGAAGCCTTCCAGTCAATAAAATGATAGTGTTTAAGAGTTGAAAAAGGACCAAGAGGTAACCTGGTTCAACCCATATCCAAAGCAATTACCCCAGTATCATTCTGCCTGCTGTTCCCAATGGTAATTTTTCACTTCATAAATAGCTCTTATAAATCTTTCCCATTGGAACGTTCTGGATCATTTTCTGAACACAACTTTCAGAGGGCAGCTCATCAATACTGAACTTTCTAATGTCTATGGGCTTTTATGAAAGGCATTCTCACTCAATCCTCATTGCACCAGGTAAGCAAAAAATTATTATATCCCATAATGTCACACTCAGCCACTCTCTCAGCCCTCTGAGACAAATGTAGTGATTCTTCATTTTTCTGGGTACAATGTCAAGCTTTCTAAGAGTAACTCATTCTTTCCTCCCCTTCAACACACACACACACACACACACACACACACACACACACACACACACACACTTTTGCAGATAATCTTTCTATCTTTTTTTTTTAAACCCTTGTACTTCGGTGTACTGTCTCATAGGTGGAAGATTGGTAAGGGTGGGCAATGTGGGTCATAATCTTTCTATCTTATCCTTGTAATATAGGACCCAATTTGCCTTTGGGTCAATTTCTTGATTCTAGTTACCTAGGAGACTTGGCAGCATTGGGTAAGTACAAGACACTGGTCCATATGATGGAAATACAAACATGACATACAATTGATTGAGTTCCAGTCCTTAGGGGATTTACAATTATGGAGGAGAAGGGGTAGGAGAAGATATGGCAGGCACACAAATTATTCATATCACAGGTAGAACTCTGCTGAGGGAAATGGAAATACCTAACAAAGTACTGAAAAACATTTGAGAGAGACAGCTCACTTTCAGTTAGGGACATCAGGAAAGGCTTCATAGAGGAGGCATCTGATCAGAATCTTGAAGAAAGAGGCTTTCAACAGTCAGAAATGGGAAGGTGGGGGGCAGGGAGAGAGAGAGAGAGTTTATTCCAGGAATTGGAAACAGAATATGAGAATATCAGAGAAATGAGAGAACACAAGATAAGAAAGTAAATGTCTAGTTTAACTGGATATATCATACCTAGAGAGGAAGAGCATAAAATAAGGCTGAAAAAAAGGTAAATTGGAGATAGCTTTCATTTTTTTAATCATAAATGCCAAATAGGTAGGTGACTTTTCTTGTGGACATTAGGGAACCACTGACAGTTTCTGAATGGGGTGTAGTCTCATCAGATCTGTGTATTTAAGAGATTACTTTTGCAAAAATAATATTACTTTTGGAATACTAGTATAAAAAGCTGGATTTGGCATCATTAAAGGAATTCTCTAATTTTCCATATGTAATCCGGTCTGCTTTTCTGCTCTTGTTTAATTCTGGGCTCATTGACAGTGCCTGCCAGTGTTGTATGGCTGTAGAGCCATGGAACACTAACTTCTCTGAATGGGAGGCAGCATAATTCAGTGAAAAGAACACTGGCGCTAGGAACTGTTTAAAGATGGCGGCAGAGCAACCTCAGCAGCAGAACTCTGAGCCTCTGGGAAATGACTCTGAAGAAGTTAACGGTTTGGCCTATGATGGAGCCATCATGGCCCAGGAGGATCAAATTCAGCAAGAGATCGCTCTCCAGAATCCATTGGTATCCGAGCGCCTGGAGTTGTCTGTGCTTTACAAGGAGTACGTGGGAGATGACAACATCTACCAGGAGAAGATCAAGGACCTACACAAAAAATATACCTACATCCGAAAGACTAGGCCTGATGGCAACTGCTTCTACCGAGCCTTCGGGTTCTCCTACCTGGAGGCCCTTCTGGAAGACAGCAAGGAGTTGCAGAGGTTCAAAGCCATCTCTGCCAAGAGCAAAGAGGACCTAGTGTCTCAGGGCTTCATTGAATTCGCCATTGAAGATTTCCACAACACTCTCATGGACCTGATCGAGCAGGTTGAAAAGCAAACATCAGTGGACGAACTCTTGACCGCCTTCAATGACCAAAACATCTCAGACTACCTGGTAGCATATCTTCGGCTGCTCACCTCGGGCTACCTGCAACGCGAAAGCGAGTTCTTCGAGTTCTTCATAGAGGGGGGACGAACAGTCAAGGAGTTTTGTCAGCAGGAGGTGGAGCCCATGTCCAAGGAGAGTGATCACATCCACATCATCGCGCTAGCGCAGGCCCTCAGCATCTCCATCCAGGTGGAGTACATGGACCGTGCGGAGGGTCGCTCCACCAACTCCCACGTCTTCCCAGAGGGCTCCGAGCCCAAGGTGTATCTACTGTACAGACCTGGACATTACGACATCCTTTACAAATAGGTGGGACGGCTTTCCAGGCCCCGCCCCTCGCCGCTGCCCACCAGAGCTAGAGCCAGTTCATTCTTCCCCGCCATTCACCCTCCCCATGGCGTACAGGTGTTAGACAAGTACAGAAGGTTTTTGTGGTTGAAATGGTAGTATTTCACTCTTCCTTTCCCCCCTCCTTGTCACCCAATCTTGTGTGTTCTAATTATCTTATTAATAGAAATTCACAAGTGTCCCAGCCCCTTCCCCCTCCCAGAGACCAACATATTCATACAAATTAAGTCTTTTTGTTTCCACCTTTCAGTTCACTCTGGAGGTAACATTAAAAATTTATTCTTCCAGTATTAATTCTGTAGCTGTGTATGACATTCTCTCGGCTCTCCTCATTTTGCTGTTCATTATCCTGTGTAAAAATTAGCTTGCTCATCATTTCTTTCGGCAGGACAGTAGTATCTTGCCTGTTTTTATTAAAGAAGCACCGTTGGAGAAGGCTGAGGGTGTAACTAAGAGTGTGACATTATATATGAGTAAGTTTGCTTCCCCAGTGCAATGAGGGTTAAAAAAAAAAAAACCATAGACATTAGAAAGCTCAGGGTTGATTAACTGCCCTCTGGAAGTCGTGTTCAGAAAATAACCCAGAGCCTTCTGGACAAGGGCATTGATATTAAAATCAAAGACCTGGGTTCAAATCCCACCTTTGGGATTTAATCTCTGAATTACATCTCCGAATCCTCCTAAATCTCTTTCCTCAAAGGGTTGGACTAGATGGCTGCAGATGTCTCTCCAGCTCAAGAGCTGTGGTTATGATCCTGGGAATTAAAATTCAGCATGATTCAAAGAATTGAGAGGTACATGTAGTGAATGAGTACAGCTGCAATAAATAGCATATTAAGGACTCCAAAGAAGAACTAGTTTAAAGGATTTAATAAAAGAAATGTATGATCAAAAAAATATGGCTGCTCTTGTTATGACAGTAAAGGATAACTTATGGGCATCCCTGTGCTCTGATGGTCTCCTCACCTTGGCAGAACAAAGCAGGCAAGGCCCCTAGAAGATTTCATGGACCCTATTCTGTGAAAATATGGAGACAATGTGATATTGTGCATAGACAGCTGTCCTTGAAGCCAAGAAGACCTGGGTTCAAGTCTTCCCTCTGATTGTACTATCTGTGTAACACAGGCCAAGTCACTTACCCTTTAGTATTTTCGATAACTCTATAAGACTCTTAAGTGGCAGAGGAGGTATTGATATGTGTTGGTAGAGAGAGTGTCCTCATTTAGGAGCCCCCTATATCAATGAAAGCATAGGTGCAGTCCCTTTCTCTATGAAGAAGATAGACAAGAGGGAAACGGGAAAGGCAATCATGGATTTGTATCACTGGAGATAGTATCCAAATCACTGAAAACCTAGAAGTGATTCGAGTATTTTTGCAGCTCTGTGAAGGTCAGATAAAGGACCAGAAAGATTTTAGCAGCATGGATGCTTTGAGGAAAGTATTACAATATTCTATTAGAGTAGACCCCACCCTATAAGACATAGAAGTACATATGTAAATCAAATCCCAAGAGTAGCCCTGGGAATGCCATAGCTATACATAGAAGAGATGCAATCTACCCAGTAATAATGCTCCTAGGTTACATAACTAACCTCTTGATCAGTGATTATATGCCTCAAATCATTAGCAAAGAGTTGTAGAAGCAACTTTTCCAAGGAGAATACAATAGTCATTCCCAGCCCTGGTTCTGAGATATCCCAGGGAGTCTCCATTTAGTGTAGGATTTTTTTTCCAAAAGTTCTCTAAAACCCTTCTCAGGACAAAATTAATTTTAATTGCCTTTAATTTAAAAAACTTAACCATATGCCATGCATCACTTCTGGGAGGAGAGAACGTGCCACAAAACAACAAAGGCTATAAATTCAGATATGTTGGCAATCTCTGGTCCAAATTACATTTTTTTTTGTTTGTTTCTGCTTTAATTTCTTTTCACGCTCCGACTAGGCTGAGGGGAACTTAAGATTCTCAACAGGGGACAATCCAACTGATGGATCTGTTTTCCAAACCTTTCCAACGCTCTTAAGTGAAATATGATTCTAATTTGCAATTCGAAGAAACAAAATAAAACTCTCTTTCCTTCATGGAGGGGCTAGGTTTTCATGATGTTTGTATAAGAACAGGAAATATAGTGATAAAAGAATCCTGGATTCGAAGACAGACAAGCTAGAGTCAAATTCTGGCTTTTTCTTATTGCTACATGACCTTGATCAAGTAATGTCACTGCTCTGAGTTCCACTGTCCCCATTTATTAAAAAAAAGGAGTTGGATTAGAATGATCTCTAAATTCCCTTAGAATTCTAAATTCTAAACTTGACAAACTGAAAAATGTTGCTAGTCACCAAGAGGTAGGAAACATTGCTTTAATTTATGTCAAATAATGTGTGACCATTTTTTACCATGAATAGTTTTGTCATTCTTAATTTGACACAGCCTGATTGCTACTTTGTGACCAATAGACATCATAATCATAACTAATGTGGGGAAAACTAATGATTTGTCCCAGGATGCTGAAATAGAGAGGTTCTACTAATAACTCTTGAAATAACAGAGTTTAATGGCTTCTTAGCATTTCTTTTAAGAGCACTTAAAATATGAGATTATAAGGCCTCCTTGTCAAGCAGCCACACTCAGGTGAATTCTTCCCCTACTTCTTACATGATATAAACTGGACTCCAGGTGTCCCATATTTTGAGGCAAACTTCATGTCATTGCTCCAAGAGCATTTTGTGCTACTTGCCATACCTCAGAAAGAAAAACGTTTTGCTAAATATCAATCACTATCGATTATCCATTTTTTCTATAGGCAGTTCTGCTTAGTTTCCACTCCATGGAACATCATGCCTCCTCCAGGATAAGTTGATCATCTGAAATCTCATAATCACTCAGATTGACTCAGTTTTTTGACACTCCACACCTTCTCAACCTCTCCAGTTGCCCTCTGATTGGAGGGCTGAAGGTGGGAGCCATAACCTCCTACTTTTCAGAAGGCTCGGACCTTTGCAAATAACTCAATTTTCCATCAGAAGTTCTGTTTAGTTTCCCCTCCATGGAACCTCCAACACCTTGGTATGTCTGCGTATCTCTCAACCCCCTCCCTTTCTAATTTCCTTTTGTGTGCCCTCTTAAGGCACTGCTTTTGTTTTCATTTGTATCTGTATCTCCAGAGCTTAGCAGAGTGCCTGGCACACAGTAGGCACTTAATAAATGTTCGTTGAATTGAATTCACTGCATTTAGGCCTTCATCTTGGATTCATTATTAAGATACCTTTCAATCTAGAGATGGAATTATTGATAAAGGCCTATGGAAACAAACGTCCTGGTTTAAATAATTGCTAATTTGTATGATGCTCTCAGTTTCATTCCCCTTCAGTTTGCCTCCTCGTATATGAATGCAATATCTGGGATGGGCAAGGATAGAGTCTGTACTACTGGGGTCAGAATTTCCCATTGGATATTTTTTTCAATTTGTCCACTTAGAGTGAAGCATGTATTTCAAAGCTGGTCCTCTAAAAGGCACAGAGAAATCCTTTTCTAGTGCCAGATAGAGTCTATATCCATCTTCAACTCTGCCAAGAACCCTTTCTTTGTGAATTGGCCATTTCTTTTTAGGCATTACTATTATGAGGAGACATTTGATACTTGAACAATAATAATAGTCTGACCTATATTTGCTTTAAAATGTAGCATGAGGGGGCAGCTGGGTAGCTCAGTGGATTGAGAGCCAGGCCTAGAGACAGGAGGTCCAAGGTTCAAATCTGACCTCAGACACTTCCCAGCTGTGTGACCCTGGGCAAGTCACTTGACCCCCGTTGCCTATAAAAAAATAAAATAAAATAAAATAAAATGTAGCATGACTATAAAGTAATGAGATTAATTACATTATGTAGCTTGGAAGCTCAGTTATTCCTGAAAAACATTACAGAGTTCCAAAAGTATTTTGAATAATAATAGTTTGCTAGCATTTATGTAGCATGTTAGGGTTTGCAAAATGGATAACAAATATTATCTTATTTGATCTTCATAATGACTCTGAAAGATAAGTGTTAATAATAAACCTCATTTTAAAGATTTGAACATTAAGTGACTTGTCCAAAGTCACATAGCAAGTAAGTGTCTGAGGCCAGATTTGTATTCAGGTCTTCCTGACTCCATGTCCATTACTCAATTCACTATGTCACTTAGTTGTCTGAGAAAATAGTAATAACGACTCACAATTCTATAGCGTTTTATGTTTTTAAAAGACACCAATTATCTCATTTAACAGCAATTACAATGCTCTTGGGCATTTGTTTTAAATAAACATTATGTAGCTAAAGATTTCTTTAATACTTACATTTATTTATAAATATGACTTTAAATTTATATTTAATATTTACATGAATATATCATTTAGTTACTGGTTACTATATATGTGCCAGGAACTATGACAACCACTGGGTATACAATGAAAGGCAAAAATAGTCCCTATCCTCAAGAAGTTCACCTTCCAATGGAGGATAAGGAACTAAACTTGGGATTTCAATGGTAAAGGGAACTCCTCTATTTATTCTACCAATGCAGGTTAGCACTTTCACTCCAATTTGTGATCTTGGAGAATTACCTAGCATTAGGAGGTTAAATGACTTGCTCAGGGTCATGTAGCTGATGTGTTTCAGATTCAGGATTTGAATCCAGATCTTCCTGGCTTTGCGACTGACTTTCTATACTCTATGCCAAGTTGCCCCCAGTTGAGGAGACTCTATAAATGAATAGAAACATGAAACATGGAAAATAACCTTAGAGGAAAAGGTTGTCTTCTTCCTCTGAATTCTTATCACTGTTATCCCTCTTCACCTCATCCAGCTCATATTTCTCTCAAGACACCCCCTCTAACCCCTGACACATAGATTCAGAGATACATTGGGTTGGAACAAAAATTGATTTGGCACACAAGACCCACCAGAATTTTCTAAATAGATATAATTACCCTTGGGGGAAAAACAACTGAAAATATTCTGAAACTATAAGTAAAGAAATCTCTAGTCTCATTTTTTTTTTTAAACCCTTACCTTCCGTCTTGGAGCCAATACTATGGCTCCAAGGCAGAAGAGTAGTAAGGGTAGGCAATGGGGGTCAAGTGACTTGCCCAAGGTCACACAGCTGGGAAGTGTCTGAGGCCAGATTTGAACCTCCGTCTCTAGGCCTGGCTCTCAATCCACTGAGCTACCCAGCTGCTCCCTTGATAGAGTCTTAAAGCACAATTTAATCCTAACCTCCCAAGTCCCTGTCACTATGATCATCAACCTAGGCATTAAAAATTCCACCGATTTTATAAATGGTTCTTTGGATCAGTAGTCAATAATAAATATGTTGTGACATGATATAATTAATATAATATGATATGATATAATACAATATAATATATAACAGAACATAATAATATAGCAGGACAGGACAAAACATAATATAACAACATAATAAATATAACAATGTAACAAAATAACTAATATAACTATAATATAACAATATAATGTAGTATAATATAACAAATTAATATAGTTAATGTATATGACATTATAAATTAAATATAATATAGCATATACAATATAATATATAAATATTATATATGATGTTACATGATATGTAATGTTACATAATATAATAAATATGATGATAATGGTGATGACAAATGATGATAATTATTGCTCACAGGTAAGTAGGATAAGCATTTATATATGCAAATTTATATATATATATATACATATATATGTATATATATATATATATATATATATATATATATATACACTAGTGAGGCAGCTAGGTGGCTGAGTCTATAGAGAGCTAGACCTGGAGACAGGAGGTTCTGAATTCAAATGTGGCCTTAAACAATTCCTAGCTATGTAACCCTGGACAAGTCACTTAACCCCAAATGCCCAACCTTTATTGTTCTTCTGCCTTGGAATCAATAGTGAGTATTGATTCTAAGACGGAAGGTAAGGGTTTAAAAAATAAAAATAAAATAAAATGTATTCTAGTGATTTCATTTGGGGGGGGGGACCACTCCAGTGTAATAACTCTCTACCAGTATGAGCTGTGCCACCATGGACAAATCATTTAACCTCTTGGTACCCCAAGAGACTCACTAAGATTATGAGTAAAAGCACTCCTCTCATTTTACAGGAGAGGAAATTCAGGTTCAGAGAAATTAGTGACTTTTTTATTTAGCTATAGTTACAAAAATCAAGTGTCAAACCAGGGACTTAAACCCAGTTCTGCTAGTTCCAGGTTAAGCACTTGTCCCTCTGTGTCCTCGTGCCTCTTTAAGTAAGGCGGGCTCTAAGGTTTGAGGCTTGGTGGTGTTTGTTTATAAGTTCTCTGGTCTGCCAGTGCTGAACACAAAGAACTCTTTGCAACGTACACCGTCAATATGAAATTTATTATCTCCACCAATCAAAAGAAATTCCACTGCCAGCTGTGTGAAGATAAAAACTTGCAGCTGTTCCATAGAAACTCCTGGAACAATTCCTATGGCTACCAAGTTCCCATCTTGGCAAGGGAGGATGGAGATAGGGGAAGTCATGGAGGGTAGAAAAAAGGAAATTTTTCATATATTCTGGGGAACATATGAAGGATCTTAAAATGATTTTTTAACTGTGATCAAAACTAGATGACTAGATGACTAGAGCAAGTGTGATGTCATCAAGTTGGATGTGACTAAAAGATTCTGCTGGCCCAGTTCATCATGGTCTGAAAAGTAGGTACCCTTGGGGGATACTCATGGAGGTAGGATGGATGAACCTAGCTAAGCAAGTATTTTAATTTGAGAAGTCAGAGAAAGAGAATTGAGGGAAACTCAATGACTGAGAAAATCTGGGTGCCTGGAGGAATGGTGGTGCCCTCAATAGGAATAGGAAAGTTTGGAAGGACAAGTTTCCAACTCTAAGATTCTATGAATTAAAACTGAAAGACAGCTACAGAAATGTCAGGCTGGTGACCCAGCATTCTCATGCTCCTGCTCATGCACCATAGCACCCAGAGGAATATATTTTTAACAGGACAGAGTCTAAGTGCATGTAATAAAAAAGAGTAGGTGCTCTACCTTAAGACAAAATATCCTCTTCTGAGTTTTTGATACCCTTTGTCAAGCGTCCTCTGTTGGCCACTGTGAATGCCAGAGCCAATCATCTGAAACAAAGGAAGCATATATTTCTGAAAAAGACAGAGTGAAAAAGACATTAGGCAAGTCATAAAAAGCCATTCAACCCTGATCCAAGCCCTAGACATTACAGCTGACCCTCTTGGGCTGCTTCTTAATGAAACTGAAGTAGCTCAATAGTTTGAGCCTGTCAGTGCTGACTTTCTCAACAGTATCTCAGGCAAACTCATCTGTCTCTGTCCAGGGAGGAGACTATTTCAACATCAGGGGAAAGAGGAAACTCTTTATGAGGCAGGAGAATGAATTCCATGGTCTGGCTGCAGGCCAGAATGGGTAAAAATAATATGGTTGGTTTTTTCTCCTCTAAATCTATTAAGCTCTAGGAAAAGAAAGCCCACCTCAAGTCCAATTGGGAATTGTCAGGAATCGGTATAAAAAGCTGAAGAGTTGTGAAGTTTGGGGCTTTCTACTGGCCAAGGCCTATGAAATTCCTTATGATTATTTGTGATGATCTCAGAGGATGCTGTCACTCATTCTCTCCATATATATTAGGACATTAAGAAAACAAGACACAAGCTAGCAAGCAGTACCAGAGTCAGGGGCAAATCTTTTAAAACTGAGGACCAAAGATTTCAGAGCATTCAGTCCATCATTAAGCTTTTAATAATCACTATGTGCCAGGCACTATGCTATGCACTAAGAATTCAAACACTAGCAAAAAGACAGTCTCTTCACTCAAGGAACTTCCCTTCTAATGGAAAAAATAATATAAAAGGCCAATTAAAGGGCACTGGGGAAGGTGGCTTATTCTCCAAAATGGAGATTCTGAAGAATTCACCAATGGGAGAAAAGCCAAGACAGGAAGCAGTTATGGTTTGATGAGATGCCTGAGCTGGTATTCTTCTTTTCCCATTTTGTTCATTCTCCTCCCACCTGCCAGTTTCCGGTCTATAAGTGAATTCTACAAATTCTCAGGTTCAAGTTGGAAATGAATTGAATTGCTTGGGAATCTGACTTTTAAAGAGTTTATAGAAGTCCTCGAACTCAGTAGTAGCAGTGGTAGTAGTAGTAATAGTAATAGAAGTGGTGGCAGTGGTGATAATATCTAGAACTTATATAGAAGTTTTGAATTTGAAAAGCTCTTTATAAATATCTCTTTTTATCTTTATGTCTACTTTTGTTCATGTAAGAAGTGGTAGATGACATAATGTTATATATTCTCTCAGTTGTACTGAATTTTATGTTTTGGTCAATTTTGCTTAACTGTATTTGTTTGTTTTGAGGAGGATATAGACTCCTAGAAGTGAATGAACCATAACTATCAAAGAAATTTGAAAAAAAAAACATGAAAAGAAAATCAATAGTGAATAGAGCACTGGGCTTTTCATCAAGAAGATTCCTCTTCCCAAGTTCAAATCTGGCCTCAGATACTTACCAGCTGTATAATTTCTGGGCAAGTCACTTCACCATGTTTGCCTTACTTTCCTCATCTGTAAAACCATCTGAAGAAGAAAAAGGCAAACCACTCCAATATTTCTGCCCAGAAAACCCCAAATGGGGTCATGAAGTGTCCAACACAACTAAAATGACTGAACAACAACAAAAATGACAATCCTTGTGATGTTAGAGAACACAGGGTTGGAACACTTTGAAATTAGTTCAGCTTCTCTTCACAGATGTTGTTACCCTAGGTTCATTACCTAGGATCTACAGACCCCAAAGGTATACTTGGATATATTTCAGGGGGTCTGCGAACTTGGATGAGGAAAAACAATTTTATTTCAATATAATTGCTTTCTTTTGTAATTCTATGCATTTTGTTTCATGCATTTAAAAACATTATTCTGGGAAAAGATCTATAGGCAACACCAGGCTGGCCAAGGGGTCTTGACACACAAAATTTAAGAACACCTGCTAGAGAGGGCATTGCTTGTAGCAGGGTGTGGGAAATGGCATCATTCTTGCCTAAATTCCTTATTAACGTTCAGTGTTAGGAACACAAACTGCTTAGGGAGAAGGAGAGGTATTGATCAGAAATTATATGAATATTTGGTAGTTTTTAAAAGTTAGTTTTGAGTAACATTTTTATTTTTGTAGAATGGTCCAGGATGGTATATATCTCTGTGAGTGAAACATCATCAATATGGAACATCATAAGGAAGAACTGGAGTTGCAGTTAAAAGGATTCTGGTTTGAGAATCCTGAGTTCACATTCCAGCTCTGAGACATACTATCTATGTGATCTTGAGAAAATTATTTCACCTCTGTGCCACAATTTCCTCAGTTGTAAAATGAGGAGGCTGGTCTCAATGACCTTCAAGGCCCCTTCTGGCTCTAAATCTTTGATCCCATGATCCTAAGTTGCTTTGGGGCTTAGTTCTTCCAGACTAGGTAAACTCTAAGATTCCCTTGCCCTACCAGCTCTAAATCTATGATTCTATGTTATCAGGAAAATGTGTGACTGAAAAAAGAAAATAGGATGGTCATGTGGTAAGAGGGAGAGGAATAATTGGTGGGTGGACAGTTAGCTCTATTCATATCCTTGTGATGACAGGAAAAATGAAGATTCTCATCACATTATATGCACTTATGTGATAAACCTGAGATAAGGCTTGGACAAGAGTCTCACAAGATGGTCAGGAAAGGATGGGTGGTCAGGAAAGGATGGGCTGCCATCTAGATCATTGGTGGGACCAACTGAATCAAGGGGATGACATTCATTTGAGTTTGAATTTGAGTTTTGCCATGTGTCATCACTCTTTGTGACCCCATTTGGGGTTTTCTTGGCAAGAATACTAGAATGGTTTGCCCTTTCCTTCTCCAGCTCATTTTACAGAGGAAGAAAGTGAGAAAAACAGGGTTAAGTTACTTGCCTAGAGTCACACAGCTAGTAAATGTCTGAGACCAGATTTGGATTCAGAAAGATGAATCTTCCTGACTTCAGGCCCAGGATTCTATCCTACTTAGAATGCCTAATACCAACTAGCTACCCTGAGGTGATTTCCATGAGAAGGTTAAGCTTCCTTACTTTACAGATGAGGAGAAAGAGGACATTAGAAGTAAAGGTATCTGTTCAAGTTTACAAAGGTTTAGAGAGCCAGAATTTGTGCTCGAGTTTTCTTGATTTCCATTTTCAAATCACTTTTCCTCTGTCCTAGTACCTTTGCCAGAAATGGGGAAAGAGGTTAATAGGAGAGCCATCCCTGGGATCCAGTTAGGCTTTAACAGGCTGTGCAAGAAAAGCTTGTTGGCGTCGTTAATCCTTCTTTTGCAAAGAGAGCCAGTGACATTATGAGTGATTTCTTGACATGTTCATGAATTGGATGTAAGTGAAACAAAATTACACAAAGTCCTCAGGCTGACTTTCTTTTCCAGAGTCATCCAGGGACAAAAGTTGGGTTGAGTGGTGATGACCCAGGATACAAAGATGGCCATGGCATCTTCAATATCTTACCAAACCCTTGGCATTCTATAATGCTTGCTTCAGCCATCTTCATGGCCATTGGAACAGATTGTCCTCATCTTCCCATTTCTCCAGGATAAGTCTTCAAATACTTGGGGTAGACTTCCTCCTGACTCACTGATGAGTTTGAGGCCTGTTGTTTACCCTCAACCTGGCTTAGCCCATCTGCTGAGAAAAAAAAAAAAAGCAACAATAAGATCGGAAAGTAGGTTGGAACCAGCTTGTGTATCAATAGAAGTATACTTTATTTTCCAGGCAAAGGAAAATCACTGAAGAGTTTTGTCAGGAGGAAAGATATGGTCAGATTCCCCTATTAAAACGATTGCTTGGGCAGTAGCATGAAGAATGGGAAGGAGGCTTAATATTTAACTTGGACAAGTAAGGCAAAAAATGTTGGGAAATGAAGAAAAGTTTCTAAGTTTAATCTGGCTCATTATTGTATATTCCAGGAGTGAAACTGAAATCATGAATCACTACAAATCTTGTTTCTCTCTCCAGAGGCATCTCTTATATACATATAACCCCCATCCTAGCTCAGGGCTCCCTCATCTCTCACTGAAGTATTGTTATAATCTCTTACTTGGGCTTCGTTCCACAGCTTTCTTCTGATTCCCAGTTATTCTCTGGGAAGCAACCAAAGTGATTTTTCTAAAGCACACATCTTGACCCTGACACCCTCACACTCACACAGGACTACCTATTGCTTCCAGGATCAAATATAAAATCCTCTACTTAGCATTTAGAACCCTTCACAATCCAAAGCCTTCCGACCTTTTCAGTCCTCCATGCATTTTTTGACCTAGCCAAACTGACAGACTAATTATTTCTCATATACAATACACCATCTCCTCTCTCCTGTGGCTTTGCCTTGGCTGTCCCCTAGACCAAGGATGATATACTTCTCTACATCTTCTTCTTGCAATTTCTTGATCGAGCGAAGGCGAGCTAGATGGTTCAGTAGATAGAGAACCTGGAGACGAATCTGTTTAAGTTTAAATCTGGATTCAGATACGTCCTAGCTGTGTATCCCCAAGCAAGTCACTTAATTCCAATTGCCTACCCTTTCTTTCCCTTCTTCTGCCTTGGAATTGATATTAATATTGATTTTAAAGCAGAAGGAATGGATTTTTTCTTAAAAGATTCGGTGCAACCATTACCTTTTGCATGGAGCTTTTCTGGTTCCTCTTGTCTCTTCTCCAAAACTCCCCTTTGAGTGCCCTCCCTCCAAGGTTACCTTATCTATGCTTTGTATATATCTGGTATATAATATCTGTGTATGTACATGTTGTCCCCTTACCCCTCACTCACCCATCTAGAATATGAGCTCCTCTAGAGCAGGAATGGTTTTTTGTTTGATTGGTTTTGCTTTTTCTTTTTATCCCAAGAGCTTAGCACAGTGTTTGGCACATAGTAGGCATATTTTTTAATTATGCTTATTATTGATTGTTAACAAGTTCATCACGTGGAACTTACCACTGAAAATGCAGCCTTGGCTACTGAATTTCATCTTATCTCAATTTTATAATGAAAAATCCCACTTCCCAATTTCTTGGGCCACTTTTACAACATGCAGGCAGATTAATTTACAGATTTGACCTCATGTGCGTTCTAAGGTTGCAAGACTGACAATCTTTTAAAAAAAAAAGCATACTTCTGCTAGTGATACATGAATCTCCACATTTTCAAAGTTTGAACTCAGCCTGACATCCCCATACTTGGTCCTACATAGTCCGAGAGATTTGAGGTGGAAGGCTGGGGTTAATGATACTTCCTGCTTCCAATTGAGACCAGATATTCTGTGAGAATATTCCTTTCCATGACATTCTAGAATGTCCCTATTGGCCGCTCCACAAGCTTTTTAGAAATAAAGCAGGAAAATGGCTAGCGTTAAGTATAAGCTTTAAGATTTAAAGCCTCCTTATATTAAATCTGGCTCCCAGTATAACACCTTTTTAATATTAAGACTATTTTGCTGTTCACTCCTCATTAGGAAGACCAAGGGGTTGAGGGAAATCATAGAGTTTGCAAATCCTATCTTTGAATAAAGTCCAACCTGGGTACTGGTAATCTGTTAGAGGCAGCTAGGTGTTGAAGTGGATGGAGCTCCCAGCCTGGAGTCAGGAAGACTCATCTTCCTGAGTTCAAATCTGGTCTCAGACACTTACTAGCTGTGTGAAGTTGGTCATGTCATTTAACTTTGTTTATTTCAGTTTCTCATTTGTAAAATGAGTTAGAGAAGGACATGGCAAACCATTCCAGTATCTTTGCCAAGAAAATCCCAAATGAGGTCATAAAGAGTCAATATGACTGACCAACAACATGGGCAGTGTGGTTCAATGTGTTTCACTTTAAAATGCTAGTTTTAGAGTCAGAGTTCTATGGTTCAAATTCTACCTGTGTAATTTAGTACCTGTGTGAATCTAAACTAGTGGCATAAAACTCAAAAAGAAATAGGGGCCATTATTCATCCCTGGAGGATGAATAATGACTTAGAAAACCATATATTAATATCATCTAGGCTCTAATGTATTTTTATTTATTGTGTGAAATATTTCCCAATTACATTTTAATCTGGTTCCTCTAGCACTCTGGAGTGCTGCCTTTGTTAGCCAGGTGTTTGACACTTCTGACTTAGACAATTAACCTCTCTGATTAATTAATTAATCTCATCTGTAATGAATGATTACCTTATAATTAACAACAACTTCAATTACCTCATGGGCAAAGTCAGGGTATTCAACTAGATGACCTCTAAGATCCCTCATAATTCTAACTCTATGATCCCCATCAACTACAGGAAAAGGTCCAATTTTCTCCACATTAGACGGATGATCACCATAGCAAATGAGAAGGAAGCCGTGCTTTGTGGACCAAGATTTAGGTCCAGCTGTAGTGAAAGCTTCATGACTTGTGTTCTTAAGTCTTATTCAGTTTGCATTAGATAAAACCCTACCATATAGCCATTGCTATATGCAACCTCAGTGTTGTTGAGTGGGTGACAATTTAAATGCATATGGGAATACTCCCAACACAGGCTCAAAGGGCAAGAGAGTTTTCGGTTGAGCAGGAAAGTAATTCACCTCCCTTCACCCCTTATTTTTTCTAGGTTTAGATGACAAACTGTAAAAGACTTGGCTACTCTGATGAATAAAACAACGTAAGCAATTCCAAAGAATCCATGGCAAAAAAAATGTACCCAATATTCTTTAGGACAATATACCCTCAGAGTATTATCAAGCTTGAGCACAAGAGTGAGAGAATGTGTGTGTGTATGAGAGAGCTAGAGAGAAACAGAGACAGAAACAGAGGGAGGAAAAGAGAGAGAGAGAGATAGAGAGAAAGAGAAGTGAAGGAAAAGAGAAGGAAAAAGAGGAGGGATGTGAAGAAAGAGCAAAGGGGTGGAAAAAAGAGGGAAGAGAAAGATCTTTTTTTAAAGTTAATTATATAAGCATTATATATACTTGCAAAAACTTAGAATGAATGTAAATATCCAACAATAGTAGTAGGAAAATGGTTAAATCAACTATAATATGGTAATACAATAGTGTATTATAAGGCAATTAAGAATGACAAATAAGAAAGATCAAAGAACTCTAGAGTTTTATGAAATAATGCAAAGTGAAAAAAAAGTCAAATAAAAAGAATAGAATATTAACTAGGACAAAATAAGAGGAAAGCTAAATGAAAATGAACGGACAAAGAAAGAATGCTAAGAACCTAGGGAGAAGGATCCAAAAATATTACGGTACTTTATGTATTTAATTAATTTAAATGTAAATAGTTACCAAGAAAGTTTAATCAGCTTAACTAGTGATCAATATTAAGTTACTAACATTTATATTTTTAAGAAGGAAAAGGGACAAATGAGATCAAAGGGAAAGTGACAGCTGCTATAGTTAATAAGGTCTATTATTCTACAAGTCTATTTCCGTACATTTTCAAGGATATTCCCTAAGAATTGCCTTTTGACAACACTTTCACTTGGCTTTTAGTGCTATCCACATTGCATTTTCAGGGAGGTAGCAGGGTCAGGGTGGAGGTAAGTGGTTTAGAAAATTGTGTTTGGCTTTCTGTATCATCATCAGTCTTTTCCCTCTGCTCTCCTCTCCATATCTTCCTCTCTTACTAAGCAGAAGAAATGGAAATTTGCCTTCTATGTTTTATACTCCATCGTTGCTTTAATATATACCCAAGCTTCTCCAGCTAGAAGTATCTAACATTTCCAATAGGAACGTCAGGTATAAACAGCATTCCTACCATAAAACAAAGCCAGAATAATAATAATAATGAAGAATATTCCTTTCTCCTTAGCAAGAAAACAAGACTCTCTTAAACAATTTGAGTGAGTTTTAGTTTAAATTGAGACAAAACAGGAACAGAAGAAAAGGGTCTCAGACTCATTATAGAGTTAACTTGACTCCTTTTTTTTTTCACAGTGAGAAAAACATGACCTTAAATCACAAGCATCACTGTCAATGAGTACTAGAAAACTGAATGCGGTCAAGGGCAGGAAGATCAAAGCTTAGCACCTGGAAAATGCCACATGGTGCAGATTAATAAAACAATACCCTCCATTACATAAATCTTGAGCCAGGTTACTCATGGACATATGCACAAAAAAGAAATTACTGCATGGGTCAGATAACTGATATATAATACACACACTCTCCCCTATCAGAGAGCACTCCTTCACCTTAGATGAGTGTTGACATGGGGCAGTGAGACATTATTTTGTTTTAAACTTCTTTTGTCTAAAATTGACATTATAGGTTTTGGACCTGTATCCTGTACATCTGCAAGCCAGCGGAAATACCAAGATCTTGCATGTTCCTTTGATTGTTACATTTAAGATATCATGTGTGCTACCAGCCCAGCTGCTGCAAAGCATTAAAGGCTGTTACTCTAGGCTTGTAAAGTACTTTGGAAATACTATAGACAAGGATTAGAGAAGATGAGGATTCCACATGGTTTCAGGAGGGATGATAAACAGAGGGCCGTGCACTATAGTTAAGTTGATCTATGGGCTGCATGTGGGGAACAATATCTTGAGAACTCTTCTGATGAATGTGTGTGTGTGTGTGTGTGTGTGTGTGTGTGTGAGAGAGAGAGAGAGAGAGAGAGAGAGAGAGAGAGAGAGAGAGAGACTGAAAGAGGGGGGTGGAGAAGGAGGAGAGGGAGAGGGAGAAGGGAAGGGGAGGATGCCAGAAGAGAAAGAGAGACAGAGACAGACAGAAAAGGAAACAAAGAGGAGAGAGATAGAGAGTAAAACAGGGAGAGGGAAAGACCAAGAAAGAAAAGAGAAGCAGAGATAGGGGAGAGGAGTAGGTAAGGAGAGGAAGAGACTGAGAGGAAAAGAGAAACAGAAAGAAGGGAGATGAGGGAGGGAGGGAGAGAGGGAGAAAAAGAGAGAGAAGAGAGAGAGAGAGAGAGAGAGAGAGAGAGAGAGAGAGAGAGAGAGAGAGAGAGAGAGNAAAAAAAATCACAGGACTAAACATGGTGGTAGTGGTGGTGAATAAAATGGTAATTCATTCATATAGACCTTTTAACATTGGAATCCCAAACAATCTATTTTATAATCATATTATTGTTGTTAATCATTTCAGTCGTGTCAAACTTGTGATCCCATTTGGGGTTTTCTTGGCAAAGATACTGGAGTAATTCGCTATTTTCTTCTCCAGCTCGTTTTACAAATGAAGAAACTGCAGCAAGCAGGTTTAAGTGACTAGCCCAGGGTCACACAGCTAGTAAATGTCTGAATCCAGATCTGAGCTCAGGCCTTCCTGCTCCAGGCCTGGTGCTCTATCCACCATGCCACCTAGATGCCCATAAACTCTTAGGTATATATATATATATATATATAATAGAATCTATTGCTCAAAAATACACTAATATGAATGTTCTCCAAATAAGATGGAGGCTATGTAGCATAATGGATAAAGTGTGGGCATCAGCATCCAAGAGACCTGAATTTGAATTTATTTCTAATACCCAGGAGCTCTATGATCCTGGGCAAGCCTCTTAACCTCTCTGTGCCCTAGGAAAATTGCCTAAGACTATAGTTTTCTAAGTTTATGCAGACATTATTGGTAGGAGGAAATTCTAATATTGAAGTTTCTTATCTCAGTGAAATCACAAGTCCAAAAAATGGCTTTTGCACATGGGAAAAACATATAATGGCCACAGGTAGGTGGCACAATAGATAGAACACTGTAATCAGGAAATCCTGAGTCCAAACCTAGCCTTAGAAACTTCCTAACTGTGTGACTCTGAGCTGGTCACTTAACTTCTGTCTGCCTCAGTTTCCTCAAATATAAAACAGGGATAATAATAGCACCAAACAATAATAATGTTGTTGTGAAGATTAAGTAAGATAATATTTGTAGAGTTTAGCAAAAAATAAATAAATAGGCAAGCAGAACATAAATAAATAAGCACTATTAAGTGCCTACTGTACTATGTTCACTATGTTCTAGGGATACAAAGAAAAGCAAAATTAAACAATCATAATCCCTTCCCTCAATAGATATACATTTAATGGGGTAAACAAGTGCACAGTTGTTGGCACAAAGTAGGCACTAGATGAATGTTTCCTTCCTATATACATTATTGCAATGGAAATAGCATTGAATCCAATGGAATCAAAGGACCTAGAGTTGAAGCATGATTTTACCTCTAAGGGACTCATTAATTAAATATTTATTAAGAGTTTATTCTATGCCAGGCATTGTGCTAAGTTCTGGGGATACAAAGAAGCAAAAAATTCTCATAGCCCCTGCCCTCAGGAAGCATACATTCTAAGGGAGGGAAAATATGTAAGTAATTAGATACACATAAGATATGTTCAAAAAGGCTAAAAGTAATCTGAAAGGGCAAAGAAAGGCTTGATGACTTGGGATATGAGCATCTGAAAGAGATGATGAAAGACCTTTAAGCAGAAAGTAGAGTTTCTGCTGAGTCTTGAAGGAAACCAAGGAAGCAAAGCAGCAGAGAGGGGTACGCTGGGACCACCAGTGCAAAGGCACAGAGATAAGAGATAGTGTCGTGTTCAAGAATTGCAAGTAGGTGAGGGTGCCTAGATTGTCAAGTACAATTACAAAGATGTAAAAAGACTTGGAATAGAGAAAAGAGGCAGGTCCTACGTATGATGCTAAACAGTGGGTACCATATTTGATCCTTGAGATAAAAAGAAGCCACTGGAGTTTCCTGAGACAGTAGTAGTTTGATGTAGTCAAACATTCTTTTTAATAAAATCACTTTGGCAACTGAGTGGAAAATGGATTAGAGTGGGGAGAAACTTGAGACAGGGAGAAGACTACTGCAAAAGTCATGAAGACCTGAACTAAGGTGATAGTCATCTAAGTAGAGAACAAGGGACATATAGGAGAAACGTGGTGAAGGTAAGAACAAAATTCGTTGTGGATTTTTTTCAAAGAGGAGCGCAGATGTCAGAAGGTTAGGTCTTGACTTACGTGTAAATTAGATTTAAGTGAGGCAGAGCTGCACAATGTCATCATCCTCACTCTCTTTTCTCAAGACATTGAAGCCCAGTGGCAAGACAAAAGTCTAGATGACCAGTGTTGACTCAGGATGCAGTGATGATCTTGACTTCTTCAGTGTCTAACCAAGCTCTCAGTACTCAGCATCTGCTTCAGTCACCTTCATGGCTCTTGAAACAAATCTTTCTCATCTGCTGATTCTGCCAGGGGGGAGTCTTGACGTGCCTGGGGTAATCAGCCCCCTAACTCACTGACAGATCTGAAGTTTGTCCTTTACTCTCAACCCCGTCTTTAGCCTGTCTGCTAAAACAGTTTTACTGGGGTGTAGCTGCACTGCATGCTACCATTTCTTGGAGCCATGGGTGAGAGCCATGTGGCAGGTGAACACCAAAAGTGGAAGAGCAGGGCAGCTGGGTAGCTCAGTGGATTGAGAGCCAGGCCTAGAGACAGGAGGTCCTAGGTTCAAATCCGGCCTCAGACACTTCCCAGCTGTGTGACCCTGGGCAAGTCACTTGACCCCCATTGCCTACCCTTACCAATCTTCCACCTATAAGTCAATGCACAGAAGTTAAGGGTTTAAAATTTAAAAAAAAAAGTGGAAGAGCAGCCCTGAAAAGTGTTTGACAAGCCCTCCCACAATAGGCACTAGTCCTCTCTGAACATCCCATACACTCAGAGGATTCCATATAGGGGGTCAGAAATGTTGAAGAATGAAGGATGCTGGGGACAGCTAGGTGACTGAGTGAATTGAGAGTCAGGTCAGAGATGGGAGGTCTTGGGTTCAAATCTGACATCAGACATTTCTTAGCTGGATGAACCTGGGCAAGTCACTTAACCCCTATTGCCTCTTCTACCTTGAAGCCAATACACAGTGTTGATTCTAAGAATTAAGGACAGGTTTTTAAAAAATAATGAATAATGTCACTGAGGTTAAAAGTCTGGGGAATTGGGAATGTTAGTGCAAATCATTTAATTTATCTATTTATTTCCTCATTTCTATCTATTTCCTCATCTGAGCCCCCTTCTCACTTTACACTATGATCTCATTAATACATACAGATATAGTTAAGAGTAATGGAGTTATAGTTTATATTCATAGGACATTCAAGCCTCACAATAAGCCTCAAACATGAGGTAAGCAGCACAGGCATTATTTAGTGTTTCTTTTGTGTACAAATAAAGGAAGTTAAGTTCACAGAGGTAGATTGATTACACAGTTTTCACACATAGTAAATTGCAGAACTAGGACTGAAATTGGCAGCTTGGGGATACCATGGATAAAGTGCTGAGGCTGAAGTCAGGAAGTCTCTTTTTCCTGAGTTCAAATCCAGCCTCAGCTACTTACTAGCTATGTGATTCTGGGCAAGTTGCTTAACCCTGCTTGCCTCAGTTCCCACATCTGTAAAATGAGCTGGAGAAGGAAATGAAAGACAACTCCAATTTTGCCAAGAAAACCCTAAAAGCAGTCACAGATAGTTAGACACAACAACAAAGCAGGACTCAAATACAGTTTTTCTGACAGCTAAAAATAAGGTTTTTAGCATTTACCATATAGTAACAAATATCAGCCCATGTCCTAGGCAATTAATATCATTCTGCTATGTCTATCCTCACTCTTGCGGAACTCTAGGTCCTGGAGACATAAAGAGGAACATTTGCTCTGCTCTATCACACTGGAAAACAGACCATTATCTTATCATCTTCATTTCTTGCCTGGTTGCATTCTTCTGGTTTTCTCACATAGCTCTGTGTTGAGTCTCTTCAGAATCCCCAGTTTTTCATTTTCCTTGTGTATGCTCTCTACTCCCATTCCTTTATAAGCTCCTTCAAATTCAAATCAAAAAATGATCTTTTGCCCTTCCTTCTATCCCTAGAACTTAGCACAGTGCCTGGAACTTAATATGTATTTAATAAATGTTTATTGGCTGATATGATAGATGAGTTATCATTATTCCCACACATGCATAGAACTATATATCGGTCTATAACTTATCATTTTAGCATAAATCATTTAAAATTAAAGTGCATGTATTAAGCACTTACTATATGCATGTGAAAACATAAACAGAGATGTCGATTATATCATGACCTCAATTCCTCATACTGTGAACTTTGAGGCTCTTCCCTTTGTTGCATCTTCCATAAGCATGTACATGAGTCCTTTAAATTATGAGAAATGAAAATTTGGATTGATGGGGCAATGGAGCAAGGAGAGTTTGTTTCAAATAGGACCATAGATTTAGAATTGGAATGTGTCTTAGAGGTCTTCTAATCCATCCCCTTCATTTTCCAAATGAGTCAGTGGAGACCCAAATAATCCAACTAACTTGACCAACAACATGTTGAAGAGACTGGATTTGAATTCAGATCTTCTGACTCAAAAGACACCATTATTCTCACTGTACTCAACTGTCTCTCAAATATGTCCTTCTTGATTAGATCGCATGGGACTATTTAATTTCAGAAGTTTTATTTTGTTTTTTAATTTCTTCTAAAGCAGAAGATATCAAATAGGAATAGTATAACTGGGAAAGTTGTTATTCTACCCAAAGAAGAATGAGTTAATAAATCTATCAATGAGTCTTTAGTAACTATTGAGTGCTGAGCACTGAGAATACAAAATCATAATTAGAAAAAAAATCTGTTTCAAAGAGCATACAGCTCTGTCAGAGGAGGCAACATAAATACATAAAGGAGGACACAGAACATGTATTTACAAAATATACACAAAATAAAGTTATCAGGTTTTCGGAAGTAGGAGAGCAGAATGTGGCATAGGGAGGTGGGGGGCCACAGTGAGGAAAAGTGTAGGAATTAGGGATAGTCCCACTAAAAAAGTGGCATTTTAATGAAAACTGGAGGAAACTAGGGATACTCCAAGATGGAAGTAAGGAGGGAGAGCATTCTAGAAATGGAGGATGGTCAATGATAATACAGAGATTGGAGTTAGGGTGGCATGAATGAGGAACAGCAAGAAAGGGAGTTTGTTATATCATACAGAGAATGAAGAGGAATAATACATAATCTGAAAAAGTACGTTGGAGACAGATTTCTAAAGACTTTATTTCCCCAGCAGAAAAGTCTGTATGTGATCCTAGAGATAAGAGCAAACCACTAAAGTTAAAAGAGCATGAAAATGGCAGATCTATGCTTTAGAAATATCACAATGGCAATGGTGTGGAGGAGATCACAGATTCATTAGTTAGAAAGGGTAGATGGCATTCAATTCAACAAATACATTTTTTTTGGTCTGAGTTCAGACTGTGGCCTCATATCTTCTTTTCAAATATATGTGTCACTAAATAATTTAGATGAAAGTCAAAAATAGACACATCTCATGATTGCAGAAATTTGGAAAGAACTTAGCAGATAAAATAAAGAAGAAGGTGCATGGAGAAGTGTGTAATTGGAAATCTTGTACCTTTGAACTACATTACCCAGGAACTCACTGACTTCCTGTCGCTACATGCTGACATAGACAAGAGATAAATTGGGTGGAGTTCCGTTTCTAGGGCTCTTCTCTTTCCTTGCTGTGGCAGCTATGAACACGGGCTTTTTGAACAGGTAGATTAGCTTGGGCACATGGCTTTATTTTGTTACCTTTTTTCTCCTTTACTTCTAGTGATTATTGATAAATCTTATAAAATATAATATTTGAAATTATTGTATATTAATTTTAATTTTTACAGAAGGAAAAGCAGATATCATGTTCTTCATAATGGAAAGTCAAAGACAGAAAGAGTTTGATGAATTCAGAAGACTGGTGTTGAAGATTTAAGAGACTTGATAGAGACCTGTTGGGACAAATCTTGAAAGGCAACAAAATGAAAAACACTTATCCTTGGCTACATATTGTGGGTACTACAGGAAAGTCTCCTTTGCCATAGATTGTCCCATAGACAGGCCCAACCTTGTGATGTTAAAGAAGTAACTTCCAAGAAATGATCGATTAAATAGAATCCTTCCCCACATCACTGATAGGTGAAATACAATCCCCTTCCCCCTTACCTTTTTTTTTAAGGCCAAAACTGCAATAAACCTTCTGGAGATGAGATGAGGAAACAGAAATTATTAATATTTTTATTATTAACAATGGTAATGTTAGTGGTAGTGGTAATGGCAATTGCTATGGTAACAATAATGACAATTCAGAGAAATTTGGGCCTTTGACTTTAAAATATCTTGCACATGCCATCTTGGAAAAGACAGGCAAGATCTGAAAAAAAAAACCACTGGAAATGGAATTTTGAGAACAGCTGGACTAGTGTGAAGTTTTGAGACACTTGCTTTGATCTAGATCCCTTCAGCTCTGGGTCTCCCTTGTATGAGCAGTGCTCCCATTAAAGTCAATGAGAGTTTGGCACCCATGGGAAAATAGGTAGTAGAGAATGCCACCCTTTGTTCTCTGGTCTGCTTGTCAAGATTCTTTAATTTAAAATAAATCCCTTTTTCTCACTTGCATTCAGTTACTCCGCATTTGGTTTAACTGTGTCCCTTAGAGTGTGTAATATTTCCTGCATGGTCTTTAAAAGTTTTGTTTAAAAAAAAACCCTCTATCAGAGAATAAGTGTATCTTACACAGTTTGAAGCAGACACCATACTGACAAAAAGCTTTTTATTTTTCAAATACATTAGCTGCGGTTACAACTTCAAGCCCTGGTAGGGTTTCCATAACACTTGGGATACCTGCAATTTATGGCAAAATAAAATAATACCAGGTCATTTTGGAATATAAGAATATTCCTAATTTACTGTTTTAGCAATGCTGTAAAAATATACCTTTGTGCATAAGTGAATGTATCAGGTTTTAAAAGTTATTTTCTCCGTAATCATAATAAGGGGCCAGAAATAAGAGATCTCAATGACTTTTCCATGAGCTTTCAGTAAGCATTGCAATCATGTCCAAGATTCAGCTAGAGAAGGATTTTTGCTGAACAGGCTATATTTTCATCTTTCCTGCCCCTAAATTTTGCAGCACACAAATTACTTTCATATAAATCAGCCTGTTATACTAAGACAAATCCAGATAATATATTGAGCTAATGTTTGTGATTTGTATATATGGTTGGAGGATTTAAAAAATCTATTTTCATATCATATTTCCCATTTTACCAAGAATTATATATACAATGTTTTAAAGTACAATTTAATCTTTCCTAACTAATTTGGATTCCTTTACTTCATCTTAAACAGCTCTCCAATAAAAATGAACTCATCAAGCTTCTGGTTTTCATATAGTATCCACAAATCAAGAATATTTAGGCAACAAATCCTAAGAGGAATTTTTTTAACCTAAACCAAATCCTTTCTTTCATTCGGTGTAGCTAGAAAACCTAGAGGAAAATGTGGGTGTATGGTTTAAGAGGAGAGGCAAAGTTTAAAAGCTTACTTGGAACCCCAAGCCAAAATTATTTGACTCTTCTTTCAAACTCTTTACAGCATGGATGGAGGTTTTTCCTTATCCCCATAAGGGAAATCAAAGACATTTCTAAGGGAAATCAAAGACATCTCTTCAAGAATCCAATTCTCTAGTGTTTGCCAACCAATCTTCAGGCTCTGCTGAATCCACTGGACCCACCAAGCTGTCAAAATCCCCCCTCCTCCTGTTCCCCTCTCCCTGCCTCGGGCAGTGAGTGCAATACATCAGACCACGAGTCATAGCACTTAACAGAGATGTAAAGAAAAGACCAATGTCTTGGCAACCATTTAAAATGTGAGTGTAAAAGAACATGGAGTGGTACCTCCTTGGATATCACCTCTGGCATCTGTAAAGCTACAAACCTACCCAATGCCATAGTTCATTTGGCCAGAAGGTAAGAATTGACCAAGGTACCAAAAGTGATCCTTCTTCAAATATTATTTCTGGGAATACGTTTCTCACTAAATGTTAACCTTCAAATTGAATCCTGCTTTCCTAGTCCAAAAATGCATTCCTTAGTTTCTGCTTTAAAAGGAAATTGTTTATACAGGCAAAAGAAAACTGCTTTCATTACACAAAAAAAAGAGAGATTTGAGATTTTATTTCTATTTTTTCTCTCTTTTCATTGTACTTCTTCAGATTCTTCAAACCCCAAATCATATAGTTTGGGAATTAAGTCCATCACTTTATCATTAATAATTATAAAAATAATAGTGACAATCACAGGACCATAAACTGAGGTGGAAGGAACATTAGGGATAATTTAGTCCAACACACATCTTACAGAGGAAATTGAAGCAGAGAGCAAATAAATGATTTTCCCAAGGTCACATTGTTATCAGTAATAATTACTGATATTTGTATAGCACATTCAAGTTGACAAAGCACTTAAATCTGTTTTCCCATTGAGCTTCATAACAACCCTGTGAGTGAGATACAACAGATATTATTATGCCCACTTTGCAAATGAGGGAACTAAGGCAGATAGGGGTGAAATGATTTGACAAAGATCACATAGCAAGTGATCAGAAGAATTGAACTCATGCCCTTCAAGCTCCAAGGCCATTTCTTTATCCATTAAGAACCATTCATGCATTACTATACAAAGTAAAATAACTCTCAACTGTAGTCAAGGAACAAAAAGAAGTAGTGCATATGGCATAGTGGAAAGAATGCCGAATATAGACTCAAAAGTCTTAAGTTCGCCTCCTGGGTCTGCCACATACAATCTTCAAAACCTTAGGAAAATTATTAAATATCTTTGTATCTATGTTTCCTCATCTGTAAAAATTAAAGGTTTGGGCTAGATTCTAGCAGACTAATTAACATCAAGTGATAATTAATGAGTGGGAGCACGTTAGTGTGGGATTACAAGTTATAGTACTAAAAAATTACCCTCAATCCCTCAACGTTACCTCTGGAATATATCAAAATAATATTTGAAGAAATATTACATTCAGTATGTTGGTCAATTCTTACCTTCTGCTAAAATGAACTATGGTATTGGGTAGGTTGCCAGCCCTTCAGATGCCAGAAGTGATATCCAATGAGGCACTGCTTCATGATCTTTTACACTCACATGTTAAATAGCTGCCAAGATATTGATCTTTTCCTCATAAGTCTGTTAAATTCTAACTTCCTTTCTATGTATAAATTTATAAGGATATTGTAGCATAGACTCTAGAACTCAACTCCCACACACATATACCTTGAAGATAGGGGGCTACTTCTCCCCTTAAGGTTCTAGTGGTAACCCTGAGGGGTTGAGAGTAATTTTTCAGTATTAGTACTTATAAGCCCACACGAATGCTCCCAACCTTTGATTGTAACTTTGTTAATTAGCCTGCCCCAAAAATTGACTGTAGGAAATTATTGTTTCATAAGTATGTATAGTAATTACATCTGGTCAGAGACAGAGAGAGAGAGACAGAGAGACAGAGACAGAGACAGAGAGACAGAGAAAGAGAGAGAGACAGAGAAAGAGAGAGAGACAGAGAGAGACAGAGAGAGACAGAGAGAGAACTGGAGCATACTCTCCCATATAGGTATATAGAACCCAAGGAAAAGTGAGCTCAAACTTAAAAAGCATCTATAGCAGAGTTAGCTCATGGTTGCTGGCTGCTACATGTCCTTTTCTCCTATTTGTGAGGTCCTCACACATTTTCCTTCAGGTGTGATATAGCTGTCTGCTCCCTTTCCTGTTGTCAAGAGAAACAGAAAGGAAGGAGAAAAGGGATTATCCCTTTTTTTTCCTTCCCAACACTCAAGCAATTCCTTTTCAGGGATTAAGCTAAAGCTGCTCTCTCCAGACTCATCTCCATTGTAATGGCAGGTTCTGAATTGACTTGAATTCTAGGATCCAGGTAGGAAAAGAAGGATAAGATTCAATGCAATAAGAAGATAGAAGGCAAGGAGCTTAGGCAGAGAGAGACATAAGGCAGGAGTAGTAATAGATAGAAGAGACTAATGAAAAGATATGCTCTTAGGAACTAGTTCTAATTAAACCTAATTGCCATAAATGTCAAAAATTTGCCTTACTAAACCCATACTTTTCAGATGTCCATGTGGCATTCAGAAAAGAAATTTCTTCTCTATTCAATTTAAACTTCTTATCAAATGGCTACATAATGGTTTGATTTGTATGTATACAACTAACAATTATGTAACATAAAGCCATTCTCTGATAAGTGGCCAAAGAATATGAACACTCGTCAAAAGTAACATTGCAAACTTTAACACCGTATGAAATTTTCAGTTCCTCAATAATAATAATGGCATTTATATAGTGATTTAAAGTTTGCAAAGCATTTTTACAAATATTATCTCATTGGATACTCAAAATAGAGATAAGTGCTATTATTATCCCTATTTTAAATATGAGAATACTGAAGCACTTTAGACATGCTAGCTATTATTATAATTATAATTATTATTATTATTATTACTGTGGAAAGATCCTAATGCAGTGTTGATGGAGCTCCACACTCTATGCTCTATTACTAAAGTCTATTCTTTTATACATGGATTCAGGGGAGATGACATATTAATCCATTAGTCATCAGAAGCAACTAATGCCAAATCATCCCAATATAAACTGCCATAAATTATAGACCCTATTCTCCATATGGAATCTTTTTTAACAGGAAAGACTGTATAAGCATACATAATATTTTCATATAAAAATTACAGATTTATGTATTATGGATATATTCATTGTGAAAGTAATTTAAATTTAAGCAAGAGGTTTTGTTTATTTTTTTCATCCCTACTCTCTTGTCTTTGTCATTTTTGTTGTCATATTCTTTCCCACAATATGTCATCTCCCCTGAATCTATTACTTAAAGTTCAATTAAAATGCCACACTGAGGTTTTGTACAATTCAGGTGGGGGGGGGAGGCTTTGGAGTTCAGCCTGTACTCATATCAATTAGGTATGGATGGAGTACTCTTCAAGTGTTTGACAATCACTACATTTCCATAACCTTATGATTATCACTAGTAATATTAATTATTTGGGGGAGGCTCTTTGTTGTAGCAGAAATAGCAGAAAAGACTTGGGTTTACATCCTGCCTCTGCCATTAACTATCTCTGTGACAATGGGGTAATGCAGTGATGAGCAAACTATGGCCCACAGGCCAGATGCAGCCCCCTGAAATGTTCATCCCGCTGTGGGGCATTATTCCTAATCTGACTAATACAATGAGTAGGATACAATAGAATGAAACTTCAAAAGAGTTGCCTTAGAAACAGACTGACAGATGAACATTTCCTTTCCTTTGGCCCCCTCTTTAAAAAGTTTGCCCATCACTGGGGTAATGTATTTATTTCTCTGAGACTTTTATCCCGTGTAAGAAATGAGATCATTCTACTTAGAACTCGTATTTCACACAAATTCACATAAACCACTTATTAAGATGTGGTACAGATGCTACTTCCTACACAGAGACTTTCTAGATTCCCTCCCAGATATCAGGAATTTTCTCCAAAAAAATTACCCCGAATTTATTATGTATGTTTCTTTTGTATACATTTTCCCTGGCTGTCCCCCATGCCTGGGTTACTCTCCCTCCTCTTCTTTGAGTACTGACTTCCTTGGCATTCTTTTAAGTGCCAACTGAAATCTCATCTTCTACAGAAAACTTTTCCTACTTTCTCTCAACTTCAGTGCATTCTCTCTATTAATTTTCTGTATAGGCTATAAGTTGCTTCCTTTGTTTGCATATTGTCTCCCCCATGAGACTGTAAACTCCTTGAGGGCAGGGACTGTATTTTGTCTCTTTGTATCCCCAGAGTTTGGCAAAGTGCCCGATACATAGTAAAAACTTAATAAATGTTAATTGACTGATTGATTTTGTATATACCAAAACTTTCAAATGCTATATAAATATTAGTCATTATTTTTTTAAAACCCTTACCTTCCATCTTGGAATCAATACTGTGTATTGGTTCCAAGGCAGAAGAGTGGTAAGGGCTAGACAATGGGGGTCAAGTGACTTGCCCAGGGTCACACAGCTGGGAAGTGTCTGAGGTCAGATTTGAACCTAGGACCTCCCATCTCTAGGCCTGGTTCTCCATCCACTGAGCCACCCAGCTACCCCCAATATTAGTCATTATTATTAGCATGTTTACAATGTTACATCATCTCACAGAATGAATGAAAAAAATACTAAATGGTTATTATGTGCCAAGCACTAAGAATAAAGGTAGAGAAAGCGAGAGAGTCAAAAAGCTCACACTCTAATTAAAGGAGACCACATATAAAAAAAATTCAGCTTCACAGTACATGGAAAAGCATAGAATTCCCAAGGTAGATGGCAAGACCTAGAAATCCTTAAGTTAAGTATTGAACATAAGTTCATTGAGATTAGGGATTGTGGAAAGAAGACTGATACTGCAGTCAGAGGACACAGCCTCAAATTACATCAAGAAAATTATAAAAAATTTGGAAATTAACATTTGGCTCTCCACTCTGAAAATGATTCCCCCACCCCCAAGCCTGGCAATCCCAAGGTCAGAGCAGACATGACTTCAAATCATTCTACCTTAGCTTATCTGAGCAGCTGACCCTGGTTCCAAAACTGTTTACATGGTCAATTGGATGCATAAGATGCTGTCCAAAAAGAGGCAAAAATAATGGCATTGAATTAAAGTCCATCAGAATTTTAAATGACCCAAATGCAAAAATAACTTTTTTTTTCTTAGAGTCTTTTTCTTCCTTATTGCTCCTGTCAGAGCAAGAGCAAAAAGAGAGCCTTAGCTAGTGTCAGCAAGTGTTATATTGGCAGAGTAGTTGCCCTCTTTGGCACAATGAACACAATGAGAAAAACTAAAGGGTTCTCAACTAATTCTTGCTGTAATTCTGACATGTGTTGCCTCTAGCAGACCTCTTTACTTACCTGTAATTTTATTTCCTTGTTTAGCAAAATGAGACTACCAAGGTAGTAAATTTTGCCTTAATTGACAAGGCACAAATGCAGAACATGTTTATCTACCTTCTAGAGGAATAACCAACATGACTGTAAAGACTTTAAGAGATATTTGGTCCAATTCTAAAGCATGTGTTAAGTGCCTGCTCTCTGTCAGGAGCTATGATGATAAAGAGACAAAAATGAAACAGTCTTAGGCCCCAGAGAGTTTATGTCTTGCTAATGGAGCAAATTTCAAGTATGTCCAATTAGTCAATTGGACCAAGTGAAAGGCAATTCCTGTACAGATTTACAGCTTCAAGTAAGCAACTTAACTGGCTTCAGCCTCAGTTGGCAACTGGATGGCACAGTGGTAATAGTGCTAGCCCTGGAATTGGGAATACCAGAGTTCATATCTGATCTCAGAACCATTGTATAACCCTGGATGGGGCGGCTAGGTGGCACAGTGAATGGAGTACCAGGCGGGGGGATCTTCCTGAGTTCAAATCTGGCTTCAGACACTTGTTAGCCATGTGATCCTGAGAAAGTCACTTAACCTCTATTTGCCTCAGTTTCCTCAACCTGTAAAATAAGGATGATAATATCTTACCTCCCAGGATTATTATGAGGATCAGATGAGATAGTATTTATTAAAAATGCTTATCATAGTACATGATAGTGATGGAATACTATTGTACTGTAAAAAAGGATGAACAGGGTGATTTCAGAAAGAGCTGGAAAGACCTACATGAACTGGTGCAAAATGAAGTGAGCAGAACCAGGAGAATACTGTACACATTAACAGCAATATTGTATGATGATCAACTGTGAAAGGCTTAGCTACTCTCAGCAATACAATGATCCAGGTCAATTCTGAAGGATTATCCACCTCCAGAGAAAGAACTGGTAGAGCAAGAGTGCAGATGAAAATATATGATTTTTTACTTGTTTATTTGGGTATACTTTTGGGGATTTTGGTTTTATATGATTATTCACTTACAAAAATGAATGACATAGAAATATGTTTTGCATGATAATACATGTATAACCTAGATCAAGTCACTGACCAGTTTTGAGAAGGGAAGGAAAGGGAGGGAGGGAGACAAGGCCAATCATATAACTTTGGAAAACTTATGTGGAAATTTGTTAATACATGTAATTGATAAAATAAATAAATAAATGATTTTAAAAATACTTATCACAGTATCCAACACACATTAGATGCAATAAGAATGTTTAATCCCTTCCCTCTCATTTATAAAATGGGAGTAATTACACTTCACAATGTTATGACTGTGGAAACTTTAAAGGGTTGGATGATAGGTTATTCTTATTGGAAGACATTGTGGTGCAATGAAAAGAACACCATACACAGAATCAGGAGTTGAGTTCAAATCAAATCTCTGCTATATACTGTCTGCATGACTTTCACCAAGTCATGATTTCTCTGGGCTTCAGTCTCCTAATCAGTAAAGTGAGGGAGTTGTTCTATATGACCACTAAAGTCTACTATAGTTCTAGATGTAGATATGATCTCATGATAATGAATCTTCAATAATGTCTTTATGGCAAGGGGTTTTAACCTTTTTTCGTTTCATGGGCCCCAGTAGGTGATCTGGTAATGTTTATCAAATTCTTCTCAATGTATTGGTTTTGAATGTATAAAATTAAACACAAAAGATTTAAATTCAGTCCTCGAAGTTTATCAATATGAAATTTTCTCCTTATTGGTGAAGATCAAAGGCCCACACCTGCCTGAGGGGCAGATCTCCCAGGAGACTGAGAGAGAAGAGATCTATTGTTCAGTAGCTTGGACTTTTCAATCTCTTTGAGCTCCTTAGTCACCAGAGGATTCTCTGGGCTTCTATTTTTGAGAAAGATGAATAATGCCAACTCCAATTAAGGTTACTCAAAGGAGTTCTGGAAAGAAGTAAATATATACATACCCCTACCAGGTCAGCAGTTCAAGACTTGGAGTATGGACTAAACCAGAGCACAGAGTTGCCTAGAGCAGATCCTTGACTCAGGGTCTTGTTCAGAAGAGCAAGATTGGGGTGGGGGGGTGGCAGCTGGGTAGCTCAGTGGATTGAGAGTCAGGCCTAGAGATGGGAGGTCCTAGGTTCAAATCCGGCCTCAGATACTTCCCAGCTGTGTGACCCTGGGCAAGTCACTTGACCCCCATTGCCCACCCTTACCACTCTTCCACCTAGGAGCCAATACACAGAAGTTAAGGGTTTAAAAAAAAAAAAGAAGAGCAACATGGGACTCTATCAGTAAGGATTTGATCCAAAATGCAAATGGGAAAAAGCTCCAAGCTAGCCCAGCAACTGCTCTGGATTACACAGAGCAGATCACTAGAAGAATGGCTAAATGATAGAAGATAAAAACCTATTATTTGAACAAATATATCCAAGACACAAATGTGGAAGAGGAAAATAATTTCCCCTTATTCACTTCCCAAAATTCCAGTTTATTCATAAGATCAATGAAAATTCCTAGGAGAACTGTTGTAATAATTTTTAAATGAGTTCTAAAATGTGATTGTGAATAAAAGGAAAGGCACAGAGGGCAGAATTGGAAAATAAATGAGAGCTATGTAAGAAAGCCTTGGAAAGAAAATTAACAACTAAGCATATGAAGTATCGAACTATATCCAACTAACAGACTCCCTGTAAAGTAGAATGGAGAAAATAGTGGTTAATGACTCTATCAAAGAACAAGAAATATTACAATGAAATAAAAATATTAATAAAAAGAAGAAAATACAAAGGTCTTTCATATCACAAAGAAATGACCTGGAGAACAGATCAAGGAGAATCCTTGGGCTACCTGAAATTCATAACCGGAAATAAAAAGAGAAAAGAGCCTGGATGTCATATTTCAAAATAAAACTTCCCAAGTCTCTGAAGAATCAGAGAACAAAGTTAAAATGGAAAGAAATCACTGCTCACTTCCTAAAAGAAATAATAAAATGAAAACTCCAAGAAATATCATAGCCAAAATCCAAAACTTCAATGTCAGAGAAAAATTATTACAAACAGTCAAGGAATCACAGTCAGAATCACCCAAAATGTATTGACTATCATTATAAAGGAGCAAAGAGCATGGAATATGATATTTTAAAAGGCAGAAGACATAAACTTACAACCAGGAATAACTTACCCAGAAAAACTGAATATAATCCTATGGGTGGAGGGGAGAAGAGACTTAATGAAATCAAGTACTTCCAAATATTCCTGATAAAAGGATTTGAAAGGAGTAGAAACTTTGAAATACAAACTTGGGAATAAAGGGAAGCCTAAAAAAGTGAATACAAGTGAGTTATGGAAAATACTGAATAAGGATGAAGTGTTTATATTCTAATGGAGGGAGGGAGGAAGCTCATATAACATTCCCTAAAAATGATGATGCCAACAAGTGTTATAAGGGGAACCAAATGAGATGGAGAACCTGAGAGTGACTTTCATTACATTTTGATTTTCTTAAAGAAGAAAGGAATGTTTGGGAACGGAGGAAGGACACTCTAAGGATAAAAAGGATAGAAATGGACAAGAGATAAAGGGGCAGGAGAGAGACATTATCTCCATTAATTAGAGGGCACAAGTAAGAATTTACACCAAATAAGAAGAGGTTTGGAGAGTGGACATTGGACTTATGCGGAATGAAGTAAACAGAACCAGAGAACACGTTATGATATAGCAACATTTTTAAAATTAATGATTTTGAAAGACACCTCCAATCAATGCAGTGATCAACAATGATTCCAGAAGATTCATTGCTGCCTCTCCAGATAGAGAAGTGATTATATAGATTGAGACAATTTGGGGACACGGCAAATGTGGAAATATATTTTTCCTTGACTATGTTGTTTGTTTTTGTTTTTCCTTTCCCCATGGAAATTGGGGGAGAGAGGGCCAATGTTCATTAAATGAACTAAAATTTAAAATTTTTTTTAAAATATGTGAGGAAGATCCCCAGATGAAAACTAAATTAGAAATACTAAAAACCAAGGGAGAAATTAATAAAATCAAAAGTAAAAGAACTATTGAATTAATAAATAAGACTAGAAGCTGGTACTTTGAAAAAACAGATAAAATAGACAAAGTACTGGTCAATCTAAACCCAAAGAGCCCAACTTTTGGGACATGAATCCACTATTTGACAAAAACTGCTGGGAAATTTGGAAAACAATATGGGAGAGATTAGGTCTAGATCAACATCTCACACCCTACACCAAGATAAATTCAGAATGGGTGAACTACTTGAATATAAAGAGGGAAACTATAAACAAGTTAAGTGAACACAGAATAGTATACTTGTCAGATCTCTGGGAAAGGAAAGACTTTAAAACCAAGGAAGAGTTAGAGAAAATTACAAAATGTAAATTAAATGGTTTTGATTATATTAAACTAAAAAGTTTTTGTACAAACAAAAACAATGTAGTCAAAATCAGAA
>NC_058130.1:188899851-188932351 GCF_016433145.1 Gracilinanus agilis
TACACAGAGACTGATATACTGTGGTAAAATTGAATGTAATGGACCTCTGTACCAGCAGCAATACAATGACCCAGGACAATTCTGAGGGATTTATGGTAAAGATGCTACCCACATTCAGAGGAAGGACTGCAGGAGAGGAAACATATAAGAAAAACAACTGCTTGAACGCATGGGTCGGGGTGGACATGATTAAGGATGTGGACTCGAAACTACCACACCAATGCAACTACCAACAATTTGGAAATTGGTCTTGATCAAGGACACATGATAAAACCAGTGGAAATGTGCGTCGGCCATGGGTGGGGGGAGTGCGGTGGGTGAAGGGGAAAGTAGGAGCATGAATCATGTAACCATGTTAAAAATGAATATTAATAAATGTTAAAAAATGCTAAAAAAAAATATGTGAAGAAGAGCCAGTTGTGTGCCTCATTGGATTGGGAGACAGGCCTAGAGATGGAAGGTCTTGGGTTCATAAATCTGGCCTCAGGCACTTCCTAGCTGTGTGACCCTGGGCAAGTCACTTAACCCCCATTGCCTAGCCCTTACTACTCTTCTGCCTTAGAACCAATGCATAGTATTGATTCTAATATGGATGGTAAGAAGTATTAAAAAAATAAGGGGAAGAAAGTTTATAAACCCTGACTTAAGAATTCCTGCCATTAATTCTTCTGGCTCAAGATAGGTATGTCAATTTTATAAGGCATTTAAATGGAAAAAATCTTTCCATTGGAGGTTCTATGCTTGAAACAGAGGAGTTTGGGGTCACAAAAGCAAGGGTGGTGATGGAGAGGGCAGGAAAATAAGAAAACTTGAGATCTATCCCAAGGGAAACTTGAATAATGAGGAAACAAAATTAAGGAAGTAAGAAAGAAAATAGTGAGTATATGGAATTCAGAAGTTATCATTAGGAAATAAAATGGGCCTAATTGTCTGGTACCAATTTATTGCAATAGCTCTTCTGAATGGATTCCACCAAAAAGGTACCTATTCTTAATGGCATGGACCTTCTTTATTGGTCTATAGGAGAGAAGTACAAGGTGTTATAAGACAATTTATGGAGAAAGAAAAGAAAATGGGCCAGAAATTATCAAAGAAAAAATCATAATGTCTACTTTCCTGATCTAAACAATATTTTGATTCTAGCTTAATTTTTTCCTAATTCAAAATCTCTTGGGACCTCAATAGTAGGAAGGCAGAATAGGACAACATTCATGATCAATGAATATTTCTTACAAAGCTGGTGGGAAGATATTACTCTATTACTCACCTGAAAAGAAAAGTTATTCAAGAATGGGAAAGAGTGATTATGAATAGCTCATGGTGAAGATGATAGCAATATGTAGATCACAGGAATTCTTGATTTAGAGCTAAGAGGAAGCTCAGAGGCAGTCTAGTCCAATCCCCATATTTTACATGACAAAACTGAGGCCCAAGGAAGTTATGTGACCAGCTTAAAGTCACTCAGGGCTAAGCATCCCTAGCAAGGTCTAAATCCAGGCTTTCTGAAACCAAAGCCAATATTCTTTCCATGGTATTGAATGGAAAGACATAAAAATGAAAACTAAGAAAGTTATATGTAAAGAAATACCAAAGAAGGTCTCAACACATTATATCAAGATCAATGGCTAGAGAATGAGGACATTGAGTTGAATTAAGACAAAACCAAAGGAGTCATATGGAGGAGGGAGAGAATCTACACAAGAGAAGGATGTAGGAGGAGATATGATTACACCTGGGGTTTGAATGCCCTGTCACAGTATATTTTTTAGGAACCATCTGGCAAATATGGCAAGAAATGGTTGACAAAGGATACCTCAAAAAATGCTTAGAAGTTCTTGTTTGAAGAAAAGTGGGAAGAAATAACCATGATCTTGGGAAAGGGGAGAAACTCCCCAGAAGACCAATTTAAAAGAAAAAAATATTTTAAAGTATTCATAATCACTAAAAATAAAGCAACAATTAAAACAACTTTAAAGTATTATTACATACCCATAAAAATGTCAAAAATGGAAAATGTCAGTGTTAGAGGAGCTATAGGAAGACATGTTAATTTGCTGCTGATAAAGCTATGAATTTCTCCAGCCATTCTGGAAAGCATTTAGCTTTGCACAAGAAAAGTTAACAAAAGGTGACCTAAGTTTTAGGGTAAGGTAATATACACCACTTCAGAGTTTCTGGGTGCAGGTTAATCATTCATATTCAAGAAGTCTTCTCTGAGTTGGCCTGTGTCCCAGGAAAATAGAAAAGCTTCATACTTCTTCAGTGGCCTCCAACTCATTTAATGAAGAGAAAAAGAATGTTCAAAATCTACTCACTTTCCCTTATCAAATATTTTTGCAACACCAACTGGTTAACCCATGACTTCACACTCTTCACCCCTCCCTAAGAAAGTTATACAGGAATTGTTAGTGAACTGTTCTCATGAACAGAACACTAATTTCCATTCATCCAACTGTGCACAGAGTCACTTTTTGCTGTTTGTACTCCGGACACCTGAACGGTAGGACGATTGGAGATTTATTAGGAATAAGGAGAAGTAGGTAGGTTCATTGATGTTGATTTTAAATAATAACTAGCAATACAGAAAAATGGCAAACATAACTAGGAAGGGGGGTGGAATCTGACTTACTAACATGGTTTTCAAACACAAATCAGCAAACATTAAGTGCCTATGTCCTAGCCAGTGGTGGCAAACAATTTTCTTTTTTTGATTTTAAAGATTTCTTTTATTTATTTCTCTTTTTTTTAACTTTTTTTATTTAGAATATTTTTTCATGGTTACATGATTCATGATCCCCCGACTCCCTTCTCTTCCCTCCCTCTCCCAGAGCTGACAAGCAGTTCCACTGGGTTATACATGTGTCATTGTTCAAAACCTATTTCCACATTTGCAGTAGAGTGATCATTTAACATCAAAACCCTAATCATATCCCTACTAAACTGCCTGATTGATCATATGTTTTTCTTCTGCATTTCTGTTCCCACAGTTCTTTCTCTGGATATGGATGGCATTCTTTCTCATAGTTCTTCTAGATTGCCCTGGGTCATTGCATTGCTGCTAGTAGAAAAGTCTATTATATTCAATTGTGCCATAGTGTATCCATCTCTATGTATAATGTTCTCCTGGTTCTGCTCCTTTCACTCAGCATCAATTCTTGGAGGTCGTTTCAGTTCACATGGAACTCCTCCTATTTCATTATTCCTTTCAGCACAATAGTATTCCATCATCATCAGATACCACATTTTGTTCAGCCATTCTCAAATCGATAGACATTCACTCATTTTCCAATTTTTTGCCACCACAAAGAGCATGGCTATAAATATTTTTGTACAAGTCTTTTTCCTTCTTACCTCTTTGGGGTACAAACCCAACAGTGGTATGACTGGGTCAAAGGGTAGGCATTCTTTTAAAGTCCTTTGGGCATAGTTCCAAATGATGGCAAACATTTTAGAGAGGCAAGTGATATGAGAAATGTCCTCAGGAGCCCCTGGAGAGGGGAAGGGGAGCAACCCAACCAGAGTCCCTTTGGCTTTCTAGTAATAAACTCTGGTGAACTCTGTGTTGGAGCAATGGTGCACATGCCCTCTCTGGCACACATAACATAGGTTCACCACTGTGGTCCTAGACACCTAATGATACAAAAATAGAAACAAAAATATTCCTTCTATCTTCATTTAGTTAACTTTCTTAGGCATTTCAGACTCCTCATGACCCTATTTGGGGGTTTCTTGGCAAAGATACTGGAATAGTTTGCTATTTCCTTCTTCAGCTCATTTTACAGATGAGGAAACTGAGGCAAACAGAGTTAAGGGACTTGCCCAGGGTCACACAGCTAATACATGTCTGAGGCCAGATTTGAACTCATGAAGAAGAGTCTTCCTGACTTCGGACCTAGCACTCTTCCATTGTTCCACCTACCTGCTATTAAGCTAAATTAAGGGATATAACAGGTAGGCACCCACCTCAGTTTACTCTCAGGTTGACATCACTTCCAAATCAGCTGCCTTGCTTACATAGAGATGACTCACACTAAGACTTACTCTCCAGATTGATGAGTTGTGGCTAGGATTTCCATTTCTTTGCAGTGAGAGAAGGGGTAGACAGCCATATTGTTCATTTCATTTCTAGCTCAATTTTACTTTCCAGGATATTTCCATCAACATCCTTGCTCCATCCCTTTCCAGCTTCCCTTTACTGTTTCATCTTCCTCTGTTAGAACACACTGTCTTTGAAAATAAGGAGAGTATCATTTGTTTTATTTATATTTGTAGCCCTAAATGTTAGCGCAGTACTAATCGCACTTAATAAATATTTTATCTATCTACTTGAGTAAATAAATACAACTTATATACAAAGTAATCTCAAAAAAGACTGCTGTTTGTCCTTTGTTTGCCAAGAGGGCCAATGACTTCATGGGGTGATGATCTTGACTTGTCTTTGAGTTGTATGTGAGTAAGTCTCAGTTGCCCAAAGTCATTAGCCTCATTCTATTCCAGTCATAGAAGTCATGAGGCAGGATAAAAGTCAGGACAATTGGCTATGGTTCAAGATGCAGTGGATGACCTTGGCATCTTTCATGTCTGACCAAGTTCTAAGCATCCCACAGAACTCACTTCAACCATCTTTATGGCCTTTGGAATGAATTGTTCACTTCCACCCCTTGGTTGGGGCAGAGGGATCTTCACATGCTTGGGGTAGACCTACCCCCCCAGTTCACCAATGGGTTTGAGGTTGGTAAGTTACCCTCAACCTAGTTTAGCTCATCTGTCAAGATGGTTGTACTGGAGTAGGACCACAGCTGGTACTTGTACTGGAGTCAAATACTAGTACTAGAGCCATGAGCCCTAGGTTTGAAAGCCAAATTTGACCCCAGAGTCACAGTAATTAGTTTCTCTAGATCTGTTTTCTCAACTGTAAAATGGCCTTGACATCAGAAGAATCTGGGGCTCTAGTCTTACAATTAACACATACTGACTCTATGACTCCAGGCAAGCCACTTAATCTGCCAATGCTCCAGGCAATTATCTAAAACTAAATTAAAGATCAGAGACTTATCCACTTAAATAAAGAGGTTTTCCACATTGTAAGGTCCTTACAACAAAAAAAAATTGTAAGGCTAATCATCTTCTTTAAATGGGTAATAATGTCTATACAATCTCTCTCAAAGAATTATTATAAAAAGAGAATTATAAATACAAATCATTATGCTGACAGTAGCCATATGTGATCAAAAGCAAAGATATTCTTTTTTAAAACCCTTACCTTCTGTCTTGGAGCCAATACACAGTAGGCAGAAGAGTGGTAAAGGTAGGCAATGGAGGTCAAGTGACTTGCCCAGGGTCACACAGCTGTAAAGTGTCTGAGGCCAGATTTGAACCTAGGACCTCCCATCTCTAGGCCTGACTCTCAATCCACTGAGCTACCCAACTGCCCCCAGCAAAGATATTTTTTGAGCTGCTTGGTAGTGTTTTTTTCACTTCTTCTTCATGGTTTTCTATCTGCCCAGCATTCATCCCAGGTGGAGTTAGGGATGCTTTTGAGAGGTTCACGAAGAGCAGTCATTTTTACTGACTGTAGTAACAATCAAGACACTCTCAGCCCTGGCTTTTTCCCATCATCATAGAACTGATTAATTGGTTGACTCCTGAGGCTCTGCATCACTTTTCCATGACTGAAAGCAGTGAGAAACACCTAATCTCAGCCATTCTCACTCTTGATAATAATAGCTTAGGTTAAAGCAGCATTGGCAAAGGTTTTCAAGTTTGCATGCCCAAACTGCAACTTCAAGCTACCTGTGAGCCACCCCCACCCCCACATTACTCCAGAGAGAAGAGGGAGGAAGTGCTTGCTTTGGGCAGCTGGACAGTGGGGACGGGCATAAAAAAAATGTCCTCAGGCACTGGGAAGAGGGGGAACAGAGCAGCTTCCCCACCACCCCATGCAGACTGGACATATGTGCCAGTACTTCACCGATGCTGAGTTAAAGTTTTCAGGAGTTTTCCATTGGTCTCAGTCATGGAAAGTGTTTTAAATATATGTGTGTATGTGTGTGTATATATACATGTATCACTTCTACATCATGAGGGTGCTATGTGCCTGGTATCTAGAAAATCCACATAAAATTTTTTTGGCCTTCCCTTCAATCCAGGGAAGAAGTCTGAATTTTTCTTTGTCTTTTATAGGGTGTTTACAGTACCTGATTGTAAAATGTGGGTTAAGTGTTTGGTCATAGGCTATTTGTAAGTCAATGTTAACATTTTCTAGTCTTTCTGTGTCCTCTACTGGCTTTCATATACTTTTTGCAAACTTTATCTTCTTACTTATTTTAACTTTAAAAAAGAAGTACATATCTATGGTTCTAAAAGATAAAATATATTGATATTATAATACTATACATATATTGTATGCATTTCTAAGCTTTTTCTTTTGTCTGCTAACCTTCACATATCATCTGAAGCTTCTGCAAAACTCCTCAAAATTTCCCATTTAATTTACCAATCCATAATATATCTAAGTCTTGATGGGGAAAGTCATGATGATAATGTGGAAGAAATACTTCTACATATATGAGTATATACATATGTGTGTGTGTGTGTGTGTAATGTATATATGGGGGAGAGAGAGACAGAGAGAGAAGAAAGAGAGAGTATGCACATGTATGAAAGGGCAAAAATCACCTTCAGAAGGCCTGATAGAAATATTGAGCCAACCTACCACAGGTGGCAGCTCAGGAAAACAACACCAGAGAGTTATTAGTTTTAACTCCTTTGTGCCCCCAAAGATGTTATCGGCTGCCAATTTTTTTTTTACTTTTTTCCATCTGTGGTAAAATCTATAAATCACTTCATAAGAATGGACAGCAAACATGTCCAGGCTCAGAATCACTCAACATCAGAGCAAGATGGCAACTAAACTAACTTCTACCATAAACCCAGAAAGCCAGAGTTATAACAACACTAACCTCTGTTCTGATGTGAGTGTGGATCACTCACAGAAGTTATTTAATGTCTCAAGGCCTCCATTTTCAATTAATAAAAGAAAGAAGCCACTTGGTTCAAACTTCACTTTCTACCTCTCCCGGAATCACCCACAGTGATTTGGAGGAATGAGGAAAGGACTCTTGAATAAGTTAGGAATTAAGCTGAGCCTTAAAAGAATTGAGAGTTCCAAGAAGTGAAAACAAGGAGGGAAAATATTATTGGGCAAAGGGAAATAGCTTGTGCAAAGGTATAGAGACAAAGGTTGGATTGCTGGGTACAAGGGACCGTGAAATAGGCAAATTTGGCTAGAGTACAGACTGTGTAAGGGGAGATAATATATGATCACCTTGGAGGCACAAGCTAGTCAAAATAAAATTGTACAAAAATACTGTAAGTGCTTTCACTTCTTGGAACTCCTAATTCTTTTAAGAATCAGCTTTATTTCTAATTCATTCAAGAGTCCTTTCCTGAGTACCCCAAATCACCAAGGACTTATTTTTAATCTATTTTGTATTTACATCTCTGTGACCACAGGGTTGCTGAGAGGATCAAATGAAGTGATATTTTAGCACAGGCACTTAGCACAGTGCCTGACACATAGTAAATGATTAATAAATGTTTCTTCTCTCCTCTACCGCTACTCTGCTGTAGACTCCTCATAGAATGTAAGCTTTTTTAAGAACAAGAGCACTTTCATTTTTATTTTTAATTCCTAGTACCTATCACAGTGACTGACACATAGTAGACACATAGTAAATGTTCTTTAACTTATTGTCAATTGACTTCTCTTGTATTATCTAATTATTTCTTGAACCTTTGCTTTTCTACCTAGCTAGATATAAGTTTCTCTATGGCAGGAGTAATTTACATTTATTTTGTGTAATGGATCCCTTTGGCGACATGGACCTTATCTCATAATAATGTTTTTAAATGCATAAAATATATAAGGTTGCAAAATTATATTGAAATATAATTCTCAAAGCATTTTTTAAGTTCATACACTATAGATTTAGGAGCCTCCCATTACTACAAATAGATGAGAATGTGTATTAGATGATTAGTCTCATGATTTCTCAAGGGCTTTGTAACTATCTTATTTCAAAAGATATGGGGCTTCCTTGCACTGATACATCTCAATCCTTCCATGCTTTAACCAATAGTTTCTTGAGTTGCTGATCTTAACATAGCACCTAGCACATGGTAAGTAGTTAATATTTCTTTGTTGGCTGACTGACTGACTATGCCCCATCACACTTTTCCCCAAAAAATATTCTCTTCTAATGATGAGGCTTTCTGTATTTAGTAACACTATTTCTTGAACAAAAAGCACATAGATTATCACCAGGCACAAACCAAAAGCCCTCTCAGCTTGGAAGTGACTGTCAGAGTCTAGACTACACTCTCATAGCCTTTAAGAACTCATAGTTATCTCTACAACATGAAGAATTATGTAGGGGAAGAACTATGGTTAACTGAAGTTATAACTACTTTTTAAATAATAATGGATATCAAGATGGTAGCTTGAAGAAGCTAGGGGGTCCAATGGTTAAAACACTGGACTTGAAGTCAGAAAGAACTGAGTTCATATTGGAATCAGAATGCAGATGAAAGCATATTATTTTTAATTGTTTATTTGGGTTTATGTTTGGGGATTTTGGTTTTATAAGATTATTCACAAAAATGAACAATAGGTAAATGTGTTTTGCATGATAAATACATGTATTACCAGGATTGAATCACCTGCCAGCACTGGGAAGGAGAAGGGAAGGGAGGGCGGGAAATAAGTTCAATCATATATCTTGGGAAAACTTGTGTGAAAATTTCCTTCATGTAATTGGTAAAAATACATATATAATTTAAAAATTAAAATTTTTAATAAGAAATTATTTTTTGTAAAAAGGGGGAAATGGGACAAATGAAAAGGGAGGCTCAAAATTTGATGAAGGAAAATCATTTCTTAAAAATTATAATGAAGGGGCCAGCTAGGTGTCTCAATGGATTGAGAGCCAGGCCTAGATATGGTAAGTCCTAGGTCCAAATCTGACCTCAGACTTCCTAGATGTGTGGACCCTAAGAAGTCGTTTAACCCCCATTACCTACCTTATTGCCTTGGAACCAATACATTACTGGAAAGTAAGGGTTTAAAAAAAGTTAGAATTGGGCAACTAAAAGCTAATGGTTTCATGAGACATCAAGAAGAAATAAAACAAAATCAAAAGAATGGAAAAACAGAAGAAAACATACAATATCTCATTGAAAAAATAACTGACATGAAAATAGATCCAGGAGTGACAATTTAAGAATTCTTAGACTACCTAAAAGCTATGATTTAAAAAATAAAAAGGTTTGGGCATCATAATACAAGAAATTACCTAAGAAAACTGCCCAGATATTCTTAAAGAAATAGAAATAACTATCAGTGAAATGGATTAGGTATGCAGTATACAGAAGTAAAGGGACATAATAATCTAGCATTTGATAAATCTAGAGACACAGACAATGGGCTAAGAATTCACTATTTAACAGAAGCTATTGGGAAAACTAGAAAACAGTGAGGCAGATACTAAGAATATTACAATATCTCGCACTGCACAAAAGTCCAAATGGATACATGACTTAGACATAAGGGTGAGATAATAAACAAACTAAAGGAAAAAGAAACAAATCACCATTCAGATTTATGAATATGGAAAGAGTTCATAACCAAATGAAAAACAGAGAGGCCCATAGAAGATAAAATGTACAGTTCTGATAAAATGAGTAAATGATTGAAATTTTCTATTCAAACAAAACTAAGAGGACTAAAATTAGATGAAGCAGCTATAACTATGAAAAACAATCTTTTCAGCAAGTTTCTCTGATGAGGATTTCATTTTATGATATAAAAGGTATTCATTCAAATGTATAAGATAGGAGCCATTCTTTCTTTAATAAATAATCAATGGATAGAAGCAGGTAGTTTTCTGTGAAAGAACTACAAACTATCAATAACCTTATGAAAAAGTGCCTCAAATCATTATTAATTAGATAAATGCAAACTTGAAAAGAACACTAGGGTTCTACCTGGCACTCATCCAGTTGCCTAACAACAAATATGGTAAATGTTGAAGGAACTGCAGAAAAGTAGGCCCATTAATGCTCTGCTGGGAGATCTGAAAATTGGCTCATTCATTTGGGAAACCAATGGAACTATGCCTCAAAAGTTACTAAATTTATATAACTTTTGATGCAGCAATCATTGAGTCAAAGTAACTTTTAGGTTTAAATCCCAAAGAGATCCAAAATGGAAGAATAGGAGATTATATATATATATATATATATATATATCCTATTTTTATGGTGGTCAACACTAGAGGCCAAAGAACTACTCATCAGTTGAGGAATGGTTGAATAATATATGGTATATGAATGCAATAGTATACTATTGTGCCACAAGAAATAGTAATGAGGATGATTTAAAACCAATTCAAGAACATTTGTATGAAATAGTGTAGAATGAAGTAAAGAGAATTAGAAGAACAATGAACAATGTATATTATAGCAATAACATTACAAGACAAAGACAAGACAAGAATCTGATCAATGCAATGAACAATCACAATTCTGGAGGACTGATGATGAAGAGTGTTACATGGCAGAGAGAAGATGACATAAATATGCCAAAAGAGACCGTTTTTGGATATGGCCAATGTGAGAATTTGCATTCTTTAATTATTCATATTTCTTACAATTTTTTTTCCTTCAATAGAGGGGAAGGGTACTGTTATAAAGAAAGAGAGTCCTAAGGTCCTAGAGAGGTATGGATACTAGTGAGGTGGATGTACCTCTGTATTCTCCCTAGGTGCTGGTGATGGGGGGAACACCAACCGCAATCACCCTTGCTAGTTGTTATAATCCCCTTTCAATAACAGTTGCCCAGGGAAGGACCCCAAAAGGTTAAGTGGGTGGGTAACCCCTTCATGTCCAACCTGGGGTTGGATCAATTATTAATATTGGGCTCTGATTAGCCTTGGATCACGTTTGTTTATCTGACTGCGTTAACTCCCTTCCCAAGGGTCGAGATATAAAGACCACTCAGGAAGGTACTTATTAAACACTATCTGTAATCTATAATAAGGAAAAGGATAATCAGGATAAAGATTGGGGATTGGAGACCCTGTTAATCTAATACCTATAATCTATAATCACTCAGGGCTGGAGGCTATTGACTTAGTAGAAGCTGGAGCTTTACTCTTCAAAACCCCTCTGGCTGAACCTGGCCAATGCCAAACCAGAGAGTGACTGTCCTTGATGCCATTGTGTTGGTGATTTCTCTCAGCTTTCTTACTATCAGTTTTTGGTGATGTATTTGCTCTCACAGCCTTTAGGAAATATATAAAGATCCTACCTACCCTCTGCTTCTTCAGACCTCCCTTTCTCCCTTCACCACCCAGGGACCGAGAGATCTAAAGAGCAAGGAAGATTCAGAGACCTAAAGATCTAGGGACCAAAGTCCAAAGTCAGAGAGAAAACCCCTCCAGGTGTCTGTTAGGAGTGTTTATACCCTCAGGCCAACCAAATTTTGCCCCAGGCTCACAGCATCTGGGAATATTCCAATCTCTCCAACTGCCTCCCTTGTCAATCAAGGTGGCTCCAACATTTCCCAGGATTTGAATATAACAGTACAAAGGAGAAAAAAAAAGATTTCCATTTATTTTTTAGATAAGGGAATTAGATTAGTTTAACATGGCATATACTTGGTGAACCAATGATAGTTCCTGGTGATCATTACTTTCCTTTCTAAGGGCTCCAGAACTATATGTTGAATAATTTATTCTTGAATTTTGCCAGTTATGCATACCAAGCTCAAAGGTTTCTATTTTTTTAATGTTCCACGTTTGGAGGATAAAATACTGTTTAGATAATACCAAGTGTTGTTAATTATTGCTTAAACTGTCACCCTCTTCTTTCTAACTAGATTGCAGATTCTTAGAGGGATTGTAAATTAAATAAGACATACTTTTTCTACATTTGTAATTACTAAGCATATCAAAGGCACTCAATAAATACTTGCTGATTCATTGATATTTAATCAGGGAGAAGAGCAAAGGAATATACATTTCTTTGGACAGTCCCTGTTATTTTGCCTTCACTCACCTTAGCTCAGTAATTATAAAAGAAGATAGGTCAGCAATGTTAGTAGCATAACAAACAAATAGGATGCTGGAAATGAAGCAAATCATGAAGAAAAGAAATGTGTGTGTAAGTTGATTCAAAGTCTCTTAACAGCTCAGGTCCAATTTCTTTCTTACATGGTATTTGAAATTATGGCCTGTGTCACCTATTTTAGAGTAATATCTCCCTCTACATTCATATTGCCTCACATATTTTTTATCATCATTTTTGGAGGAACTGATTCTTATCAAACCATTGTCTGTTGCAAATTCAGTTCTTGCTTTGAGAATAAAATATCTTCATTTCAATTATTCACATATTCCATGAATTATAGAGGTACCCTGGCATACCTCAACCTTTTCATTATGCTGTAATTTGATTAGCTGACCACTTAATTTCTCCCTTGTTAGTGGCTACCCAGTCTTCCATAGGGAAGATGAATGGCCAACCAAAACAGGGAATATTGAAAAGGTCATAGAAGCAGAGTGCAAGGATATATTTCATAGAATGATCTATGAATTACAATTCTGATACATCATCCTCTCAACAAGAACAGACAAGGAACAGAAAATCAATCCTTTCACATTCCAACTTGACTTGATCCATTTAGGGGGTAACTGACTGGAAATTCAAAACAATCTGACTGGCCTTGACAAATGATACCCAAACTTCTTTCCTTATCAGATGCCTGAAATTTCTTCCCTTTCTATTATTTTCTGACAATTCAACTCAATGATAGATTGCTTGGGCTCATTAGTTCAGGTTTACATGGCATTATGTGTTATCAAAAGAGCTTATAATTAATTCATCAACTGTTGCTTAAAAGATTTCATAGGGGGATGGCAGAAATCTAGTTATGATGGTCCCATTTTGATTTGAGCCAAAGTCCAGACAGTCTTTGATAGTATACAATTAACTAATATCTTTCCTAGGCTCAATATTCATTCTATCATTATCTTTCTTTAGATTTTTGCTGTCTTCCACATAGTTTATCATAAACACTTCCATGCCTCCAATCTTTCACCTCTCTAACTGGCCTAAAATGCCAAAATGATTTTCCTAATTCACAGGTCTGATTTTTTTATAACCTTACCAAAAATCTTGAGAAGCTCCCCAATGTTTCTAGTACAGCAAGATTCCAACAAATCACTAATTTCATCCACTGTAAGTATTCCCTCCAGTAATGCATATCACAAATAGGGTCCTAGATTTAGTACTGGAAGGGACCTTAAAGGTCATTTAATTTCTGTTTCCTCATTTTACTGGTCTACTACCACTTTAAAGATAAGGTAACTAAGACTTACAGATGTTTAAGACTTACCCAATGTCATACAAATAGTAAATATCAGTCTATATTTAGTCCTAGGTCCTCTGACTCTAAATCCAGTGGTGTTTTCTTCTATACCATGCTTTCTAAAACATACATTTCTGCCCATCCTCTGTGACAGTCATCATCATAAGCTCACCACCAGGGATCCACCCACCATTCTGGATGTCTTCCACACTTTCTCTAAACTTTGCAAAAATACCAATGTTAGCACATGGATTCACTCTCCATGTAACTAATCTATCTTCTTTTTCTGACATTCATTTCTTCATGCTATATCCTTCATGATACTTCTTTGTAATTCCTCATTTGGAATATGGTGTGGCCTACTCATGTTGCCCTTTCAATTTCTGTTCTTTAGGAAGGGTAGCAGCATTCCATGGCCTTGTCACATAAAGTCACCAAAAGAAAAATTACTATTTAAAAGAAGGGGCTTTATTTCACCATTGGGGTCACAAAAAGAACTGCACATTTTCTCAAAAAGAATCCAGCTCTTTATACTCCTTACATTCTTTCTGAGTCCAGCACATTATTCATTTGCTCTGTCTATCCTAGACATGAGGAGTGAGTGGGAAAAGGGAGAAAGAAAGTCACAGAGGCAGAGAGACAGAGAATGAGTTAGAATATTTAAGGTCAAGCCATTCCTCAATTAATGAATGGGCAAAGGACATGAATAGGCAGTTTTCAGATAAAGAAATCAAAACTATAAATAAGCACATGAAAAGGTGATCTAAATCTCTTATAATTAGAGAAATGCAAATCAAAACAACTCTGAGGTCCCAACTCACACCTAGCAGATTAGCCAATATGACAGCAAAGGAAAGTAATAAATGTTGGAGGGGATGTGGCAAAATTGAGACACTAATGCATTGCTGGTGGAGTTGTGAATTGATCCAACCATTCTGGAAGGCAATTTGGAACTATACCAAAGGGTTTTAGATGACTGCCTGCCCTTTGATCCAGCCATACCACTGCTGGGTTTGTATCCCAAAGAGATAATAAGGAAAAATACTTGTATAAAAATATTTATAGCCACACTCTTCATAGTGGCAAAAAAAATGGAAAATGAAGGGGTGTCCATCAATTGGGGAATGGCTGAACAAATTGTGGTATCTGTTGGTGATGGAATATTATTGTGCTGAAAGGAATAATGAACTGGAAGAATTCGATGTGAACTGGAAAGACCTTCAGGAACTGATGCAGAGTGAAAGGAGCAGCACCAGAAGAATGTTGTACACAAAGACTGGTACACTGTGGCACAATCAAACATAATGGACTTCTCTAGTAGCAGCAATACAATGATCCAGGACAATTCTGAGGGACTTATGAGAAAGAACGCTAACCACATCCAGAGAAAGAACTGTGGGAACAGAAACACAGAAGAAAAACATAAGATTGATCACATGGCTCAATGAGGATATGACTGGGGATGTTGACTTTAAATGATCACTCTATTGCAAACATTAATAATATGGAAATAGGTTTCGAACAATGATGCATGTAAGACCCAGTGAAATTGCTCTTTGGTTCTGGGAGCAAGGAGGCAGGAGGGGAGGGAAAAAACATGAATCATGTAACCATGGAAAAAGATTCCAAAGTAATTAATTAAATACATTTTTAAAAAGAACATTTAAGGTAACACATTAATTGGTATAATGAGTGGATTTAACCAAATGACTTTTAAAATTTCTTTCTAATTCTAGTTCTATGATCCTTTAGTTTTATATTACATTGCTTGACATTGGCTTGAGTAGTAGATGTCAAAATAAGATGGAATATTTTTTGTTCTTATTTGTCTCCCCACCCCTTCAGATGCCTTGAGAACTGATCTCTAAAACTTTCAAAAGTGTTTTCCTATACAGAACTCCTTCATATTCATTTGGTCTAACCCAACTGTTTTTCCATCTGTGTTTTCTTCATCACTTTTTTACTTCCCCTACTAGCACACCCAAGACTCTGTTTACAATCCAAATGTGATGGCGCCATTATCCTTGTTGGTAAAAAGATCTTGTTATCTAAATCTTTGCAGACCTTTTATCACACACTCAAAGACAACAATATATATCATCCTATCATATAGTTAGTTATCTCATATTGCAGAGCTCATGACAAATATTTGCTAAAAGACCACCATGAAAATAATTGTGGCTTATAAGCCAACATATGTTGCAGGGAATAAAGAGGTGGGGAAATTCTACAAAGAATGCAAAAGTCTATAGTATAAAATACAAACTCCTCAGGCTAGCATTTAACCCCCTCCACAGTCTGATTCCAACCTACCTTCAATTTCATTTCACTGTACTCTTTTTCGCAAATTTTTTGTTCTAGCCAACAAGGGCCACTAACAATTTCATGACCTTGTTTCTTTACTTCCCCACTTCTGAAATTCCCTTCCTCATTTCTGCAGGCCCAGCTCAGATGCCATCTTTTCTTTGAAGCATTCCCTCATTCTTCCACCCCCACCACCAATGAAATTAATATCTCCCTCCTCATATTTTCTTAGAGCCCTTTGCCTGGCTCTATCCTTGGCCCTTGTCACATTCTAACATGTTGCACATTTATCTGTGGGCAGATCATATCACCTCATTAAATTATAAGTACCTTGAGGACAAGGGTTATACCATTTTTCTTCCTTCCATCAACAGTGGCTAGCATAGGATCCTCCGTTGACTCAGTGCTCCAGAAGTGTTCATTGAATTATTTATGATCTGTGCTTCCCTGAGTTACTTACTACTCATTTACTAACCCATTTGACTTCATTCCTAGTAATGAACCATGGGTAATATTCTTATGAAATATAAATGTAAATGATGAAAAATCAGTAGATATGATTTGGTTGTGTTTGTTCATATTTTCTATGTAATCAATCAATAGCATTTCTCCAGAGCCTACTATATGGCATACATTATACTAGATCCTACAAAAACTGGGGGGGGGGGGATGGTTGGGACAACTTTGCATTATAGAGAACTAGCCCTGAAGCCAGGAAAACCTATGCTTAATGTCTGTCTCTGACACATACTGACTGTGATCCTGGGAAATTCACTTAATATCTCAATGCAGAAGGTACATCTACTGGGTATCCCAAAAAGTTTTAGTGCATTTTAAGTAAGGACTTTCAAGGAATCATATATGACTATAAGTTGAAGAGAAAGTACAGAGGATCCACTTTGGGAGAGAAAGTGTACTCAACTGAGAATTCCCTATAATGAACAATATCCTTATGGGTAAGGCGGTATATTAGGTCCTAAGAATATCAGGATAGGAAAAAAAATAATATCTGTCCTTGTGTAACTTCCATTCTATGGAGAAGATAACATAGATAGATAGATAGATAGATAGATAGATAGATAGATAGATAGATAGATAGATAGATATAAATATATTTAAAATACATTCAAGATATTTGGAGGGAAGACATTAGAAGCTGGAGTTCAAGAAAAACTTCACTTGAGCCAAGTATTTAGTTGTTGTCATTCAGTTCTTTTAGTTATGTCTGACTCTTTTTGATCCCATTGGGGTTTTCTCAGCAAAGATATTGGAGTGATTTGTCATTTCCTTCTCTAGCTCATTTTACAGATTAGAAAACTGAGGAAAATATGGCTAAGTGACCTGTCCAGGGTCACATGAATAACAACTTCTGAGACTGAACTTGAACTCAAGTCTTCCTGACTCCAGGCCTGGCAGTCTATGTACAGCACCACCTGCCTGCTCCTGAGCCAATGATATGAGTCAAAAAGCATTAGATTTAGAGTCAAAAGCATTCTAATCTTGCCTCTATCCCATATTCAATATGTGGTATAAGGTAAATCATGATCTCTCTAAGCCTCAGTTTCATCATCTGTAAAATAAGAACACCATTATTTATTACAACCTTTAAAAATTATGATTGGAGATTCTAGGTTCGGCTAGGTGGCTCAGTGGACAGTGCCAGGTTTGGAGAGGTGAGATTCTAGGCTCAGATGAGAATTCAGACACTTCAAAACTGTGTAACCTTGGGCAAGTAACTTAACCACAGTTGCCAAGCCCTTGCTCCTCTTCTGCCTTGGAACTGATTAGTAACAATTCTAAGATAAAAGATAAGGGTAGTTTTTTTCCCTCTAAATATTTGAGACCATTGCTACCACTAAGTTCTACAATGTTGAATAGCGAATGCAGTTTTGGAATCTAGAATCTCCAATCATAATTAAAAAATAACTCACTTGCAGATCCAAGTTCCAATAAGGCTGTGAAAGTGCCCACATTTTTGTTTCCCCTGCTGAAAACATAATGTTTCATCCTATGTATATGATACATAGTAAGATAGCAATACTTGGTCTCAAATATTTAGAGGGAAAAAAGTGGTAGCGATGGTAATCTAATGATATTAAGTATCTTCTTTTTCATAAAATTATTTAAACAGAAAAAATAAGAACACCTAACAAAGAGCAAAAGCAAATTTTTTAAAAAATAAAAAATTCCTTAAAAAATAAGGAAATAAAATCAGTGAGCAATGCCTGCTTTATGGTATTTTTTCAAGGCTCAAATACAGTAACTTATTCTAGCTAAGAGGACTTAAAATAATAACACTAATAACTCATACACTTTGAAGTTTGCAAAGTAATAGATATATTATCTCATTTGATTTAATCCTCTCAGTTAAGTGTTATTATTATTCCCATTTTCAAATGAAGAAATTGAGGTAAAGAGAGATTAAGTGGCTTGTCCAAGGTCACATAACTGGTATCTAAGGCAGTGGTTCCCAAACTTTTTTGGCCTACTTTCCCTAAAAAATATTATTTAGCCCCCTGGAAATTAATTATTTTTATTTTAATAGCAATTAATAGGAAAGATAAATGCACCTGTGGCCATCACCATACCCCTGGATCACTGGAGCACCCACCAAGGGGTGGTAACACCCACTTTGGGAATCACTAATCTAAGGCAAGATATGAGTTCCCCTAATACCAGATTCAATGCTATATTCACTCTATCTACTTCAGAGTCAGCTACAGTCTATAAAAAATCATAGATGTGAAAACTTCTATTACTATACTGGGCTTAGTTTGAGTTTCACAAGAGAGAATTGATCTGAAGTAAATCGAATGTATTATTCGTTTTCTTTCAATGGGATTTGACTTTTTTCCCTCATTAGATTTATCACTATAGTTCATTGAACTGTGTGAGTTGTAATTATATCATGTTTTTTTTATATAAGCTAGTTTAATAATAGTTTTTTTCAAATCAATAATTGGTCAATCCAGTTGACAAATCAGTAAAAATATTAGGGACCAAGTTAAATTAATCAAATCAATATTTGTTCTATGAAGCTTGACACTCATGCATAGGTTTGGATTTTCAATGATAGCAGAAGATATTATTGATTTTCATTCACATAATATGACTAAACATTAACTAGTGGTGCTTGAGTTACACAATCTAAATAAACACATCCAATATACATTTATTAAGCACTTACTATGTATAAGATAGTTTATTAGATGCTGGGCATACAAAGACAAGAACTAAACAATTCGTGTCCTCTGGGAGTTTATAAGCTACTGGAGGGATACAATATGAACACAAACATGAAACAGGGCAGGCAGTAAAATGAGCAAAAGATAAATCAGACAAAGAATTCTGGGAATATCTGAGGAGAGAGCAAGCATTAATAGCTGGGTGACTTCAGTAAGGCTTCCTGGAGGAGGCAGCATCCAAGTTAAGTTTTGGAGTATAAAGTTTTTGGAAAATTAAGAAGTTCATTGTAGGAACTGGGAATGGACTATACAAATGCATAGAGACAGGAGATGGCATATAGATTTTTGAAGAACTCAAAAGATAGTATGGAGCTAGAGGATCTTTTTTTCATTCAGTTATGCTTTTATTTTCTAGAAAATATATACTTATTATATTATAAAGCTTAACAATTTACCTTGGTTTCATTGCTTCTTCAAATCTTGCTTTATGTTTTTCTTAAAGCAAGATTCAAGGAAACAACAAAACCAAGATAAAATCAGTTATGTACCTTGTTCATCTTCAACAGTGATCAAAAGCTACATAATCTATTCTTGGTACAAACTCTCCTGGAATTAGTTAGCACAGTTCATCTTTGGATTAATTCAAACAAGGTCTGTCCATGATTAGAAACTTCTAGAGACTTTGGTCAGGTAGAAAGAGAGAATCTGGGAGATTATAATTAAATTTCTTAATCAGAAGAAAATAATTTTACCCTTGCAAAAGACTGGACCTACCCTGGTTCATTATATTATTTGGCTTCTTGAAATATACTGTTTAGTTGCTTTGAATCTACATGCAACTGGTCTCCTTACTGACCTTTCTATGAAGTTTCCAATTCACTTCCAAAATTGCTGCTAAGACCTTATCCTATTAGCCCAAAATGTTTTAAAATAAATTTAAAGACCATAATACCATTTTAACACAGAGATATTCGGTGGTTTGTCCACATGGTGCTTGATAATGACAGCAACACAATGTGTTTTGACTAAATTTTTCATTTTACAGCAATTAGGCACAACCTTAAAATTTAACCTTCTAAAATAATCCCATGCTAGGCCAGCATGAAATGCATAGAGTGTTGCTTTATGATCGTGCCAAGTATAGAGGCAGAGGACACTAGCTGTGAGAATGGGAGTGCTGGATAAAAATCCTAGTACATAACACCACCTGGAGAATATTACACCACCCCCCACACACCAATGGAATCACCATTGTCCTCTGGACTCCCATTGGGGCCTCATTACTATTTCTTAGACTTTATTAGTATGAAATATCTGTTCATATGCAATGAAACTATGCTACTCTGTATCTTTAAAAATCCAAGAAAAACTAAACAGATATAACTATTTAATAAATACTCTTCTAATGTTTCAGTGTGTTATGAAGGTAGTCCTGCCTTGTCAAAGGCTATGTACAGACTTTGGTAGGGTTTGTCAAACTGAAAAGGTTTCAAGTTGAACTGAAATTGGGAATTCTGCAACTTGGGGCAAGTATAGCTGAGGGAAGTATGTCAAGGAAGATGGAGACCCCGGAATTCCTGGTTACCACCATAAACCACAATCACTACTCTTCTTGGAACAAGAGATGTATGGGTAGATTGCCCAGACCAAGTGAATTCACACAGATGAGGCAGTGGATGAACTCAGAAGAGGAGCTTAATGAATATAGGTCCTTTGAAGAGTGGGATAGCCTGAACCTGAAACATAGGGCCCATGTGGGAAGGGTGCTTCTCCTCAAAATATTCCTCTGAACTGTGGGTGCTTATATGTTCACCTTATCCACAATGGGGAAGATGTGTTCCTCCATACTCCACCTCTGAAGAAAGGTTCACATGGTGGTCAAAGAAGCAGGGTAAGGACACTCTCATTCATTGGGGAATGGCTGAATAAATTGTGGTATCTGATGGCGATGGAATGCTAGTGTAGTGAAAGGAATGATGAGCTGGAGGAATTCCATGTGAACTGGAAAGGAATTGATGCAGAGTGAAAGGAGCAGAACCAGGAGAACATTATACACAGAGATGGATACACTATGGTACAATTGAACATAATGGACTTCTTTACTAATAGCAATTCAATGATCCAAAACAATCCAGAGGGACTTATGAGAAAGAACACTATCCACATTCAGAGAAAAAACTGTGGGAGTAGAAATACAGAAAAAAAAAAAACATATGATTGATCACATGGTCCTATGGGTATATGATTAGATATTTTGATTTTAAATGATCCACTCTATTGCAAATATTAATAATATGGAAATAGGTTTTGAACAATGATACATGCATAACTGAGTGGAGTTGCTAGTCAACTCAGGGAGGGAGGAAGGAGGAGAGGAAGGAAATAACATGAATCATGTAACCATGGAAAAATATTCTAAATTAATTAATTAATTATTTTTTAAAGGATAAGGACACTCTCAAGGTATCTAGAAGACTTTTAATATAGACCGGGAAGCATGGGAAGCAATAGCATAGAAGTATCTAGCATGGCATGCCTGCTTCAAAGAAAATACTACAATCCATGAGCAAAGCAGAACCGTAAAAAGCACAAAGGAAACATGAGCTGCAAAAATCCAGAGCCACCTCCACTTTAAATGTTCTAACCAACCACTAGTGCCCCCTCTGTGGAAGTGTCTTGTATTGAACCGGTCACAGTGTACTAAACATATTGTACCTTTACTCCAACATTGTGATATCACAAGTCTTCTTCAAAGATGAAAGACGGACTACACAACCCCTGAAGAAAAGCATTAGTTGCTCTAGAAAATAATGACCCTTAGCTCAAGTAGGAGACCAGTGATGAAATGTGGGTCCTGCATCCAAGGTCCAAAGAACCTATTCAACCAACCAAGGTTAGTCATTAGGTAATATTTTTGCTTTCGTTACTTAAACTCATGGAGGCTATCTATAGTCAAATGGAGAAGTCATGATATGCTTTGAGATTATGCAGGGAGAAACAACTCCTCCACACCATTGAAATCATAGATCTTTGAAGTACTACAGCAAATATAAGTAATATTACAATAACACTTAGCCTCTTTGTACCATGTGGGAAGCGGGTGCTTTCTGGTCTATCTGTATGCACTATCCTGTCTAGTACATACTTCTGCATTCCCATCAATCCACAGAGCATATGGGAACACCTGGTGCTTGCTCAGAAATAGAACTTCTTAAGTTCGGTGTGCAGATTCTGGGTAACAATATGTTAATTCAACCCGACTGATGCCTTTTTGTAAGACAGCTTCTCTGCTAGACTGCTGTTGGATCAGATTCCATAAATGAAAACAGGCATCAGCAGCCCAGGTTCAATTCAGTCATTCTCCCACCCCCCACCCCTGGTTACCATCACCTCAAGCCTTTCTTTTTCTTTCCACATCGGAGCCAGGTGTTAAGAGAACTGTGTCAGGGAGGTTTGAGGAATGTTACACTTGAAAAAAAATCAAGGAAAAGCAGTAAATGAGCTTAAACAAGTGGGAAGAATTTGGTGAATGCTTGCATTGAAGGCTGTAATGGCTCAAAGTGATCCTATCCACCCAAAGCAGACTGAAGATTGAAAAAGATGTGGGTTCCAAAGAGATTTTCTTAAGAGGGACAGGGGAGGAGAGAAATAAATGCAAGGTGCTCATTACAAGCACAGTTGCACAATTACCCTAATTCCAGAAGGTATTTAAGCAATGAAAAGGGACAGATAAGGGAGCCCAGATGGTAACTGGCAATGGACTTTATCCTTTTCCTTTCTTAGCTGCTGCCTTGAAGGCTTTGAAGTCAATTAATGGGCAATTCAGGCCACTGGTTATTTGTGCCTATGGTTTGGCAGATTTTTAGTCAGACCCAATAGCATCTACGTTTAATCCAAAGAAATGGGAAGCTAAATGAAAGTAATGAGCAGGTTCAGGATTCAGCCCACTAATGTAGACTACCCACCATCCTAAAATTCACAGGACTGGCTTTTTAGGGTTTGTTCAAAAAAGGAACTTGGTCTCTGTGACAGAGGAAAGGAGGAGAAACAAGGTACTTAAAAAAAAACACCCTCTTACCTTCTCCTAACTGCAAACTCTCAGACAAAAGGACAAGGGCTAGGCAGATGGAGTTAAGTGACTTGCCCAGGGTCACAGCTAGGAAATATCTGAAGGCCAGATTTTAACCCAGGTCCTCCCAACTCCAAGCTTGGCGTTCTATCCACTGTGCCACCTAGCTGCCTCCCAAACAATGTGCTTTTAAAATAATTTCAAAGTGCCTGTGATGGGGATGGAATGAGGGAAGATGGGAGAAGGAAATTAGGGAGAGTTCCATGGCAGAAGAGTCATTTGAGCAGGATCTTGAAGATAAAGGTTGGGACAGCATTCTAAGCATGAGGGACCACATCTAAAAATCCACAAGGGTGGGAAAGTACAGGAAAAGACTGGTAAACAGTTTGCCTTGAATGTGGAGTATATGAAGAGTGATATGTGAATAATGCTGGAAAGCATTTTGAAACCAAACAGTGGACAAAATTAAATGCTGAGCTAAGGAGTTTATATTTTAATCTCTAGGCAATGTTGAACTATTAAAGATTTTTGAAAAGGGGAGTGGCATGGACGATGCTGAATATAAGGAAGATAATGTCCTTGGAGTCTATTTCTGCAGTTTTCAAAGCATCTTGAAAATCTAGTTGTTTCACTTAGCTTTGTGTATTTGTTTTTATTTTTATTTTTCAATTTAGTAGGTAAGGTAGGCACATGGCCCTATCCTGGGCCTGGGAGCTTCAAATTTACTCCCAGATACTTATTGACTGTGTTACCCTGAGCAGGTTACTTAACCTCTATCTGCTTCAGTTTCCTCAACTGTAAAATGAGTAAATTAAACCTATCCCCCAAGGCTCTTGTGAGAATCAAAAGAAAAAAATATTTGCTAAGTACTTTGAAAATATCATCATATTAAAGTTATAAAAAATATTAAATAGATTATGAAAATATAAAAATATATCTCATTGTCTAGTTTCTGATACATAGTATTCCTTCCTTTATTTCCATATTCCAGATTATCAAAGCTTTCTTCTCAGGCTACCATTTGCCCTAACGTGCTGCTGGAGAGCAGAGTTCAGTCATTTCACTCATGTCTGACTCTTCATGACCCCATATAGGGTTTTCTTGGGAAAGATACTGGAGTGACTTACCATTTTCTTCTCTAGCTCATTTTACATATTAGGAAACTGAGGCAAAAAGGGTTAAGTGACCTGCCCATGATCATCTACCTAAAAAATGTCTAAGGCTGGATTTGAGCTCAGGTCTTCCTGACTCCAGACCTGGCACTCTGTCTATTGTACCACCTACCTGCCCCTTATGTATTATCTCTTATTAGAAAGTAAGTTCCTTGAGTCAGGGCCTTTATTTTTATATTTGCATACTCAGTGGTTAGCATGGTATCTAGAACTCAATTAGAGCTTAATAAACTTATTTTTTCATTCAATTAAAGGATTCCCTTTACAAAATAAAAGTCATCTAGCGAGTCATAAGTTATTAAATTTCATTGGCCTTTTAAGAAGTGAAAACCTGTAAGTCATACATAGGATGGTGAATTGAATTCTGAATTATACTTTCTGAGTTTCTAATCATGAAGTGTGATAGAAAACAGTGTTGGACCTTGAGTCAGGGGATGTGACTTCAACTATGCTCTATTTCATACTACCCGGGTGTGATCTCAGACAAATCACTTAACCTCAGTTTTCCTCATTTTTCAACTGTGTTGGGAAAATGACTTTCAAGAACTTTTATCAATATGTGATCTTTTGACTGGAAATAGTATTGTAACTACAAACTTTGTGAAGTTATTTTAAGAATTTTGTGCTGTTCACAGGAAAAAATATTCTAGGGATAAGTATATTTTTTAGATTTTGAAAATTAACAGGAAGAATTAATAATATGAAAAGGAAAGATTGTCAAGTATCAGGGAGCTTTTTTTTGTTTAAAAAGAAAAATAGAGTGTACTTTTGCTATGCCCTCATTTACCCAAAACATGCTAGAAATTTTATTTTTTAAAAGATACCCTGCAAGGAGTGGAAACAGAAGAAAAACAACTGCTTGAACACATGGGCTGATGGGGATACTATTGGATATGTAGACACTAAATGATAACTCTAGTCCAACTATCAATAATATGGAATTAGGTCTTAATCAGTGATTTATGTAAAACCCAGTGGAATTGTGCATCGGCTAAGGGGGGCTAGGAGGGTTTGGGGGAGAGTGAAAGAACATGAAACATGTAACTATGGGAAAATATTCAAAATTAAAAAATAAATAAACAAACAAATAAATAAATAAAAGATTGCCTACCCTTTGATCCAGCCTTACCACTGCTGGGTTTGCATCCCAAAGAGATAATAAGGAAAAAAGACTTGTACAAAAATATTTATAGCCACACTCTTAGTGGTGTAAAAAAAATTGGAAAATGAGGAGGTGTCCATAGATTGGGGAATGGCTGAACAAATTGTGGTATCTGATGATGATAGAATACTATTTTGCTGATAGGAATAATGAACTGGAGGATTTCTATGTGAACTGGAAAGACCTCCAGCAATTGATGCAGAGTGAAAGGAGAAGAACCAGGAGAACATTGTACACAGAGACTGAAACATTTTGACATAATTGAATGTAATAGATTTTTCTACTAGTAGCAATGCAATGACCCAGGAAAATTAATCTAGAGGAATTTATGAGAAAGAATGCTATCCACATCCAGAGAAAGAACTTGTGGGAGTAAAAATACAGAAGACAAAACATATGGTCGATCACGTGGTTCAATGGGACATGAATGGGGTTTTAGCATTAAAAGATCACTCTATTACAAATATGAATAATATGGAAATGGGTTTTAAAAAATGTTACATGTATAACCCAGTGGAATTGCTTGCCAGCTCCTGGAGGAGGGAGGGAAGAGGGATGGGAAAAATCATGAATCATATAACCATGGAAAAATATTCTTAATTAATTAACTAATTAATTTGTTTTTTAAAAAGATTCCCTATAAGAAGTTCTTTCTTTCTTTCTTCAATTGTTTCAAGATTTTGCTGAGTATTTCTTTAAAAAGGATGAAAAGTGGGTTCAATTATAAATGTACCCATGAATAGTAATGTGAGATCTACATGTCATTGGCCTTTCTAATTCCTTTTATGCATTTTTCCAATCACTTATTTGCTATTTTACCTTGAAGTCAATGTGTATCAAAGTATATATTGATTTAATTTGTAGTTCTTCATACAATTTCTCTACCTCTTTATTTTCCGAAAGGTATGTTAGCATATAAACTGAAATTATTTTGATAGTGGTTGTTTCTGCAAATATACTGCATGACAAGATGATCAAATGTTTTGCGAAATGATATTTCTTTCTGACTTTGGATAGACCAACTCTGCTAAAACCTTTGTCTATTTCTCCAGCTATCCTTCCATTTCTCTATGATTTCCTTCTATCTTCTGGTTTTCTATTATAGTAAGAATGTTAAAATTAATTAAGATTGATACAATCAAGTTTCTCCTGAAGTAAGACCACTTCGCTGATAACTGGTCAAGGACCTAAAACTTAGAGAACCAAAAACTAAGTTGAAGTTCATAGTCTAAAAGCAGTATGAATTCTAGTGCTTTCTAGCCCATTTCCCATGATTTCCATGTTCACTGTAAATCCAAAGGAGGCTACTTACAGCTATTTCACAACTGTCTTTACGTCATGGATGGTCAAGTCAAAGACTTCATCATTAAGATGTCAACCAATTAATGGGAAGAGAGGAAGGGAAGGGAACAGAACAGAAGGGAATAGAAGGGAAGGGAAGGGAAGGAAACAAAACTCACTCTTGTCAGAATCAGAGTCTTTCCAACATGATAGAATCTATCAAAAATTGTATGCCACTGATATTCAAGAACACAGGGCCATCTCCATTATGAGGTATCGGAGTAGGACTTTATGAAAGTATATATCAAACAGGTATTTTTATTATTATAATTCAATTACTACCACAATGTTATAAATGACTATAAATAGGTTGTGAATATAGGCCAATATTTGTATTATAGGCAACTTTATCAATCAGTCATTATGCATTTATTAACCAGGTACCTCCTATGTACTAGGAACTTGGCTAGGTACTGCAAACAAAAAGACAAAAGCAAAATCGTTCCACCCCTGAAGGAGCTTATACTTTGACCAGAGGAAAAGGTGGTGCTTAGACTGAGTCTAGAAGGAAACTAGAGATTCTAGGAGGTAGAGGTTAGGAAGGAATAAATTCCAGGCATGCTTAACAGCCTTATCCAGAGGCATAGCGATAGGAAAAATAGCATCATATATGAGGAACAGTAGTAAGACCAGTTTGTCTGGACCATAGAATGCATGTTACAGAGTATGAAAAGTTGCATTATGTGTAATGAGGCTGAAAAGGTAGGATTAGACAAAGTTGTGAAAGACTTTATATGCTATATAAATTTAAATCTAATCCTAAAGAATCCAGGGATGCACTGGAGTTTGCAGAGTAGCAGAATGACAAGGTCAGATTTAGGAAAAGAACTTTGGCAACTATGTAGAATGAATTGAAATAGGAAGAAACATGAGGCAGGGAGACCAATGAGAAGGCTGTTGAAATAGGACACAAGATAGGGCTGAACCAGAGTGAGAGCTAAGTAAACAGAGAGGAGGCCATGTGGGAGATATCATGAAGGCAAAGCTAGCAAAATTTGGCATTTAATTGGATCTGTATCACAAGTAGAAAGGAAAAGTCAGGGTGGTACAATGAAAAAAAAAACATTTTAAATAATGTTGATTCCTGGTCACTTGGCTTCTCATTCTGCCTCTGTCTCTAACTACCTATGTAATGATTGACAAATCGTCTACCTTCCATAGGATTCAGTTTCTTCATATGCAAATTGAGGATATCGGACTCAATGGCATCTAAGATCTCTTTGAGCTCTGGATCTATGATTCTTTAAGTCAAAGATAATACAAAGACTCTACACCTGGGTTACTAAAAGAAGAATGTGCTTCCTCTAACATGGACTCAAGATGTTGAATGAGACATATACCTTTTGCCATGACCAATGTAGAAATTGTTTTATTGGTTATATAACTTTCTTACAAGGATTTCACTTTCATTTCTTTCTTTAGGGTGTGGAATAGAAGTGGGGAATAAAATAAATGCTTGACAAATTAAAAAAAAAGATTTTGAAAAGAGAAAGTGAGAAGCCTTCAATAGAGATTGGGAAGTTTGGGAAAGGATTGGACTTTTGGAGAAAGATAATGAATTCTGTTTTGAACATGTTGGATTTGAGATGTCTCTGGAGCATTCAGTTCAAAGTGCCCACATGTTCTTTTGAAATGCAAGACTGAAGCCCAGGTGAGAGACTAAGAATAGATATAAAGAATTGTGGGTCATCAACACATGAAAATTGATGAGTTCATTGAGAAAGTCTATAAATAAAAATGGAGAAGACCCAAGACAGAGTTCTGGAGGACTCCCATAGTTAAGGAACATATTATTCATGATTATCAATCAAAGTAGACTGATGATGAGGTAGAAGTAAATCAAAGGAGATTAATGTTGTGAAAAATCTAGAGAAGAGTAAATATCCAAGAGGAGAGAGTTATTCAACATTGTCAAATGCTGTGGAGAGGTCAATGATTAAAACTGAGAAAAGACTCAATATAGTATAAATTTTACAATAAGAGATCATTGATAATTTTGGAGAGAGCAATTTCAATTGAGTAATGAGATTAAAAGGCAGATTGCAAAGGGCTGTGAAGTGTGTGAGAAAAGAAGTGAAGTCAACAACAAGTGTAGATAACTTTTTCCTTATAGTTTAACTGAGAAACAGAGAAGAGATTTAAGACAATGGTCTGAGAGAAGGGCAATACCTAGTGATTTACCTATCTTGGCTTATTTGCTCCCATCCAGTATGAAAAACAGGAACTTCTGCCTTCCTACTCAAGATCCAAGAAAGAAGCATCACTGAAAATAATAAATAACTAATTAGAAATGAAGCAATGAAAAATATTTCTACCAAATTTCTGACTGTGTATAGTGTCTTCCTACTTCTCCTATCCCCTAGAGCAGTGATGGGCAAACTATTCCCAGAGGACCAGATCCAGGCTGTTGTCTGCCCATCACTGCCTTAAGCAATTCCCTAATCACTACATCTGGATGTGGGGGTGTAGTGCTCTAGGGCAGTGATGGGCAAACTATGGCCTTTGGGGCCAGATGTGGCCCCCTGAAATGTTCTATTCAGCAGCTGTGACATTATTCCTAATCTGATGAATACAATGAATAGGATACAATACAGTGAAAATTTGAAAGAGTTGCCTTAGAAACAGACTGATGGATGAGCATTTCCTTTCCTTTGGTCCCCTCTTTAAAAAGTTTGCCCATCACTGCCCTAGAGAAGCTTGGAATTCTAGTTCTTCCAAATTCTTAAGTCCACTGGCAAAGATATGGTGAAGTCTCTTAGTAGATAGGTCATGAGTCCAAAGATTTTAACAAATAGACCAATGATGGTGAACCTATGGCATAGGTACCAAAGAAAGTGTGCAGAGTGCTCTGGTCTCATTACCCCCTCCCCCAGAGGTCATTACTAGAAAGGCAGGGGGACTTGGGTGGAGCTGCTCTCCTCCCCCTCTCCACCATGCCTGATGACATTTTTTCACATCACCCACCCCTTTGCCCAGCAGCTCAATGGGAGTGCACAGGGAGTAAGGTAAGCAGCTCACAGGCAGCAGACCTGGAGGGAAGTAGAGGGCTTGGGTCACTTCCCTCCCCCTCTCTACATTAGCTGAGGACATTCTTCACTTCACCCACCCCCCTGTATGGGGTAAGGAGGGGCAGGGTACATCTGGCACTCAGTGGGGGGAGGGGTATGACACCCTGTCTTGGGGAGTGGGGTGGGGCTCAGCACTCCATCTCTCAAAGGTCCATCATCACTAGAATAGACAATTCTATGGTTAAGATCATCTGCATTCTTTGTCATTCAAACATTTTCAGTTGTGTCCAACTATTCATGACTTCGTTTGAGGTTTTCTTGGCAAAGAATCTTCAGTGACTTGCAATTTCCTTCTCCAGATCATTTTACAGAGGAAACTGAGTCAAACAATGTTAAGTGACTTGCCCAGAATCACATAGATAGCGTCTGAGACCACATTTAAACTCAAGAAGACTTGTCTTTCTAACTCCAGTCCTAGTCCTCTATCCAACGTGCCATTTGCAATATAATCATGCTATATCTGTTCTGTCCTCAACTTCTTCTTCTCCACTTTGAATGAACAATATTTGATTCAAGATGTCAAAAACTTTTCAAAAGTTGCCAGCTTTAGGCTTTGTATTTTAATGTGAAGCAGGGTGGGGAGGGGTAGGAGGGTGGAGTAGGAAGAAGTTGGAAGTATATGAAAGAAATGGGCAGCTAGTGTCACAAGTTGAATTAACAACTGGTCTATGTGCCATTCATTCTATAATTTTTTTTTATTTCCAGTTTAGACAGTCAAAGAAGATTAACAAAATATTGGCTAACTTCATTCTCCCATATAATTAAATATTGCTATATGCAGCAAGTTTGATGTAATAATAACACTGGATAACATTTACATTGCACTTTAAGGTTTTCAAAGCCTTTACATAAATTTTCTAATTGGATTTTCACAATAAACATATGAGGCAAATGGTATCATTGTCTCCATTTTACAGATGAGAAAACTGAGGCCAAAGATTAAGTGACCTTCCCAGGGTCACATGACTTCAAAGTGACTAAGAATGATTTTGAACTGAGATCTCCCTGATTTCAGCTTCATTTCTTCATCCATTGTGTTACCTCGCTACCAATCATATTGAAAGCGAGTATGGAAGTAGGGAAGGATGAAGGGGGAGGGGGAGGGAAGGATCAGAATTACAGAATGCAGAAAATGTAAAAATAGCATAGAAAGACATTACATATATTTGGTTTTTTGGTATCATTCTTGACAAGTCCACCTCCTTACATTGAGTACTTTACTTACATTTCTCATGCATTTTCACACTCAACTTTGTCTTATATTTATTTGTGTATGTGTCATCTTTTCTACCAGAATGTAAATTCTTTGAAGAGAGTGTGAATGGAATGTGTCTTGTTCATCTTTGTATTTCCCATAATGCCTAGCACACAGATCTATTCTCAGACTAGAGCCAGCTTGCTCTTGTCTTAGGAACAGACTTCACCAGTGATGACTTCCCCCTTGTAACTGGCTCACACCCACTCTCTGAGCCCCTCTACTGTCTACGGAAAGAGGGAGATGATTTAACCTTCTTCTGAGAATTTGTTTTTATCCTAGGAACACCCACATCTGACCCAGATCCTCAGACCTAAACCTTAGTGACCAGGTACCAGAAAAGTGATCTCACTACTCACAAATGGATAAGAGAGAAGCTTCAAGCCAGGAGCTCCTTAGTTTTTAAGGCATTATGAGCAACTCAAATATAATCTTCCTTGCCAGATCAGAGACAAGCAGCCAGACCACGTTACCAGTGTCATAGGCTGCCTGTCACTAGTTTTTATTGACATCCTGCCATAACAAGTAAGGGAAAGCATCAGCTCATGAATTAGCATACTAGTTGCATGAACATAGCTGCTTCCCCTTTTCCAATTAGTAGTGCTTAGATATATTTCTTTTTTTTTAAGTTTATTGAATTAATTAATTTAGAATATTTTTCCATGGTTACATGATTCATGTTCTTTCCCTCCCCTCCTCCCACCCCCTCTCATAGCCAACAAGCAGTTCCCTTAGGTTTTACATGTGTCATTGATCAAGACCTATTTCCATATTATTGATATTTGCACTAGAGTGATCTTCTAGACTCTAGAGTCTACATCCCCAATTAGATATATATTCTTATATCATATGTATAATATATTAGATATATATTCTTATATTCTCTCTTTCTCTCTCCATCTCTCTGACTCTGACTCTTTTTCTGTGCCTTTCTCTGTCTCTCTCTTTCTCTCTCTGCCTCTGACTGCCTCTACCTCTTTGTCTCTTTCTCTCTCTCTTTCTGTCTCTGTCTTTCTCTCTGTGTCTGCCTGCCTGCCTACCTACCTGTCTGTCTGTCTCTTTCTCATTCTTACTCACTCTCTCTGCATTTTGCCAGTCACCTTCAGGTAAAGAACAGGACTTTCAATGGCATGGCATAGTCTTGTTTGGATACCTTGCCTCCACTGGGCATCCTTACCTGGAAGTTAGTTTTCTCCTAGAAACACAGTTGTACAGTGACATTCTCTTCTAATCTGCCTGGCTCAGACCAGCTCCCTAGGCCTTCCCACCATCCATAGACAGAGGCTAATGGACTCTCTTCCAAGGGTCTCTGTTCTCTCAGGAATGCACAGCCATAAAACAAGTCCATGAACCCACACCTGAATAGGCAGACTCCAAGGAAGCTCTATTCCCTCATACAAATGGGCAATGGAGATAGGTGCAATATCCTTCAGACCCATCCAGTCTTGCCATAGCTGTATCACTGCACTGCTGCCAGTAAGTCCTTAGGGTGAATCAAGCCTTTAAATTAATCTT
>NC_058130.1:188937351-188990299 GCF_016433145.1 Gracilinanus agilis
ATCTCTCCGGTATTTTATTAATGCATTCTCTCTCTTTTTTATCATTTTCATAATCTGAAGGGGAATACACAAGCTGGAACAAATTTCTTTCCAGCCTTTTTAGTCTTTCTTGTGCTTTTTCCATTATTATTTTTATAGCTGAGATTTCTGTGAGGATTCACAGTGAGTCATTTTATGAGGCAGCTCTGTACCATCTGCAGGCGAGAGTTTCCCATCACTCTAGACATTACGTATCTCCTTATGGCAGCCTGGACAGGAGAGGGAGATTGCCAAGCCAGGTCACATGCCAGTAGGCCATCACTCATCCAAAAGAGGCGGGCAAGATCTGGTTACAATTAGGTTCAACTCCTGGTTCTGGATAATATGTCCCTGTGGCTTCAGATTCTTTATTGCCAGCTCCCTGCTGGGCTCAGGAGGAGTCCCGGGGATGGTATGTATCTGACCAGAGAAGGATCCTAAGCCTTCTCCTGCCTTTCTCTATGTCAGTCTTGTAGCCTATTCTATTCCTCATTCTTTTGGTCTTTGTGCCTCTCTGCATGGCTTTCTCTCTCTGTGTTCTATGACTGACTCTGTCTCTTTGTCTGTCTTTCTCTATCTTTCAGATTTTTTTTATCGCTGTCTATATCCCTCTCTCCAGCATTCTCTCTTTGTCTCTCTCTCTGTTTTTCCTGTCTTTGTTTCTGTGTCTTATTTTTATCTCTTTTAGTCTGTCTCTGTTTCGGTCTAGTTCTCTTTCTCTATTTCTATGTATCTCTGTCTGTCTTGTGTCTCTCTTCCAGTCATCTCTGCCTGTCTCTCTATCTCTGTCTCTCTCTCATCTATTTATTCCACTCCTCTTTCGAGATGGTACACTCTTTTTCTAGAATGCTCTCATTCTCTTTTTCTCTCTTCCCCCTCGTCTCCTCTCTTGTGCTGAGTAAAACACTCTCTCAAGGTCTACCAGGATATAGAAAAATGCTGAGATACAAAGCAAACATAGGAATAAAAAGGGGGGAAAAAAGACCTGACTCCCAAAGTAGAGAATCTCATGCAAAAGATACAAATCAGGTTTTGTAACTAGGGTCTAACTTTTAAAGAAAATATGTTTAGACACTTGAGAGAAGAATTGGAAAAGGCACCTGTAAAATGATAATGGGAATCATGGAAACAAGGAATTAAACCCTGTCAGAGGAGCCATTTCAAGGAATATCACGACAATCATCTCTCCTCCAAATTCACTTTAACATAAGCATCTATGATGTCTACCATACCTCTGCATTCCATTCACTACTATGCCAAATGGCAAAGTGGGGAAATGAATCTTCTATTAGGAATTTACCCCAGTGACTCCCATATATTTGCATGTGATTTGTATCTTTTTGTGAAAGCTGCATGATACATAAACAAAGACTTAAATCTTCAGCACTGTCAGTTGTATTTAAATGGGTCCTAATGCTGACAGGAAAGGCTAGTTTTCACTAACAGTGGAAATATTGCCCTCTTAATGAAATGAAGAAAAATCTATTGTCTTATTTGTGACATGAAAAATAGCAAATAGTGGACTTAAACGAACAGATGGATGGATGGATAGAGAGAGAGAGAGAGAGAGAGAGAGAGAGGGATGGATGTATAGATAGATAAATAGATAGATGGATGGATGGATGGATAGATAGATACATGCATTTTTATTTTGTTAGGAGCAAAAAACCATGAGGATGCTAGAAGTCAGATAGTAGCCTTAAATATATAGCTAGCACTATAGATGGTTGATTAAATGGGATATACCCTTAACTTGAGGTTTAAAAATATTATATACCCAGGACAGTCCCTGCACTATAATTACTGAATACCCACTTGGCCTTTCACTGACTGGGAATTATTTGATAGGACCATCCTCAGAGACCAAATAATAAATTTAACTGACATCACATTTCTACATCTGCAGCGTTAGGGAGAGAGGAGTAATTCAGCTATAGGATTAGAAGGTCACAAGAAAAATAGAAGAAAGTTGTAACAAGGTAAATTTGGACTCAGCTTAGAGAAAAATTTTCTAACAAATAGAACTCTTATAATATGAAATGCAGACAGCTAGGTGGCACAGTGGATAGAACACTGGGCCTGGAGTCAGAAAGATTCATCTTCCTGAGTTCAAATCTGACCTCAGAAATATACTAAACTCTGAGAAGCTGGGCAGGTCACTTTACTCTGTCCTTATCTGAAAATGAGATAGAGAAGGAAATGGCAGACCACTCTGGTATCTTTCCCAAGAAATCCTCAAAAGGAGTAATGAAGAGTCAAATACAACTGAACAATAATAATATGAAATGGACTGCCTTGAGAAGTAATGAGCTCTCTCTCATTAGAGAATTTCAAGCAAAGATTACATTACCATTTACAAACTATAGTAAAACTAGGATTCTTTGTGGGGTATAAAGTTAGATCAGATGGCCACTGAGGTCCCCTCCTATTCTAAAATTCAGTAATTTTTGACCACTTCCTTTCTCACCCCATTTTCCTATATCATAGTATGTGATGCTCAGAAATTCACCTTTGGTGTGAGGGGAGATGGGAAAGGCCAGAGAAATCACTGTAATAAAGGAGCATATGTGAAACAGAGCCACTGGGATGGGGTGCAGACCCAAGATGACAAAGAAGGTACACAGAACCACCTGATCTCTAGCATATTACCAACCAAAAAACTATGATATAATGTCTCAAAATGAATTCTGGAGGAATATAGCCTGCAAAAATCAGGGGTAAGGAGGAGCACTGGCACACATCAGCACCTGTAGCTAAAAGGAGCAAGGGTCTCTGGTCAGAGTTCCAAGGCAGAAAAGAGTGTTTGTGGTTGAACACAGGTACCAGGAAAATATTAAACATGCCTTTCCTTATGTCATACCGCCTTAGAAGAACCAAAAGCTTATAGATACTTAGAGCTAGCTCTGAAGGCAAAGAACCGAAAGCTTGGAACAGTGCTCCCTTAACAACAATTACAGAGCCCAACTTTAACAGTTTTTTAAGTTAAAAGGAAAAGGCTGGAAAATGAACAAATTCAAAAAGAAACTGAATATAGAAAATTATTTTGTTGACAGGGAAGACCAAAACACAAACTCAGAAGACAACAAAGTCAATACTGCTGCAATCCTACAACTCCAAGAAAAATATGAATTATTTTCAAGCTCAAAAATAAATAATGGAGGAGTGCAAAGAGGATTTGAAAAAGTAAATAACAGAGGTAAAACAAAAATTGGGAAAATAAATGAAAGTGATGCAGGAAAATCATGAAAAAGGGGTCAACAGGTTGGTAAAGGAGACACCAAAAAATACTGAAAAAAATGAATACCTTAAAAAAAAGAATAGGCCAATTAGTAAAAAAGGCACAAAAATCTATTGAAGAGAGCTTCTTAAAAGGCAGAATTGACCATATGGAAAAAGAGATACAAATATTCCCTGAAGAAAAGAATTCTTTAAAAAGTTGATTGGCCAAATGGAAAAAGAGGTAAAAAACCAACTCAAGAAAATCATTTCTTAAAAATTAGAACTGGGGAAGTGGAAGCTAATGAGACATCACAAAATAATCAGTCAGTAAAAAGAATGAAAAAATAGAAGAAAATGTGAAACATCTCATTGGAAAATAACTGACCTGAAAAATAAATTCAGGAGAACTAATCTAAGAATTTTTGGACTGCCTGAAAGTGATGATAAAAAAAAAAGCTTAAACATCATCTTTCAAAAAATTATCAAAAAAATTATCAAGCAAAACTGTTGATTTTCTGATGTTTTAGAGCCAAAGGGTAAAATAGAAATTGAAAAAATCTAACAGGTGCCTTGTCAAAACAATCCCAAAAAGATAAATCCTAGGTATATTATAGCCAAATTCCAGAAATCCTAAATCAAGAAGAAAATATTGCAGTCAAAAAGAAACAATCAAGTATCATGGAACCACAGTCAGAATAACACAAGATTTAACAGCTTCTAAAGGATTGGAGGGCTTGTAATATGATATTCCAGAGGGCAAAGGAGTAAGGATTTCAACCAAGAGTCACTTACCCAGCAAAATTGAGCATAATCCTTCATGGGAGAAAAAAATGAAGACTCTGTGAAATAAAGGACTTTCAAACATTTCTAATGAAAAGACCAGAACTAAATAAAAAAATCTGTTTTTCAAAAAGACTCAAGAGAAGTATAAAAAGGTAAATAAGAAAGAGAAATCAAAAGACATTCAATAAGGTTAAACTGTTTATATACCTACATGGGAAGATGATTCTTGTAACTCCTAAGAACTTGATCATTATTAGGGCAGTTAGAAATAGTATATATAAGCTGAGGGCAAAGGTGTCAGTTGAATGTTATCAGATGATATCTAAAAAAATAAAATTAAAGGGTGAGAAAGTATGCATTGGGAGAAAGAAGAAATAGAATGGGATAAACGATATCACATAAATGAGGCAGAAAAGAACTTTTACAGTGGAGGGGAAGGAGGGGAATGTGGAAGGGGACCACTTGATTCTTACTCTCCATCAAAATTGTCTCAAAGAGGGAAGAACATAATCAATTAGGTATAGAAATCTGTCTTACCCTACAAGAAAGCAGGAAGGGAAAGGGACAAGAGAAGAGGGTGGGGCTGGTAGAAAAGAGGACAAATTGGGCAATATGGTTATCAGAAGCTAANTATATATATATATAGAGAGAGAGAGAGAGAGAGAGAGAGAGAGAGAGAGAGAGAGAGCAAGAGTATGAGTTAAGTATGATGTCAAAAAATAGAAAATTAATGTATGAGAAAGAGGAATGCTTTGGAAAACAGGGGAAGGGAAATTAGAATGAAGTAAATTATTTCACACAAAAAAGACATGAAAGGGCTTTTAGAGTGGAGGGAAGATGGTGGGGAGGTGGGTAAGGAAGCATGTGAACCTTAATGTCACTGGAATTGGCTCAATGAGGAAAGAACATACACAACCAATAGGGAACTGTTATGATGATAATAACAGATAATTTAGAGAAGCAGATAAATGTGTCAAGGCCAATAGACCTTCAAGTAACAAACCCTGATTGACAGGCTTCAGTGAGAAAGGAGGGGGTTAAACACTCCTGGATATCAAACCCCTCCCCCTCTAACAGTTGCTGCTTCAGTTGGAAATGGAGACTGGATAAGATTCTTCAGGTAAGTTTCTGTTATGGCTGAACCCCAATAATGTTCCCTTTCCTTAATTTATATTCCTCACAGGTCTGATAGAGGAATAAGTAGAAGCTAGCTATATAACTGTTGAGGACAGAGATAAAACTGATCTTCTTAAACTGGCAGCTGACAGGATTCAAACTAGATGACCAGACTTGAGTTGTGAGTATTTCCCAAATAATTCTCAGGCACAGATTTTGAAGGTAAAGGTTATATTAAGAAGTAAAAAGGAAAACTAGAGAGGTTAATGAAGGTTTTTGGATAAGAAAAGGTGACCCTGAGCTGTTAGGTTGAAGCTGCCCTTCCCCACACAGGAAGGGGTGAAGGGCACTTAACTAAAACTGGCTCTCTTGCTATTAATGAATATTTTTACTCTCTAATCACTAAATATTTGTTGTATTGAAGTTGATAAAGATCAACCCTATTAAACAGGCTAACCCTTGTGTAGAAACCACACTGGCTTTGCCACAAAGGCCACTCAGGAGAACCCCCAAGTCAAGAGCGGTAAGCAGTGTGTCTGCTCACTTCAACACCCACAAAGCAACTGCCAACTCCTCTCAATTGCCCCCTCACCCACAGTTCTCCAGGGGGGTCACCTGGAATTCTGGGTGAGGCTGTCCCTGTATCTTTGCAGGGATTCCATGCATCCATCTCTACATAACAGTAAAGAAATCTCTCTTTACCCTACAGGAAAGTAGGAGGAAAAGGAGAGAAAGCTGGGGGGGGAGGGTGCAGAAAGGAAAAATTGGGAGATGTGGTGGTCAGAAATTAAATAGGGAGAAATAAAATGGAAAGTAAAACACAGTAATCATAATGGTGAAAAAACATCTTTACAAGTCTCTCTAGGAAAGGTCTGAAATCTCAGGTACATACAGAAATAAGGTGAATGTGTCAGAGTACAAGACATTCCCCATTTGATAAATTGTCAAAGGATATGAACAGGCATGAGACAAAGTAATTAAAACTCTCTATAGTCATGAAAAAGAAATGCTCTAAATCACTATTATTTAGAGAAATGCAAATTTCTCTGTCCAACACCTATCAGATCAGTTATTATGACAGAAAAGGAAAATGGCAAAATTTAGAGGAAATGTGGTTAAATTGAGACACTAATGCAGTAGTTGGGGGAGTTGTGAACTGATTCAGCCATATTCTGGAGTTAAATTTAGACCTATGCCCAAAGGGCTAAAATAGTGCATACTTTCTAACCATTTACCATTAACAGGTTTATATCTTAAAAAGATTAAAACAAAAATATTTAAAATAGCTCTTTTTATAGGGGCAAAGAACTGTAAAGTGAAGAGATACCCATCAATCATGGAATTGTTGAGTAAGTTATAGTATCTGATTGTAATGAAATACTATTGTGCTATAAGAAATGATGAGCAGGAGGAGCTCAGGAAAAACCTGGAAAGGTTTACATGTACTGAAGCAGAGTAAAATAGGCAGAACCAAGACAACATTTTATACAGTAAAAATAATATAATATGGGGGGCAGCTGGGTAGCTCAGTGGATTGAGAGCCAGGCCTAGAGACCGGAGGTCCTAGGTTCAAATCCGGCCTCAGACACTTCCCAGCTGTGTGACCCTGGGCAAGTCACTTGACCCCCATTGTCTACCCTTACCACTCTTCCACCTATGAGTCAATACACAGAAGTTAAGGGTTTAAAAAAAAGTAATAATATGATAAACAAAAGTAAATAACTTAGTTCTTCTCAGCAATATAATGATCCAACACAATCCCAAGGACTCATGATAAAAAATGTAATATGCTTCCAGAGAAAGAACTGATGGAGTCTAAATAAAAACCAAAGAAGGTTTTTTTCCTACTTTTTTTCATTTTTGTTAGAGTTTCCTTCCACAAAAGGATTAATATCGAAAATGTTTTACATGATTGCACATGTAAAATCTACATGACATTGCTTACCATCTCGAGGAAAGGAAGAAAAAGAGAATTTGAGATTCAAAACTATTTTTTTAAATATTCTTTAATTTTTTAATTTAATTTTTAAATTAAATTAAATTTTAATTTTAATTTAAAATTTTTAATTTTAAAAAATTTAAAAAACCATTTTACATGTAATTGAAGAAATTAATTTTTTTAAAAAGAAAGAGAGTGACTAGGAGGCACACAGTGGACAGAGTGCTGGACCTAGAGGGCAGAAAGCCTCTTCTTTCTAAGTTCAATTCCAGCCTCAAACATTTACTAGTTATATAACCTTGGGTAAGTCCCACTTAACTTAGTTTGCCTCAGTTTCCTCATCTGTAAAATAAGCTTGAAAGGAAATAGCAAACTACTTCAGTATCTTCACCAAGAAAACTCCAAGTGCGATCAAGAGTCAGACACAACTGAAAAACAGTTAATAACTAAAACAAAATTTGTGAAGTCTGAAATTCAGAAATTCTTTCCTTTCTTCTTATCAAAGTGCCTGACCTTGAACTATTCTAAGAGGTATGAAGGCAAATAAAATTGAATTGCCATTAGTGATTCTGAAGCAATTCTTTCATCTATGGGCTGCTTTTCTGGAACAAAAGTCTGAAAAACCCACATACTCTTTCCATTTTTTCCACTACACCCAAAGTCCTTAACAGAATGAATGGGAAGAATGGTACTACTCTTAATGACATAACAATGAAAAACATAAGAAGTTATTCATTCATGGGAGCAATACATGTAAAGACATTTTCTATATAGATACAGATGTTGGCATACACATAGAGACAGACATATCAATATGTATATATAAATACCACAAGAGACTAGCATGTTGACCATATGGAGCCTCTCAAAGGAACACTTTACTCCTGCTTTAGACAAATATCCCAAGGAAGCATTAGTTAAATATTCAGAACTTTTCTTTTAGAAAGAATAAAACCCATGTTCATTTAATAACAAACCTTTGTTCATAGACAGCATAGTCAGTAGAGAAAAGGACTTCTTTTTCCTTCTAAGGCAAGGAAGAAGTACATAAAGAAGAGTGAAGAGGAGTCATTTGTCAAAGAGATGTATACGTGAAAAAAAAATGAATGCAGCAACCAGAAGAGATATCAAAGGTTCAATTGTTATCCTTGAAATGTGAAGACAAGGCAAGGAAGGTCCCCACCACATAGGCTGCCAGTGTTGTACTTATGGAAGGATATGAACAAAAGTATCCTAGAATGGACAGGTATGGATGAATGAGGATCTGTACTGTTGGAGGAAATGCCCACATTAATGAAGTCATAAATCCTATGAAATATTAAACTCATATATATTATCTTTTATTTTTCAGCTTCACAATAATCTTTTAAGTTACATACTGCATTTTTGTTATTATTAAGTCATTTCAGTTGTGCCTGATTCTTCCTAATCCCATTTGGAATTGTCTTGGCAAAGACACTAGAAAGGTTTGCCATTTCCTTCTCCAGTTCATTTTACAGATGAGGAAGCTGAGACAAACAGGTTTACATGACTTATCCAGGATCACATAGCTAGTAAGTGTCTGAGGACAGATTTGAACTCAAGAAGAGTCTTCCTGACTTCAGACCTGTTACTTTATCCACTGAGCCACCTAGTTGCTCATTACATACTAAAGCTGATATTATTGTTTGTGTTTGAGAGCTGAGGAAAAGCAAGTTTGGAAGAATCACACATGCCTGAGGTCGCACAACTAATAAGAATCAGAAGCAAGATATAAAATCAGTTCTTTCCATCCACCTCCAGGAGAGCACTCTTTCCATTACTAAGTGACTCATTTAAAATTGGAAGTTATTAAGAAAAAGGCAGACACTTGTCATTGACCTTCACATCTCTGAATAAGTCATTTCTTAAAGGCAACAGAGAAGGCACAAACAGTTTGGGCACATTGTTGAAATTTGACAAACCAAGATGTAAACTCCAAGACTCAAAAATGGAAGAGAAAAAGGCAATCTCAGGCTCTTTGTCTGAAGATGTCCCATGTCTATCAACAGTATCCTTGGTATTCTTGATCACCAGGGTTTGTTGATTCACCTGATGCCTCTTCAGGGGGTAGAGTCACATTTCAATATCTCTAGTCTTTCCTCAGTGGAGTACTACCCAAGAGAGACTTTGAGGTCAGTACATTCCCTCAAAGTTTTATAATGTATGCCTCCTTCTTGTCACCACTCTTGTTCTTAAATCAACTTGAATATGGGACTAATAAAGAAAGATAACACTAAGAGGCCTAGGTTTGCTTCTTATCTCTTATCTTTTGGATCAAGAGAAGATAAGATTTACTTCCTTTCCCAGGATTTTACTGAAAATATATCATTGAAAAAGAAAAAGAGAAAAATTATTAGTGAGCTAGTTAAAACACATCTGAGTGATGATCTGGTGTACTGAATGGTACATTGAACCAGGATTGGGAAAGAACTGAGTTCTGGTACTGTTACTAACCATGAGAACTTGGACAAGTCATTATGGTACTATAGAGAGAACACTGGGCCTAAAGTAAAAGGTTCAAATACTACCTCTGACAATGTGGGCAATCCACTTAGCCTCTTAAATCATTAGAATTGAACTAGATAGGTTCTCTCCTTTCTTCTGTCCCTAAATACATGATTCTTTGACCAAGCCATTTTACTTATCTTAGCCTCAATGTCCTTGCTGATAAAATAATGGGATTGTTCCCCTATGCCTTTAAAATTCCCCCCCCCAGGCTCATGTAAAATAAAAAGACAAAAACTAAGAGAAGATTGAAATGGAAACATAACCTAGAAATAAAAGGTGATATAATAAGTAAATTAGAACAGGGAACATAGTACCTATCAGATTTATGGATAGGAGAAAAATTTATGTCAACAAGACATGGAGAACATAACAAAATATAAAATGGATCATTTCGAGTACGATAAATTTAAAAGTTTGTGTACAAATAAAACAAACATTGCCAACATTAGAAAGAAAGCAAAAAATTGGAGGGAAATTTTATAGATGGCCTCTCAGATAAAAGCTAAATATAAAGAATTTTGTTAAATTTATAAGAATAAGAACCATCCCCCAATTGATAAATGGGCAAAAGATATGAACTTTTGGATGAAAAAAATTAAAGCTATATAAAGGAAAATGAAAAATGCTCTAAATCACTGCTGATTAGAGAAATGCAAATCAAAACTATTATGAGGTACCATCTCTCACCCATCAGATTGGCTAAAAGAATGAAAGGGCAAAATGACAAATGTTGAAAGGGATGTGGAAACATGAGGACACTAATATACTACCGGTGGATCTATGAACTGGTCCTACCATTTTGGAAAGCAATTTGGAATTAAACACAGAGAGTTATAAAATTGTGCCTTCTCTAGCAATGCCATTGTTGGGTTTATTTCCCAAGGAGATCATGGAAAAAAGAAAATAATCCATATGTTCCAAAATATTTACAGCAGGTCTCTGTGGTAGTAAAGAACTGACAATTGGAGGAATGCCCATCAATTAGGAAATGACTAAATAAATCATGATATATGGTTGTGATGTAATACTATTGCACCATAAAAAACAATGAGCAGGCTAGCAGGCTAATTTTTTAGTGACTTGGAAATAACTACATGGGATAGCAAACAGCAAAATGAGTAGAAATAAAAGAACATCATGTACAGCTACAAATTTAATTCCTCAAGAATAAACTGTGAATATTACCTTCAGAGAGTGAACTGAAAGGTGGAAATATGAAAGACATAATTTTATGAACATGTCTTGTCTCTCAAATGATACCTACTATGATGTGGGAAGGAGGAAAGGGACTGGGACACTTATGGATAAGTTATATACATTTTAAAAATAAAATTAAAAAATAAAAATAAACTAGTTGAAAAAATATTGACTCAAGAATTTTAAAAGATAGCCCATTCTTTAAAATGCAAATAAGCGAAAAGAAATAGCCTAATAATGACTTTGCCTACATATAACCAATGTCTTCTCATGCTAGCTCTGATAATTATAAACTGAATGTATTCCTGACTCTACTGGGCCATTCTATCATATGCAACAAGGCACGACTATTACCACAGTCAGACTAATTAACCTCACTTTGACATGGATTCTTGGATGAGGAAATAAATCATGAGGGAAAAAAGGTAGCTAAATTAATAATATCCATTATAATATTAAAGACTGAAACATAAGAAAAAGGAAATAGCCTATTTTACCCAAGAAGTTTCATGCAACTTGGACCAGGCCCAGAAATATACTCATTTGGAAACAATGGCCAACAGTTCTTTCATCTCACTTCCTAAGTTTCATCTGTTGATACCAGTTGGGGCCTCAGGTGATGAAAAGTGTTAATTAACAAATGTTCACTTAGAGAGCACATTGGCCTGCTGCTCCCATCTGAAACTGTTCTGGGTATTACTGACTTTTGGCTTCCATTAAAAGATTTAAGAGGTGTTGCCTGTCATCTTTTCTCATTGCCCCTGTTCAGCCCTTAGCAACAGCACTCATTGAAAGGGAAAAAAGGACAAGAGATTCAGAACCAAAAGGTACAGCTCAAGTTGTACAATATTGCAGTGACTGTCCTCCATTACTGGAATACTTTCCCTCCTAAACTATGGCTCTTAGAACCCCTCCCATGTTTCAAGGCACAACTCAAACACTAAATCCTTTAAGAAACTTTTCCTGATTCCCTCTACTCTCTATCCTTGAATGCTTCCAAAAGAATCACTGAACCACGTAATTTTAGAATTGTCAGGGACTTCAGTAGGTATCTAGTTTGCCAGGGTCATCCACTGAATCTTGAGCCATGACCAGGCATCCTGACTTTTGCCTTGCCACTGGACTTCAATGAATCTGGAAGAGAGAAGTGTGGCTGGTGACTTTGTGCAACTCTGCCTCACTTAAATCCAATTCACACACCCTGTAATGTCATCAGTCCTCTTCAAAACGAAGGATGAATAGTGCAAACCATATTCAAAAGAAATACCTGTTATAGTCAACAACTTTTCAACCAGCTTCTGCTTAAAGACTTCCAATGAAGGGAAATATATTACCACTTCCTGAGGGAATTCACCTATTTCCATCCAGCTCTAATATTAGGAGTTTCTCCTGACAACAAATGTAAATTTCTTCTACCATCACGAAAATTGGTTAGTATGTATATATATATATATATATACTAGCATATTCACAGAGAAATAAATACAGAATTCTGTATTTATTTCTCTGTGAATATGCTGCTTCTCTATAGTGGAATAGAAACCGATTTTATTTTGGTCTTCTTATCTCCTGTACCTAGTATCTGTCATATAAGAGTCATTTTTAATTTCCTTCTTTCTAATTAACAGGCATTTATTCTATCCCTCCAACTTTCTACCCTCTACAAATTGAAGAAGGAAAAGAAATAAAACAAAGCCCTTGTGATCTTGTCTTAAAAATGAATATCTCCTATATCTTGAGTCTCTCACCTTTCGGGCAATAGATGAGTCACTTGGTTCATTATTAATCCTCTGGAGTCATGGGCAGTCATTGCATTGATTAGAGCCCTTAAGTCTTCCAGAATTACTCATACAATGCTATTATAAATTGTTCTCCTGGTTCTGCTCACCTTGCCCAGCCATCAAATTGTCCCAGGTTTCTTTTAAACCATTCCTTTCATCATTTCTGATTCCATTTCATTCACAATGAATAATCTATTCAGCCTCTCCTTTGCTGATTATCCTCTAGTTCCTCCTTAGTTTCCAATTCTTTGCCACCATAAAGAGTTGCTTTAAATATCTTCATATTGGTCTTTTCTTTTTTTTACCTCATTTAGTTGAATAGGCCTACTAGTGGCATTGCTACTAGTCAAAGAGTATGTACAGTTTAGTAACTTTTGAAGCATAGTTTCAAATCACTTTCCAGAATGGCTAGATCTGTTTGCGGCTTCACTAATAATACATTATTAATATGTTTGTTTTCCTGCAGCCCCTCAAACATTCTAATTTTCCTTTTCTGTCAAATCTATAAATCTCATAGATGCTAGATAGAAATAAGAGGTGCTTTGTTTTGCATTTTTTCTAATGATTAGTTATTGGGAGCATTGTTCAAATGGCTATTAATAGCTTAGATTATAAAAATAAGATTATATTTTATATTATATATATAGATTATAAAAATAAAAGCTATTCTATAATTGATAATCAAAGAATAAACAGTAGGTTCTTAACAGTGTTTGTTTAATTGAGTTGAATTGAAATATCAGACTTTTGACAATAAAATCTAAATTGAGGTGGACAGACAATAAACATAAAGAAACAATAAGGTGATTCTTTTTTTTTCATAAGTTCCTAGATCCCCCCCTCAAAACAAAAGGGATTACCCTTTTGCTTATTTGGTCCACAGCATGCAAATCCTTTTAGCCAATGAGTCCTGGAAAACAACTTGAGAAACTTTCTAGAACTCTTCCTTGTGGTTATAAGGCAAGGGGTTGTGGGGGGTGGGGGGAGGAATGGAGCAAAGATGTGACATTAAGGCAATTATTAATGTGTACACAGAGAACTTTCAGCAATTTCATATAAAATATTCCTCCCATCAGACCAATAATCACCCTTTCAAAATGGTGCCATGGAGAGTCATGGATATATATTTGCTGTGCCAGGTATAAATCTTTCAGATCCCAGTTGTTGTGTGCAAAGTTTCACCTCTCACATGGAGGTTGTTGCTCCAGGGCTAGTGGCAGCTGAAAAGCACATGTTCTCTTCCCTTCTCTCACCTCCTCCTGGCCCCCCTTCCTCTCCTCTTCTCCTCATGGGTTTTCAAAGTCTCTCTTGATAAATGTCTTCAGAGAAATATTTTATGAGGTGCTTACCTATAAAAATCTATCTTTCAAGACTCTGTACATACTCTGGCCTCAAGTACTAACCACACACATGAAGTAGTATTCCTCTGGTCCAAGAGTGAACTACAGGAAATCTGAAGCAATTGAGGATTCTGGTCAAAAGTCAACGTGGAACTTATTAGCGAGTTGTGATTTGTTATTGTTCACCTGTTGGGAATAGGAGCCATCCTCTTACTTGTCAATGGCTGGCACTGTTTTAATCAAAAGACTCTAAACATAGAAAAATAGTCCTGGCTGGAGGCAAGGGGAAATACTCTTTTACTCGAAGCTCTGTTAATTTGGTATTGAGGCAAACCAATGAAAGTGGGAGGCTTTCTGTTTGTTTTTGTTTTGTTTTGTTTATCCTGAATACTAATATCAATGAGATAAATATGCTACAATTTTTTTTACATGGCTCAGCTTTGTGCCTTTTTTCCTCACATCTATAGACAGGACCAGATTCAAGTAAAACTATGAAGTTGATCAATATTTTGTTCGCTGTACCCTCTCTTCATTGATTTTTTTCCCAAATCTGTTCTTTCTGATTTTTCTTTCCTTAAAGATTTAAAGAATCATATAATTTGGGGTTGGGGAGATCTAAGTGATCTTTTTTATAAATCCAACCCATACTCAAAAGAAATCAAATATAAGTGGTAAGAATAACAGTCCCTACCCTCTAAGAGCTTCCATTTTAACAAGAGAAGATAAATACATTTAAAAAAAAAAAGCTGGGGAAGAGAGATGAAGGTGCTATGTAGGCACTGTACAGAGGATCTGGGAATCAGAAGTGCAGTCTGGAAAGGAATGAAGACATGACTGGCATCAGCCTTCTCCTTAAAATGAGATTTCTGGAAGGAACTAGCCAATGAGAAGGAAAAGTCACAAGGGTGAAGGTTATTTCCAATGTGTGAAGTCCAAGGGTAGAGTAAACTTCTACGACAAAGAGGTTTCTGGTGTATTACAGAGAATGTCCAGAGATTTGGGGACTGCAGCCTGGAAAGGAAGCTTTTCTTGGCATCAAGCATAAATAGCTATTCAAGTTGTATTCATACTCAGTTAATAAACTAATTCTTACTCAAAAGTCAAGTAGTCTGATAAACTTATTCACAAAAAAAAATGTTAGAAACTATCTGAATTGTTCTCCCTGCACATTTGCATTTTACAAAGGGCTGAGGTTAGGAAAGAATTGTTTGGAGGAGGTAAAGTCAAGTTTATAGCACCCAAAGATGGGCAAACTCTATCAGACTCATCTGGGCCACAGGCAAAAAATGTTCAAGCTCAGCCAAGGTATATAGTCATGATATGGTATATAGGCACCACCAACTTTTCAACTCTTGCTCAGCAGAGAAACACTAACACCTCAACATGGATGCACACACTTCCATGCCCTTGGATCCACTCGTAGGCAATAATATCTACCAAAAGAAAATACATTTCACAGTTGACAAGTTCTACTAAAAATAAGATATGACTGCTTCTGGCCCCTGATATTTACCAGTCCAAGTGGCAGCTACATGGCACAGTATATAGACCACTGGCCCTGGAGGCAAGAGGATCTGAGTTCAAATCTTACTTCAAGAACTTAGCAGCTCTGAGACCCTGGACAATTTTCTCAATGCTATTTGTTTCAGTTTCCTCATCTTTAAAATGAGCTGGAGAAGGAAATGGCAAACCACTCCAGGATCTTTGCCAAGAAAATGCCAGGTGAAGTCACAAAGAATCAGAAATGACTAAATAGATAAAACAAGAAAAAATGCACGAGTTTAGCCCCTCAGGAAGCATGTCTCCCAGGTTTTTGTAAGTACAAGCCACTGGCATAAGCTTCCACATCCATAGGTAGCTATAATACAATCTAAAGGTCTCTGTCTCCTTTTATGCTTGCTTCAGAGGTGCTATCTTTTATTCTCACTTCTCAATTTCTGCTTTGGATTTTGAGGTATTTTAATTGGTGAGGAGATGAGGTGCTATCACTGTTTCCTGGATCTGAGATCTTTTGGTCCTTTAATTGGCCATAACATTGCTTCTAGGATGATCCCTTTGTGTATAATAATAATATCTCACATGTATATAGAGTGCTTTAAGGATTGCAAAGGACTCTTGATACATTATCTCATTTGGTAAAACTTCTTACCTTATATAGGGTGAGGCCCTTTCAGGAATATTGCCAAGCAAATGAAAGTTTTACAGATGTATTTCACCTACACATATTTCTTTTACTGGGGAGAGAAGATCTCCCAAAACCCAGAGTGGGAGTGGGGTGTCTTTGTGGTTGCATTAGATATAGCAATATTTTCTTAAATTATGAAGTAGATTAATTCTACAAGTATCTGCAGGAATCCTAGGGGTGTTACCAGGTATCCTCAGCTCCCTACTTTCCCTAGTGGTGCTGTGATTGTTAATGATCCATACTTTTTATTATCTGTCAGTTCAATCATTGTGGGTATGTCTGACTCCTTGTGACCCCATTTGGGGTTTTCTAGGCAAAGATACTGGAGTGGGTTTGCCATTTCCTTCTCTAACGTATTTAACAGATGAAAAACTGAGGTGAACAGGGTTGAATGACTTGCCCAAAGTCACACAGCTGGTACATGTCTGAGTCCAGATTTGAACTCAAGAAGATGAATCTGATTCCAGACTTAGCACTTTACCCACTGTATCACTCAGCTGCCCCATGTTATAGCTGTATCCCAACTCTAACAACATTGCTAATGTCATAATTACCACTAGCTGTAATTGGGGATGGTAGCATACCCTGACTGTGGATTCTGTGGCCAATGTATTAACTTTAGCCAATGCAAATGGTTCCTAAAGAAGTCACAGGAGAGTGTGGGCAGCTTCTTATCAGGACTATATGGAAGAACTTCCTTAATTATCCTATTCCCAAAGAGTAAAAATCATGGGGTGAAGAAAAAGAGTAAAATAAGAGGTAGAACAGGAAATAAGATCCTTGGGTCCTGCTTTATAACATAATTCACTCTATTAAACTATTCATTAATCAACAAACATTTACTAAGTGCCTACTATGTGCTAAGTACTGATAGATAAGGATACAAATACAAAGAAAGAGACAATCCATAAAAAATGGAATGGGGGCCAGATTGTGAATAACCTTAAAAAACAAAGTATGTCATGAGCTACATGATCATAATAAATGGACAAGATGAATCCATGCGCCTGAAGGCAATACACAAATTTGATAATAGACCTCTAGTCTTAACCCTGGCAAATGTACTGGTGTCACCAAAAGCAGCTACAATGAAAATGCCTGGCATGCTTGGCATAGTCTAAGGCTTTACCAGGTACCATGGAAAGCAAATTAGCAGACCACAACTTTCCCTGGAGTTTTATATAACTCAAGAGTACTGGGACTACCCAATCACCATGCCTATCCTTAGAATTTCACAAGGAGAAAAGCCATCAGAATCCTCTTGATGTAAGTAAGTCAAAGGATAAAGAGGATAAATGAGTGTCAGGTAATATAGAGTGCTAGATTGGAGTCTGTATAACCTACACCAAACCACTTTGCAAGAGGGAATAGGATCATCGACCGCATCCTTCAGCTTTATTTTTGAGGCAGTGTAGCATAGTGGATAGAATGCTGGATTTGGATTTAGGAATACCCATGTTGGAATCCTGCTTTAGTTATCACTTATGTGACCCTGAGTTTCAGTCCTCATCTACAAAATGAGGGAGTAGGACTTGATCTCTAAAACAATTTCTAGTCAATGATCCTATGATCCTTTAAACCTCTACGGGCTTTCATTTTCCCATTTGTAAGATGAAGGAGTTGAACAAAGAGACTTCTAAGATCCCTTACATCTCTAAATATAAAGATGAAGAGCTGTTTTATCCAGGAAAACTATTTGGGGATTTTATTCTTCAGGTACAGTAGAGAGAGGGTTGGTGGTCAGACTAGATAACCTGGGACCTTTCCAGCCTACACACAATTCCAAGGGGACAAGAACACTGCCCAGATGAATGAGTCAGAGGTACTCCATGGCAAGGTAGCTTGAAGGGCAAAATAGTCCTACTAAATCCTTGATCCTAATGGACTAGAGTCAGATGAATGATATCTTACTATATTTGTTCCTCCACCAATTGTTCCTGGCCATCCCAACAGAATGCAATCTTAAGAAGCAAACAAAAAATGCTTTATGTGGAATCTAATAATCATTCAAAGCCCTCCAACATCTGACTCCAACCTACCTTTATCATTTCATATTACTCCACTGAATGTACTCTGTACTTCACTTCAGCCAGATCTAGTCAACATGCAATATATTCTCTGAACTGTAAATTTCATCTCCCAGATCTTCAATTGCCAAGATTGTCCTCTCTGGTTGGTGTGCTTTCCATCATCATCTCCAGTTTTCTTAATCCTTTTTCAAGACTCAATTCTTTGGAATACTATTGTGCTATAAGGAATGATAAATTGCTTGATTTCCATACAGGCTGGAAAGACCTCCTGATGCAGATGAACTGATGTAGAGTGAAATGAGCAGAACCAGGAGAACACTGTACACAAAAACTGAAACATTATGGGATGATCAAATGTAATCAACTTTGCTACTGATAGCGATGCAATGATCCAGGACAATTCTGAGAGACTGATGAGAAAGAAAGCTATCCACATCAAGAGAAAGAGCTGTGAGAGTAGAAACACAGAAGGAAAACATTTGATTTATCATTTGTTTATATGGGTAGGGGATGTGGGGTTTGGGTTTTTTAAAGATTACTCTAGTAGGTTCTACTTGATCACTCCATTACAAATGTTAATAATATGGAAATAGCTTTTGAACAATGATACATGTAAAACCCAGTGAAAGTGCTCATCAGCTCCAGGAGGAGGGAGAGAGGAGGGGAGGGAAAGAACATGACTCATGTAACCATGGAAAAAATAGTTAAAGAAAAAAAAAGCTCAATTCCTAAAAATTTGTCAATGTGTTCTTTTAGACTCTGGAATTACACCTTGTATTTAAATATCAGATCATATGTTATATCACTCTTTCCTGCCAGTAGTATATGAGCTTCTCAACCTGGTTTCATATCTGTCTTCCTTTTGGTTACATATTTTTTAGATTTCATACACTTCACAGACAGGATCAAGAGCAGTCAATATTTTTATTTGTTTATCACCTCTTATACAGGCAAATACTTTTAAATAATCTGTGTCAGATTTAATCATAATTCATGCAGAGTAAAGAAGCTGAAAACTTTAATTGACCATAAAAGTAATAGAGATATTAGTATGATGAGATTACAAAAAGCTAGAACATCTAGTAAATAAGTGTTTAATAAATCTATCATAATAAAAAATGGAAAAACTCAAATGAAGGCTACCTGAGAATTTCAAACCTGACAAACATCTTAAAGACTGTTAGAAAGGATTATAAATTTAAAACTTAAAGAAGCCTTAAGAGGCTATCAGGGCAACTAGCTGATGCAGCGGAGAGAGTCCCAGGCCTGGAGTAAGGAAGACTCATCTTCCAGAGTTCAAATCTGGCCTTAGACATTTTTTAGTTGTGTGACCCCAGGCAAGACACTTTACTCTGTTTGTCTCAGTTTCCTCATCTGTCAAATGAGCTGAAGAAGGAAATGGCAAACCATTCCAATATCTTTGCCAAGAAAAACCCAAAGAGAGTCACAAAGAGTCTGACACAACTAAACAATAACAACAACAAAAAACTATCAAGTACAACCCTGTCATTTTACAATTGAGGAAGAAAAGAGAAGTTTAGTGACTCAACCATGGTCACATAGCCTAAGGTAGGATTTGAACCCAGCTATTCCTGATTATAAGTCCAATATCCAATCCATTATACCTTAAGTGCAAATTTCTTATTTAGGAAAATGAGGCCCCAGGATGCAGCACTGCTTGAAGACATAGTCAGTCAGTGGGGAAATCAAGACAAGATTCCAGATCTTTTTTTTTTTCCCAAGGTTTAAATGAAGCCATTTGTTTTTACACCATAATCATTTCTCCCATGAACTTTATCACCCCACTTATCACAAAGAAAAAAATGGTTGACCATACCATGTGACAGAGCTACAACATCTGACAATATACCACTTTGTATCTACAGTCTCACTTAATGGATATTTCATTACCTATTATTCTTCTGGGCCAAGATTGGTCATTACAACGACTAGGACTTCTAGTTCTATTTTCCTGTACATTATTATAGTCATTCAGTATATTCTCCTCCTACTTCTCTTCCCTTGGCTTTGTATTAGTTTATATGTATTCTCTTGTTTCTCTTAATTCCTTATATCCCTTGCTTCTTCTTCAAATAGAACTGTGATCTTATCAGCATAGACCATCCCTCCAACAATGAAGATAATGATGTCTATTACATTCACTTATCACAATTTGTTTAGTAAATTCCCAATCAATTGGAGTTCATTTTGTTTCCTAACAAATTTTTTTTTACTAACACAAAAAGTACTGTTAGGAATATTTTTGACTTTTCTTTCTATGTTTGACCTCCATGGAGCATATTATAGTGAGAATCCTAGGTTCAAAGGGAAAAATAGATTAATGACTTTTCTTGCATAATTCTTTTTTTTTCAGAATATACCAATTCACAGCTCTGCCAAGAGTACATTAATTGCCTGACTTTCCACATCCTCTACAACATAATTATTTCCATCTTTTAAAATCCTTACCACATTTGCAAAAAATTGGAAAATGAGAGAATATCCTTCGATTGGGGAATGGCTGAACAAATTGTGGTATCTCCTGGTGATGAAATATTATTATGCTCAAAGGAATAAAGAACCGGAGGAATTCCATGTGAACTGGAATGACCTCCAGGAATTGATGCAGAGTGAAAGGAACAGAACCAGGAGAACATTTATACACAGAGGCTGATACACTTTGGCACAATCGAACATAATGGACTTCTCTACTAGCAGCAATGCAAGAATCCATTGCAAGGCTGAGGGACTTATGAAAAAGAAAACTAGTCACATTCAGAGGAAGAACTATGGGAGGAAAAACAGAGGAAAAACAACTGCTTGAACACATGGGCTGATGGGGATATTATTGGGGATGAAGACACTAAACAATAACTCTATTCTAACTATCAATAATATGGAATTAGGTCTTAATCAATGATACATGTAAAACCCAGTGGAACTGTGCATCAGCTAAGTGGAGTTAGGGGGGTTGGGGGAAAGGGAAAGAACATGAAACATGTAACTATGGGAAAATATTCAAAATAAAAATAAAAATATAATTTAAAAAAATAAAATAATAAAATAAAATAAAATCCTTACCTACCACATTGAGGGGTACAAAGTAAACTATTAGAGTTGTTTTAATTTGCATTTTTCAATCTTGGTTTTTCTGACACCATAACCAATGTCTTTTCTATTATCCCACTCTTTGATTTCTCTTTTTTTTTTAAATTCTCTTCAAGGGTACACAACTTTCTGAGCATTATACTCGACACTAAATTTTATTAATTTTTATAAGAGAGTATCTCTTTCCTTTTTTCCAAGTTCACCTAATACTCTAGGAATCCCCTACTCCCACCCTTTGTCACTCCTGGCCACACACAGCCTCACACAAACTCTCACTCACTTGCTTATTTTAAGCAGTTGCTGACATCGCACCATATAAAATAGCCCTCCTGTTATTTTCATTGTGGTCTACAGCCTATGCCAAGTGGCCCACAAATGTCTTAAGTTAATTGTAGACCCTCAGTTCAGGGGTGATATTTTGACATTGGTTGTGTATGAGTTTAAATATTAAGAGAAAGCCTTAGTGTTGAACCTTTTAGCTAGTGTTTATAATAAATCTGTATTCATTCATGTCCTTGGATGACTTCAAGTTCTAAGTAGTTTTTCCAGGAGAGGAAAGAACCAGTACAGGTTTTTCAGACACTCATACCCATAACCCAGCTGTCCAAATGTAGACCTTTAAAGTAAGGGTTCGGGAAGGGAGGTGGTGAACCTTGCCTGGGAGAGCTCCAGGTTGAGTAAAGAAAACATACTGATGGTATTGACAAGTGGATGTTTTTTCTCCAACCAAACCCTCAGTATTTGTTTAAATCTTCCACTTAACCACAACAACTCAGAGGTGTTGAAAAGTTTATCAGTGAGATAACTGCATTCAGGACTTGGGTCATAGAGTTCCTTGTCTCCCAAAGGTCTTATTCTGCTGATCTATGTAATAAACTTTGGAGACACAGGTATGCCCAGGAGCAGTTCTATCCACCTTAAAATTGAAGATATAGCATAAGCTAATGCTAGTTAATTTATTACAACTTCTGGTCTTCTTATCTGAAGTCCTATCCCATATCAGGACATTGTACTTGGAAAAAGTGGGAAACACTTGGTTGTCTTACTTCAAACTCACTATGTCCAAATTGAAATCATCCCACCCAAATTGTGGCACCACCAGTGTGACCTTGGACAAATCATTTAATCTCTCAAAGTCTCAATTTCCTCATTTATGAAATCAAAGGATTTCCTTCCCAATAAGATCAGGTATGAAACAAGGATGCCCATTATTACCTCTATTATTTAACATTGTACTAGAAACACTAGCAGTAGCAATTAGAGAAGAAAAAGAAATTGAAGGAATTAAAATAGGCAATGAGGAGGGGCAGCTGGGTAGCTCAGTGGATTGAGAGCCAGTCCTAGAGACAGGAGGTCCTAGGTTCAAATCCGGCCTCAGACACTTCCCAGCTGTGTGACCCTGGGAAAGTCACTTGACCCCCATTGCCTACCCTTACCACTCTTCCACCTATAAGTCAATACACAGAAGTTAAGGGTTTAAAAAAAAAATTTAAAAAAAAATAGGCAATGAGGAAACTAAGCTATCACTCTTTGCAGATGATATGATGGTCTACTTAAAAAATCCTAGAGAATCAACTAAAAAGGTAATAGAAATAATCAACAACTTTAGCAAAGTTGCAGGATACAAAATAAATGCACATAAATCATCAGCATTTCCATATATCTCCAACACATCACAGCAGCAAGAGGTAGAAAGAGAAACACCACTTAAAATCACCCTAGACAATAAAAAAGGTAGAATCTATCTACCAAAACAAACACAGGAATTATAGGAACACAATTACAAAACACTTTCCAAACAATTAAAACTAGATCTAAACAATCGGAAAAACGTTGACTGCTCATGGGTAGGATGAGCTTACATAATAAAAATGACCATTCTACCCAAATTAATTTACCTATTTAGGGCCATAACTATCAAACTACCAAAATACCTTTTTTACTGAATTAGAAAAAACTATAACAAAGTTCATTTGGAAGAACAAAAGATCAAGAATATCAAGGGAAATAATGAAAAAAAAATGTGAAGGAAGGGGGCCTAGCAGTACCAGATATTAACCTATACTATAAAGCAGCAGTCATCAAAACAATATGGTACTGGCTAAGAGACAGAGAGGAGGATCAGTGGAATAGACTTGGGGTAAATGACATCAGCAAGACAGTGTATGATAAATCCAAAGAGCCCAACTTTTGGGACATGAATCCACTATTTGACAAAAACTGCTTGGAAATTTGGAAAACAATATGGGAGAGATTAGGTTTAGATCAACATCTCACATCCTACACCAAGATAAATTCAGAATGGGTGAATGACTTGAATATAAAGAGGGAAACTATAAATAAGTTAAGTGGACACAGAATAGTTTACTTGTCAGATCTCTGGGAAAGGAAAGATTTTAAAACCAAGCAAGAGTTAGGGAAAATTACAAGATGTAAATTAAATGGTTTTGATTATATTAAACTAAAAAGCTTTTGTACAAACAAAAACAATGTAGTCAAAATCAGAAGGGAAACAACAAATTGGAAAAAATCTTTATAACAAAAAAACTCTGACAGGGGTCTAATTACTCAAATATACAAGGAGTTAAACCAATTGTATAAAAAATCAAGCCATTCCCCAATTGATAAATGGGCAAGAGACATGAATAGGCAATTTTCAGGTAAAGAAATCAAAAATATCAATAAGCACATGAGAAAGTGTTCTAAATCTCTAATAATTAGAGAAATGAGAATCAAAACAACTCTGAGGTATCACCTCACATCTAGCAGATTGGCTAAAATGAAAGAAGGGGAGAGTAATGAATGCTGGAGGGGATGTGGCAAAACTGGGACATTAATGCATTGCTGGTGGAGTTGTGAACTGATCCAACCATTCTAGCTGGCAATTTGGAACTATGCTCAAAGGGCTATAAAAGAATGCCTACCCTTTGACCCAGCCATACCATTGTTGGGTTTGTACCCTAAAGAGATCATTAATAAACAGACTTGTACAAAAATATTTATAGCTGTGCTTTTTGTGGTGGCAAAAAACTGGAAAAGGAGGGTATGTCCTTCAATTGGGGAATGGCTGAACAAATTGTGGTGATGGAATACTATTGTGCTGAAAGGAATAATAAACTAGAGGAGTTCCAGGTGAACTGGAGAGACCTCCAGGAATTGATGCAGAGTGAAAGGAGCAGAACCAGAAGAACACTGTACACAGAGACGGATATACTATGGTAAAATCGAATGTAATGGACTTCTGTACCAGCAGCAATACAAAGACCCAGGACAGTTCTGAGGGATTTATGGTAAAGAATGCTACCCACATTCAGAGGAAGGACTGCAGGAGAGGAAACATATAAGAAAAACAACTGATTGAACACATTGGTTGGGGTGGACATGATTGGGGATGTAGACTCGAAACTACCACACCAATGCAACTATCAACAATTTGGAAATAGGTCTTGATCAATGACACATGTTAAAACCAGTGGAAATGTGCGTCGGCATGGGTGTGGGGGTGCGGGGGTGAAGGGGAAAGGAGGAGCATGAATCATGTAACCATGTTAAAAACGAATATTAGTAAATGTTTAAAAAAATCGAATGTAATGGACTTCTGTACTGGCAGCAATGCAATGACCCAGAACAATTCTGAGGGATTTATAAAAAAAGAACGTACCCACATTCAGAGGAAGAACCTCAGGAGTGGAAACACAGAAGTAAAAACAGGAAGTGTGTAACCATGGAAAATTTTTTCTAAAAAAATTAAATATTTAAATCTAAAAAAATTAAATTAAATTAAATTAATAATAAAAATGCAAGAAGGTAAAAAAAAAAAAGAAATCAAAGGATTAGATTAGATGGTCTCTGAGGTTCCCTCTAGTTCCATATCTGGACTCCATGATCCCATGATCCCATTATCATTTTAAGTTTAAACCAGCTCCCCTTGATTACATCTTGTCTCTATCAAAGGAACTACCAAGAATTTATTCAGTCACCCAGACCTTGAAACCATAAAATAACCTTTGGTCTATTTCTTTTATTCCTTATTTAGAGCAGATCAGTCACAAAGCCATATCATCTCTCTTCACTCTTTCCTTTCCATTTTCAGTGTGGCCATGCTAATCCAGTTTCTCATAATCTCATGCTTAGATTATAAGTAACCAGATTTTTCACATTTATATGGCACTTTAAGGTTCACAAAACATTTTACATACCTTATTTCCTTTTACAAATGAGGAAACTGTGGCTAAAAGAGGTTTAAGTAATTCACCCAGGGTCACACACTATCCATTGAGACAAAACTAGGATTCTAGATATTCCTTTACCTCATCCTACTCTCTACTATCCACATTAATTTTTGTTCAGGCCATTTCCCAGGTGTGGAAGATGCTTAGTCTCCATCTTTACCAGATACAACCATTCTCTTCCTTCAAGATCTACACCATATACTGTCTCTTTCATGAGTCCTTTCTTCCTACAACTGGCTGAAAGGAATGAGTCTTTCCTTAAATTTCTCATAAATTCCAAATCCCTATCACAATTTACTTTAGAGTTTACTAATTTGAATGCTTGACAGCATATCTCCCCAATGTAAAATCCATTGGTTTTTCTTGAGAGCAGGGAGCATGTTGTTTCCATCTATGAGAGAAACAGACAGAGAAGGAGACAAAGATCTTTCTCCTGAACTCTATTCTAATATTAGACTAACACTGTCTTCTCTCTCTATCCAAATGTACCATAGGTGCCCAAACTCCACATATCCAAAATGAAACTCATTATGTTTCCTCCCAAACCTATTACTCCTCCAAACTTCCTATTTTCACTGATGGCACCACCATTCTTCAAGTCACCTGAATTAGTAACCTTGGAGTCATCCCTCTCCCTCATTTCACTCACCTAATCAATAGCAAAACTTTTAGAAAACACATCCATAGTGTTCCTTATATCTATCCCTTTCTCTCAATTCACACAATTTCTTTCTTTTTCAAATTTTTATCATCTCTCACTTTGACTATTGCAATAGTGTCCCAACTAGCCTCAGCTCCAGTTTTTCCCCTCTCCTATCCATCCTTCACACAGCTGCCATATTGATATTCTTAAAACACAAATCTACACACACACTCAAAAATCTTTAATGGCTTCCCCTTGCCTCTGAAATAAAAGTTTTTTAAGTCTCAGACTGCCATTTGAAGCTCTCAGAAGTTCCCACCCAAATTTCTAGTCATTTTTACACTTCCCATTACAGTTGTACTGGCCTCCTGACTTTTTCCATGTGTAACATTCCATTTCTCAACATTATTCCATTGCAAAAGTGATTTTTTCCATGTCCACGTTTGTCCACGTATTCCCCCAACCACTGTGTCACCAAATTCCTAGTTTCTTTCAAATACTTTCTCCAACATAAGGCTTCCCCTGATTATTTCTTATCTACCAGTTTATTAGCATTCTTGAAATTATTTTGTATTGAGACACACATATGTACCTATAAATATATGCATATAGGCATATGTGCATTTATCATGCTACCTAACATCATTAAAACATAAGCTCCTTGAGGGCAGGGACATGCATTGCTGTCATTTTATCCTCAATGCCTCATATAGAAGGCAATTAAAATTTGCAAACTTTGAATTGAGTTAAATTTAATTTATATCCCAGCTGCTCATATAGTAAGTACTTTGTACCTAATAGACATTTAATAAATGCTTGTGAAACTTAATTATTAGATGTTGACTGGTTTTTTTAATTATTTCTTTGGACACATAATTATTTTTTGAGATTTACAAATCTTATGCTTCACCCGCAATTTCAAGACCCACTAAAAGATTTGGATTTCTTAATCATCTCAAGTATAGGCAAAATATTTTTAAGTATGGCATAATTTAGACATAGATCATACAAGGGGAAGAGATAGAAACTTCAGTTGACCACAGAGTCATTAGAGTGATGTGGATGCCAAAAGCTAATTGAACTGAACTGATAAAAGAATGATCTTCAGGTCATTATAATTCACAGACTGATGTTTTGGTTCTGATTAGAACATATCTGAAAAGAATTGGTCTATTTCTGGGTACCATGATCTTAAAAAGGACACCAACAATTAAAGTTAATCCAGAGAAAAGCAGCAAATGGTATGAGGTCCTGGAAAACATGTTACATGATCATGTTAAAGGGAGAAGTCTGGAGAAAAGAACACTTGGATGAGATAGAATAATTGTTTCCAAATATTTCAAGGATTATCATTTAGAAAAGGAAATAGACTTGTTTTGAGTTGTTCCAAAGAGGAACAATTTAGTTAATTAATATAAATTAAAAAACAATGAGGCATATTTCAGTTCAATAAAACAGAGAATTTTCAAAGAAGTAGTGAGGTCTTGTTACAGAAATAGTCATTCATTCATAAAATCATTCATTCATTTTTATGGGCTAGGTCTTCCCATCACCCGAAGCTAGAAATGCAGAGCAGCTCACAAGACCACTATTAATTTGATCTACTTTGATCTACTATTTGTGACCTGGACAGATTCATTTCTCCTTAGGCAATGGGGGGGAGGGGTCCCCTTCTCTGGGGTCCTCATATTATTAATATTAGATTTAGTGTGGACACTCAATCACCTTTAAATCTTCAGAAACTCAGAATTCCCAAGCTCAAGAGATTCACAAAGTCTATCAGCTTCTCCATTAGCCCAGATTTCAGATTTGATCCATGCATGGCCACAAGTAATATGTAAACAGAAGCTAGACAGCATCTCTTTTATCAGGGAAGCTATGGAAAAGATTCCTGATTTCTGTAGGATCCCTTGCAATTCTAAGATCATATGATCCCATAATAATTGCTGTATGGTTCCATAATAATTACATATATGCACATTCGCGTAATCCAAGAATATTCCCTCTGCATACACTCCTTTTTTGATACATGCTGATCTTTTCACTGATTGTAAAGAAATGTCTTATGTTTGATTGCCTTTAGTATTAAATTATGACATCTACTGATCACAATATTCCTCTTTCTTTTACCCACCCATAATGCAAAATATTATCATTATATAATTTTTTTAGGTTATAGAAAACAATTGAAAATTCACAATCCATTTTAGAGATGATTAAGTGGTAAATTTTTGATGGAAAGGATTCTACCTTTCAGTATCCAAATTACTAGTGGTATACAAGAGGATTTTTTGTTGTTTAGTGATTTTTCAGGCACGTTCAACTCTTGGTGTCTCCATTTGGGGTTTTCTTGACAAAGACAATAGAATGACTTGACATTTCCTTCTTCAGCTCATTTTATAGATGAGGAAACTGAGGCAAACAGAATTAAGTGACTTGCTTGGGGGTCACACAGCTGACAAGTGTCTGAGGTCATCCAGATGGGAAGATGGGTCTTTCTGACCCCAGGCCCAGCCTTCTATCCACTATGCCACCCTTTAAGATGCCCCTAACTCAATAGACTATGAGTTGTTAAGATATTACACAGTTCTCCTTCAAGCAGATATTCTTAAACTTTGGCAGTCTGATGTAATCTATGGAACCCTTCTCTAGATAATGTTTTCAAATACACAAAATACATAGTATTGCAAAAGATAACAATTCTATTGAAATACAGTTATCAAAAATGTTTTTCTAAAAAAAAAACAGTTTATGGACCCCAGATTAAAAACTCCTGACTTAAAAGTTTCCTAAGGGAGAAAAAGAAGCTTCATTTCATCAGTGAAACTATAGATGTTCATCTTCATTCACATTCTCTGGGTTCCTCTCCACCCTGAAGCCACTTCAGAACAGCTTTTCTCCCTTGCAGAAGCCTTCCTGTCCCAATTCTATAACCTCATTTATTATCTCCATTCTGTCCCTGCCTCTGGATCTTGCTAGAGTTCAGATTGCTTTCCCTCTGTTCTTGAATGTGTCATCTGGTAAGCTTTCCCAACTTTGCCTGAAATACAACCATTTTTTTAGCTCTCAATCCATTTCCACAAGTAGTTAGGAAAGGGGGCTGCTATGTCTTGTATAAACTGTCCCATGCTTTGTAAGAAAACACCAATGGGGGGAACAAAACAGTAAGTTCAAGGAGAAACCAGCAGAAAATAGGAAGTAGAAGGTTATATCTCTAGCATGGAGTTCTCAGACTTTCTGCAACAAATTGAAAGTTCTATGCATGAAGGGACTATTTTGTTTTTGCCTTTCTATGCACAGAACCAAAATAGTGCTTTGCAGTCTTATAGTAGTTGCTTAATCAGGCAATCATGTGGTATTGAGCAGCTGGGTAGCACAGTAGATAAGAGTACCAAGTCTGGAGTCAGGAAGATCTGAGTTCAAATGCAGCCTCAGACTATTATCTGTGTGGCTCTGGACAAGTCGTTTCAACCTGTTTACCTCAGTTTCTTCATCTGTAAAATGAACTCAAAAAGGAAAGCCCTTCCAATATCTTTGATAAGAAAACTCCAAATGGAGTCATAATGTCAAACACAACTAAAAAAATACTAAACAAGATGGTATAATGGATAGAGCACTGGATCTGGAGTGAGGAAGGTCTATGTTTGAATTCTGCCTCGGATACTAACTGACCAAAGTGTTTGACTTCTCTGTGCCTCATTTTCCTTGTCTTTAAAATAGTGATGACAATCATGCTTCCGTTATAGAGTTGTTGTGAGACTATAATGAGGTAATATTAATAAAATGAGATAATATGGCTAACAAAGCCCTTTGGAAAATTTAAAGCACTACATGTGCATCTATTAGCTATTATCCTTATAAATATCTGCTAAATTGAGTTGGGCCATCACTGTGAGGTATAGAGGTGTTCATTGGTGTCTATGCTGGTCTAAGGTAAAGTTGTACACTACCTTGGATTCCACACACAGTATGCCCTGGAATAAATAACAATGAAATCTATGGGCAGCTCTACGTGGCCTAATGTGGTCTATCTGAATGATACCAGTTGAGTTTACTCCTAATTTCTCGATTCTAAAGAAGGGTCCTTAAAAGCAGCCATTGATTCTATATATGAAAGGGGCCAGTCATTAATCATTACACATTAGTGACATGGGTAGAACTAGGAGCTTTTCAGAGGTTCAAATGCCTATGAAATCCATTTTGGTATTGTAGAAAGAACACTTATTCTGTAGTCAGAAGTCCTGTGTTCAAATCCTGCTTCTAATGCTTCCTACCCAGATAGCCTCCTTAAGGAAACTGAGTCTCGGTGTCCTCATCTATAAAATAAATGAGATAGACTAAATGGCTTCCAAAATCCTTTCACCACTAATGCTATGATCTTATGTACTAGTTTCTGGTGTACCCTATTAACAATAACACAAACAACTCTAGAACTACATCTCAATTAGTGCAAATTATGAATCTTCTCAAGTGACCAAATTATTTAAATTTGCACTGTGTGTCCCCATTGGGTTAAAACAAATGATCATATTTTATATAATTTTAACTTCAAATAGTGCAAATTTAAACAGATGTGATCATTTGCACCAATTCAAATGTAGCCAAATTATTGAAATGAGTCATAGGAGGAAATTCATGTAAGTGTCGCCTTGACTAAGAGTTGGCAGATTCTTAGTTCTTGGTATTTCTGAAACTTCAAAGGTCAGTTTGATTCCAAGGCAAGGATTTAGGGCAAACTCTTATTTTAATATTTTGTTCATAGAGCTCTTACATAGTTTATCATGACCCATAAATTGTGATTATCCAACAACACCCTTGGTCTCAGTCAAGCAGAGCTGAGGTGTTTGTTAAGAGAATTGTATTCATGACCTAATAAGTGCTAAGGTCCCTGGAGAGCTTGTGGGGTGTATGTTTATCTATAAGTGTGCATACGTGTATGTGTGTTTGCATGTGGATGAATATATGTGTGAACATATATGCATGTGGGTAGAAAATATGTGTGTCTATAAGTGTGTACATGTGGATGAGTATACATGTGCACAGGTACGTGTATTGTGTCTGGGTATTTCAGTGATGAGCTCAATGTGCAGCGTCTTAAAGTTGATTTATGCTTGCTGACAAGTAACACCTCACAGTGGCCACTGGTATTATTTTAATCCAAAAGTGGAGTTGTGATCATGTGGGTGTGAGAATCTTCTGATAAAATACAAGCTCCTTGAGGGCATTTTCCATCTTTTTATTTCATTTCCATCTTTTTATTCCCAGTACCTAGAATGGCAACTGGCACATTGTACTTAAATATTTGTTGACTGATTGAATATTCCTTATAGAGGTATAGATCACAAATCATCCATGCCTGGCACTCTTGTATGATCCTTGACAAGGAGCTAAAATCTTTATTGTGCAGGACCCATACAGAGAACTAGGTGTATTTATCATTTGCTCTTAGTACAATGAAGATGCCAGTGAAGTACAGAAGATGTTTATCAGTTATCCCTTGTTCTTATCCACATGTCCACAGCCCATCTGCTTCCATACATTTGTTGATGGCTCTCACTTGCTCTCTCTCTCTCTCTCTCTCTCTTGCTCTCTCTTGCTCTCTCTCGCTCTCTCTCGCTCTCTCTCGCTCTCTCTCTCTCTCCTTTTTTCCCTCCCTCTCTGTTTCTATCTCTGTCTCTTTTCCTTTCTCTTTCTCTGTCTCTATTTCTCTCTGTCTTTCTGTATTGCTCTGTTGACTCTGTCTCTGTCTCTCTGTTTCTGTCTGTCTCTCTCCATTTCTGATTGTCTCTCCAACTCTGTCTCTTTCTCTCTGTGTCTCTGTCTCTGTCCCTCTCTGCCTCTGTCTGTCCATCTCTCTCTCCATGTCTATCTGTCTCTCTCATTTCATCTCTGGTGCTGGGTTGGGGGGGGGGAGACAAAAACCAAATAGCCTCTGTGGTCAGAAAGCTTAACATAGCACCACACATGGAGGATAAGAGTTAGTGTTCTTCCTGAATTCCTGACACTCTTTCTGGCATGCCTCCCAAACTATCCCAAACATAGCAACTGGAGGAACCCCCTACAGAGTGCTTTTTAGTATCATTGCAAAAGCAAAGACTCCCTCCTCCTCCATTTAAGAGATGATAGTCACACCTCAAAGTCTTTGGACCATTTTGAGACTATGTGCACGTGTTTCTGAGGGCTTTTTTCAGGAAAACAGGGTGCCCATAATCACCCTAACATTCTCCCAAATGTCTTGCAGCTGGGAGACATGTACCCTTACTTCCCAACAACACACAAAGTAAAGGGAACAATGCTAGTGTCTGAGGAACTCCCTATGGATATACCTCTCCGTCATGGACTTCAGCTTGTACATAGCAGGCCAATCCATCTAGCATCTGCTTCCCCCCAACTAGATATTCCCAAATATGATTTCTTCCTCCCTTCCCCCTCCCCAATTCCTGGAAAAACACCTAGTCAATTGAATGGCGATCCTCATGGGAGAAGAAAGAAACCACATACACTTTCCTGACCCCTACAAGCAATCTGTTCACACCTGGCAGTGTGAGCTTTGATTATCCTTTACGCAGCTTGTGTAACTACAGATGTCTCTAATTTTCCTCTGGTGAAGGAGTCCTTGTCTGGAATAAATGAGATAGATAAATTAGAGCAGGGGGAAGGGAGATAGCCAAGATGTCTCCCCCAACTGTTTTGTCTTTGGACATTTGGGTGCACTGATCTATTGTGCAAATGTCGGTTCTAAGCATGCCAACACTTGCCTGTAAACTCACCAGTGAAATGTCACCTGTAGACAATGAATAATGTTTGTTTCGTGCCTTTTGCCCCTAATATACTTTTTGTTTGGAAGGCATCATATGGATTAAGTTAGTAACACCCATCCTCACGTTCTCAGACAACTATTCCCTCTAAATCATATCTCTTTGGAGGCTGACAGGTTATCACACCTCGTCTTATTTCATGCTGGAATTTTCCAGGAGCAGATTAGTCGTGCTTCACAAATCACAGGCCCCCTCACTGAGGATGTACCTCAAAAGCCCAGCAAATTTCCCCAAGGAATTTTTAAGGTTTTTTCCAAGTTGACGGTATTCTACCAAAGGGTATTACTATTTTCAGGTACCTTCCTTTGTGTTATGTCTGTGAACCTGGTATTGTCATAATAGAGACAGACCAAAATTAGCTGCCACTAGTGATATCTTTATCATTGTGCTTAGTTCCTCAGGCTCACTCATCTTGGGACTTTGTTTTCCCCTAAAGTAGAGCTTAGCAACATCATTAGCCCTAAGTACTGTCAGAGAGGGTGTGACAGAATGTCTTTTGGGACCCACAGCAGGCCTGTGGCATAGGTCTCATAGGTCTCATAGTAAAAGTTTATTAGAGTAAGAAAGAATGAAAGGAAATGGGAAAAGAAGAAAGGGATTAGAAATTCAATTCAATAAGCATTTATTGAATGCTTATTCAATAAGCACTAGGCAACAGGGATGCAAAGACAGCATGAATGAATAAATGAATGAATGAAAAGAAACATTTATTCATCATTTTCTATATGTCAAGCACTGTGTTAAGTGCTGTCTATAAAAACTGAACATTGGGTCATCTCTGCTTTCAAGTGGCTGACACTTTAATTGTGGGAGACACATATAAGAAAGTTCAGTGCAAGGAGGATGGAAAAGTCAAGAAGTTCTAAGGGTGTGGCAGAGGGGTAGATGGCAAGGTTCAGAGGTCCTTAAGATAATGAAAACTAAAAATACAGTGCCTGTCCTCAAGGAGTATACATTTTCCTGAAAAGTCCGACATGGACATGGATAAGTAAAAAGAAAATTGCTTGAGCTGAGAGTACATTAACAATTCAGGCAGTGCTGAAAAACAATCAGTAGGGAAGGTGTGTTGATCATTAAAAGAAAAGAAGAATTTTAAGAATCAGAAGTCTACACTTCTTGCATACCAAGCATGGGAGCCAGAATGGACAGAGCCATGGATTTGGGATATGTAAAGCTAAGTATGAGTTTGGTTGGGAATGTGAGTGTGTGAAGTAGAATAATGTCACTTTTTTTTAATGAGAGGAAAAAAGAAGAAAGAAAAAACATGTGATAAGGAATGAATTGAATGCTTGACTAGGGCACAACTAGGACTACAGATTGTCTGCACCTCACCTATGGGTTTCCATAATCTATGAAAATCGAACACAAGCATTTGATGTTTTGTTAATATGTTCTAAATTTTGCCTTCAGCTAAGAAATGTTTTTACTTTTTTTTTGTATGAGTACAAAAGCAGGCCGGTGGGCCAGATTTGACCTGCAGGCTGTAGTTTGCTGACCTATTTTCTAAATCATAGGCAATGCTAAACACAATCAAACACCACATTCCCTATATATACCAAGAGTAGATGGAATGCTGGACTTGGAATCAGGAAGACTCATCATCTGAGTTCAAATCTGGTTTCAGATAACTAGTAGCTGTGTGACCCTGAGCAAGTTACTTCATCCTGTTTGCCTCAGCCTCATCTCTGTAAAATGAACTGGAGAAGGAAATGGCGAACCACTCCAGTATCTCTACCAAGAAAACTCCAGAGTCACAAAGAATCAGACACAATTGAAATGAATGAACAACAACAACAAAGAATAGAGGAGTGGAAAGCTGAAAAATGTTCCCATTATCTTCCCATGATGAATTTAATCCACAAGACCTTAAAGCCATCACCTACCCTAGTAGCCACTAATTCCAGTTTTTCAAGACTTCCCAAAATCCAAAAAAAGTTGGTGGTTCTTGGCAGTTCCTCTCCCTCCATAGGCAGTGACTGCCACTGAGAACATTATCTTAAAAAACAGAGTACAATAAGATCTCAAATTGTTTCAGACCTTCAGACAAGTAATTTGTAGGGAAAGGAATCCTATCTACTTATCTGAATACATATGAGCTTGAAGAATTCTCTAAGATTGCCAGTCTGAGAATAATGAATGCTTAAATAGTCATTCCCTAGAAAACCCTTCTATCATCCACAATCTCACTCCCTCTATCAAAACCTAGCTTGTGGATACATCAGGATCCACTTATGTTGTATCATCTAATCAATGAATTCTAGCTGAAGTATTCAATATCAACATGAATTTCAATGGCTTCATGCAGGTCCACCTATGCAAATCACAATCCATCTTCCTCATCATCATGTTTTATTCTTGTCTACATTCCCTAAAGATTCTCCACTTAGGATTTAAGGAAAGATGGGTGACTCAGTGGATAAAGCACTGTGAGTTCTATGATACCACTTCTTCTGCAACAGTTATCACTGATAATATGCTATAACTTACTGCCCTAATTAGGGGGTGCATCCATTGGCCTTGGTTCATCTAGCTAAGCCCGGGTTATCCAAACGTCACCTAAAGTTTGATGACTAATAATGGCTTTCTTTACTGACCCCACTTAAATAATCTTTGAATTTTAATGGTAGGCTTACTGACAGTTCTAAGGGGAAATTGAGAATTTCAGAGTATCAAGTCAATTGAGAATGCTTGGGAGCAAGGGGAGACTTTCTTGGCAGCCATGAAATCCTAGTACTTCCACAATTATTTATTAGTTGTGTGACCCTGGGGCAAGTCATTAAACCTGTTGGCCTCAGTTTTCTCTTCTGTAAAATAAAATGGCAAACCACTCCAGTATCTTTGCCAAGAAAACTCCAAATGGGTTCATGAAGAGTTGGATGTGACTGAAATGACTGAACAATAAATCAATATTATTTATATATTAGATAAAATTATTTAAGTATAAAAATATAGTCATACTTTGCTTTTACATATTCTTTAAGGTTTACAAATTTCCTCTTCTAAGTCCAAACCTATTTGACAGGCTCCCATCTTCCACTTTTTGTACTCTACCCATTCAAGAGCCCAAATCAGAGTGTGAATGTCTATTGTCCTTAAATGGATTTATTCACTAGATTCATTCCAATACAGAAATTAGTATTTTCTGTGGACAATTCAAAGTTGATAGTATCTTCCAGCATATTTCTGTCTTACTGTATGTTTCTTGGCACTATAGATTTTGACGCCACACATTCCTTACCAGGGTTTTCTTTTTCCACCAATAGCCTTTTACTTTTTACTCAGCTCTATCAGTATTGCATTTCAGCAGTAGGGATTTGATGTAGGTTAGCTTTATGCAAAAAAAAAAAAAATGTACATCAGTGGAGTCCCAGAAGTAATTATGAGGCACATGAAATGAAGAAGAAGAGGAAATCACTTCTTCTTTCCAAGAGTGTTACAGACTTTTAGAGTCAATAAACACTTGTTAAGTACCTGAACCCTGAGAGAAATCATAGGTTGAAAGAATAGAGGGGAATACTTTATATACACATTATATATATGTACATATATGTATTATACAGATATAAAAATAGAAACAAATCAACATACATGTCTAGATATGTATCTAGTCAATGATTGGGGAGGTAGACTCTAAACAATCACCCTAGTGCAAATATCAAAAATATGGAAATAGGTCTTGATCAATGACACATATAAAACTCAGTGGAATTGCTCGTCAGCTATGGGAGTAGGGGGCGGTAGGAGAAGAAGGAAAGAATATGAATCCTGTAACCATGAAAATTTTTTCTTAATTAATCAATAAAAAATAGATATGTATCCATCCATATAGATAGGTGGATTTTTATACATGTATATATCTACATAATTTATTTTTTAAACATTTATTAATATTTATTTTTTAGAAAAGTTAACATGGTTACATAATTCATGCTCTTACTTTCCCCTTCACCCCCCAAGCTCCCCCCCTCATGGCTGATGCGTATTTCCACTAGTTTTAACATGTGTCATTGATCAAGACCTATTTCCAAATTGTTGATAGTTGCATTAGTGTGGTAGTTTCGAGTCTACATCCCCAATCATGTCCACCTCATCCCATGTGTTCAAGCAGTTGTTTTTCTTCTGTTTCCACTCCTGTAGTTCTTCCTCTGAATGTGGGTAGCGTTCTTTTACATAAGTCCCTCAGAATTGTCCTGGGTCATTGCATTGCTGCTAGTATAGAAGTCCATTACATTCTATTTTACCACAGTGTATTGGTCTCTGTATACAATGTTCTTCTGGCTCTGCTTCTTTCACTCTGCATCAATTCCTGGATGTCTTTCCAGTTCATATGGAATTCCTCCAGTTTATTATTCCTTTGAGCACAATAGTATTCCATCACCAGCTTATACCACAATTGTTCAGCCATTCCCCACTTGAAGGACATACCCTCATTTTCCAGTTTTTTGCCACCACAAAAAGCATGGCTATAAATATTTTCATACAAGTCTGTTTATCTATGATCTCTTTGGGGTACAAACCCAACAATGGTATGACTGGATCAAAGGGCAGGCATTCTTTTATAGCCCTTTGAGCATAGTTCCAAATTGCCAACCAGAATGGTTGGATCAGTTCACAACTCCACCAGCAATGCATTAATGTCCCAGTTTTGCCACATCCCCTCCAGCATTCATTACTCTCCCCTTCTTTCATTTTAGCCAATCTGCTAGGTGTGAGGTGGTACCTCAGAGTTCTTTTGATTTGCATTTCTCTGATTATTAGAGATTTAGAACACTTTCTCATGTGCTTATTGATACTTTTGATTTCTTTATCTGAAAATTGCCTATTCATGTCTCTTGCCCATTTATCAATTAGGGAATGGCTTGATTTTTTATACAATTGGTTTAACTCCTTGCATATTTGAGTAATTAGACCCCTGTCAGAGTTTTTTGTTATAAAGATTTTTTCCCAATTTGTTGTTTCCCTTCAGATTTTGGCTACATTGTTTTTGTTTGTACAAAAGCTTTTTAGTTTGATATAATCAAAATCATTTATTTTACATTTTGTAATTTTCTCTAACTCTTGCTTGGTTTTAAAATCTTTCCTTTCCCGGAGATCTGACAAGTAAACTATTCTATGTTCACTTAACTTATTTATGGTTTCCCTCTTTATATTCACATCTATATAATTTAAATAGTATCTGCTATATGATAAGTACTGTGCTAAGTGCCTAATGAATATTATCTTATTTAATAAATAAGATACAGTGCCTGCTTTCAAAGAGTTTACAGCCTAGGAAAGGGCTGAGACAGAAACCTAAATGATTGTGATAGACAATCACAAGTAATAAGAGAATAAGAAATCTATAAAATAAATTGCTATGTCAGATAAGAAGAAAGGCAAGACACTATTTAACATGAGGTTAAGTTTTAAATTTAACATCAGGGCAAACATTATGAAGATGGTTAACATACAAGTTAAGCTTTAAAAAAATGGATTGGCAAAGAGAAACAGTGTGAGCAAAAGTATGGAGCAAGGAAGATGCAGGGTAAGGATTATTTGGGAAATAGAAACAGTTTGACTGAACCATGGAGATTGTGAGGGGGAAAGTGTGAGACCAGAAAAGTGATGATAATGATGAAAAAGAAAAAAAGAATGATATATTTATAATAATAGACATAATTGTTATTGAGCTGTTAGGTGGTACAGTGGATAGGGGACTAGACCTAGGGTCAGGAAAACTTATCTTCCTGAGTTCAAATGTGGTTTCGGATACTTACTGTTTGTATGACCCTGGGTAAGTCATTTAAACCTGTTAGCCTTAATTTTCTCATCTGTAAAATAAAAATGGCAAATTACTCCAGTATCTTTGCCAAGAAAATTCCAAGTGGGGTCATAAAGATTACATGTCATGACATGACATGACCAAAATTACCAAGCAACAAATAATTGTCGTGTTATTTATATAATAGACATAGTTATTTTAAAATGATAAATATAATTAGAGTTAGCATTTCTTTGTTCTTTCAGACTAGTAAGGCACTTTACATATATTATCTCATTTGATTCTCATATCCCAACTCTATTAGGGAGGCGCTACAATTGTCTTCTTCTTACAGATAAGGAAATAGAAGCAAATGAGATTAAGAAACTTGTCCAAGGTCATAAAGCTAGTAAGTATCTGAAGAGAGATTTTAATTCAGGCCTTTGTGACACCTTGTCTTGCACTCTATATCGTCTGTACCATCTAGCTGTCAAGTATACCTTCATGGTGCTATAGCTGTAGAGTTAGAAGGGTTAGGCCATGTAGTCCAACCCCTTTGCCCAGATCATACAGGTAGCAAGCATTAGAAGTAGAAGAATGACAGACTATGAAACATTGAATACAAGTCAAGTGTTGGACTTTTTTTTCAAGAAGTATTAGGGAGACACTGATGATTTTGAGTTCCTGGATTACATGTCGTGATCCACTGCTTAATGAATATTAATCTGCCTGATATCAAAATGAAGGATAGATTGGAGAAGAAAGAGAGAACTGTAGGAAATTGTTAAGAAGTCTGTTGTCATGGTGTTTGGTAAAGAGAATCTTTATTCAGATGGAAGAAGATGGAATACTGCTGCAGAGGCAGAAATAGATGACATTAACAAGGTAGAATCTAGCATTACAATAACCAGTGATGGTATCATCAAGTGGGGAATTTGACAGACCACTGCTTAACACACAAAATGTTATGCTTATTGTAGGAAGCTACCTTTGGAGAATTCTTTGCAACTCATGTAAATGGTTAAGTAGAGAAAATGGCAAGCAGAAAAGTGGTTTAGCAAAAAAAAAAAAAAAGTTTAATTCCTATATTTGAAATAATGTTCCTCTTTTCATATCCATCAAATTGCCAAAAATTACATGACAGAAATAATAAATGTTGTCAAAATGGGTGTGTGATTTAGACATAAAAAGTGATATAGTAAATGATGAGAGAGCATTGAAAATTTTACCTTTCAGATCTATGGCTAAGGAAAGAGTTTATGACCAAACAAGAGATAGAGGTGAATCACAGAAAGTAAAATCGATAATTTTGATTACATGAAATTTAGAAGATTTTACAAAAACAAAATCAATGCAATAAGAATTAGCAGAAAATCAGGAAACCAGCAAGTTTCTTTGATAAAGGCTTCATTTCTCAAATATATTGGGAATTGAGCCAAATTTATAAAATAAAAGCCATTTTCTAGTTGATAAATGGCCAAAGGATCTGAACAAACAGTTTTAAGAAGAAAAACTCAAAATTTATCAAGTCAAAGGGCTATAAAACTGCATACAGTGATCCCTCACCTATCACAAGAGTTACGTTCCAGAGACCCCGCGATAGGTGAAAATGAACAAAGTAGTGGTGTTACATTTATTTTATTTATATATATTTTAAGGCTTTTATAAACCTTTCCCACCCTCTTATAAAGCTTTTCCACACTTTTATTAACTTTTCCCACACATTTATAAATACTTTATATGCTCTTAAACACTTTCTGAATGTATGGGTACAATGCAGGAGATCAAATAGACCAATGCTACAGTCACTGAGTCAGTCAGTGCCCAGGATACAGAACACAGTGCTGTGGTTGGTTGTCTCAATTCCATCAAGCAATAGTGTGCTGTGTACACTCTCACCTTAGCAAACTTGTGCAAGCTGTAGTGATATACTGCATTTCCATCGTATACAGTACTGTATTCATCCACAAAATCCCACCATATAGAGAAAACTCCATAATACAGAATTACATTCTTTTTTTTAACTCACAATACAGTGAAGCCTCAATAAGTCAACCGTGATATAGCCATGGACAACTGTATACCCTTTGACTCAACAATACCACTACTAGGTCTATATCCCAAAGAGATGAAAGAAAAAGGGAAAGAACCTATTTGTATAAAAATAGAGAGAGATCTTTTTATAGTGGCAAAGAATTGGAAATTGTGTGGATATCCATCATTTGGGGAATAGCTAAACAAATTATGGTATATGATTGTGACAGAATACTATTGTGCTTTAAGAAATGATAAGCAAAACAGTTTCAGAAAAATCTGGAAAGTCTAGCATGAACTAATGCAAAGTCATGTGAGCAGAACCAGATGAACATTGTACACAAAACAGCAATATTGTAATGATGATCAGTCATGAAAGACTTAGCTACTTTGATTGATAAAGTGATTCAGAACAATCCAAAGGCTACATGATGAAAATGTTTTTACCTCAGAGAGATAATAGATGAACTCTGATTAAGTTGAAGAATACTTTTTTCACTCTTGATTTTTCCTGCTTTTTTTGTTTTGGTTTGGTTTTTTGCAGCATGACTAATATTGAAATATGTTTTGCATGACTTCATATGTATAATTGATACCATCTTGCTTGCCTTCTCAGTGTAGGGGGCAGGGATGGGAGGAGAGAATTTGGAACTTAAATTTTTTAATGAACATTAAGTAGAAATAAATAATTTTTCAACAAAAAATGTGTTAGAGGAGCTGTGAGATTTCAGGTGTACTAATATACTATTGGTGAAACTAGGAGATTGATAGAACCATTTTGGAAAACAATGTAGGATTATATGAAAAAAAAGTTACTAAACTGTTAATGTTCCTTCATCCAGAGATCCTACTGCTAAGTATATACCTCAAAAAGGTCAGAGATCAGTAATTTCTACATATTACTAAAACACCCAAAGCAGCATTTTCATAATAGGAAAAAAACAATGAGGGTGGGAGGAACAGTCCATTCACTAGAAAATGGCCAGACATTTTCCAGCATAGGAATGCAATGGAATATCATCATACCATAAAAATGGCAAATATTATGAATTCAGAGAAACATGGGAAGATTTGTATTAAGTGAACTGATGTGCAGCAAATAAACTGAAACAGAAAATGTTAAAAGGGCAGGGTTATTGGGTCAAGGAAGAGGGAAAGCCAGAAAATATTGTAATATAAAATCAAGAGTTAACAGTAAAACTTCCATTTGAAAGAATAAAGGATAAAATGAGTTTGAGTAATAATGATACTTAACCACAATGAAATGACATTAAGATTCATGGAAAAACTCCTTTCAGTCTTGGGTTAGTTAACTTTCTTTTTATACTTAACTGGGTTTTTTTCAAGTTTGATCTAATAATTCCTCAAGTAAACACATACAAGGTTGATTTTCTAACCCAAGACAGAAGGGTGGTTAGTCATAAGTATAAGGAAGGAATTTTTCAGTGATTTGCCCTGGATCTCACTACTACCATGTATTCAAAAGCATAATCTGAACTCAGACCTTTCTGACTCCAAGGCTAATTCCCTAGTCATCATACACACTGCTTCTCATGTGAAAAGAAAGGAGAAATTATACTTCTTACTTTAAATCCATCAAATTGGCAATGATCATAAAAGGGAGAAATTTTCACTGTAGGAGAGGATGTGAGAAGTCAAACACAGGAATATATTGTTGATAGAGCAGTGAACTGGTCCAATCATTCCAGGAAACAATTCTGAGTTATATAAGAACAGTTACTAAATTGTCCATAGGCTTTAACAGAATGATTCCTCTACTGAGCATGAACTTTAAGGAAGACATAATCAGAAAGAAAAGTCCCATATTCACTCAAAAATTCATGGCACCACTTATTGTACTAACTAAAAAAAAATCAGATAACCAACAGATTTCAGCATGTGAATGTAATAGAAGATTATTACACTAAGACATAATAAGTATGAGGAACTCAGAAAAAAAACATCAGAAGACATTATGTAAAGCAAAGATACCAGAAACGGGAGAACAATATAGGCCAGATATGTAAAACACTCTGCCTCCAAAACTCCTAAGGAGTTTTACAACATAATTGGGAAATGTTTAACAAAAATAAATAAAATAAAATAAATCATAGATCACTTTAATTTGTGGTTTTCTAAGTCAATATGTGGGTCATAAGGATCCATTTCTATTTAATTTTGGCACAATTCAATAGAGAAGGACTATAAGGATTTATAAGAAAATACAAGAGGAAGTTGAACTCAAATTAACTATAATGACCAATCTAAGTCCCAGAGAACAAATTATTTAAAAAAAAAAAAACTCCTTCCTCTCAGAAGAAAGGCAGTGAACACTGAAGTGGAATATAACATATTCTTGTCAGTTTCACTTAACTGTTTTCTCCATTATAGGGATGGGTTAAATGGGCTGAGGGAGAGGGATGGGAAGAATGTCATGATATTACTGTGGTATTAAAGATGCAAGGCATCAAAATATCTTAAAAATTGAATTAAATTAAGCAAAATTTATAGGGACTCATAATGGAAAATTGTGATCCACTGCCAGAAAGAGGATGAGTGAACTCTGAGTTCAAGTTGAAGTATACTTTTCTTTATTTTTCTTGCTTTTTTTGTGACCTGGCTAATATGGAAATAGGTTTTACATGATTTCTTATGTATAATGGGTATCATATTGCTTGTCTTCTTGGTGAGAGAATTTGGAACTCACATTTTTTATGTTAAAAATAAATAACAAATTTCCAAATAATAAAATGAAATAAGCTTCTAGTGGTAATCCTTTTCTTAGGGAAAATGAGGATGAGACTGGGAAAGGAAGACAGAGATGTAAACATCAGTCCTTCATGTGGTCTGCTACACAGTATGAGCTCAGGTTGTGGCAATTTCTCATCTGCTTGTGCATTGGATTGATATTTCTTTAAGGGTATATGAAGTGAGATATGCAATAGAACATAAAGCCATTCCAAGGTTAGTCTTAGAAATCAAAGGAGAGGGAAACTGTTGTCAAATTTACAATGAGATACAAATGGTCTATAAAATAAATAGAAATTTTAACAAGGAGAGGAGAGAAAGAGAATATAATGAACATTAGACACCTAAACTGAGAAAAAGTGGTCAGGAAAAAAAGTGGGAAGGAAAGAAGAAAAAGTAGGAGGCATGAAAAGCACATTTCCTATGCGTAATTTTGCCTGCGGTCAGTCTGGCTGTCTTGTCATATTTCTGGTTGTATATTTCTCAAAGTGACACACCACCCGAGTTATGATCAGTTTTTTGGCGAATTTTGACACGCCAAGATCAAAAGGTTGCCAGTCACTGTCCTATAGCCTTCCTATCTGGCAAGGATCAGTCCAAGTTTCAGTTCTACGGATCTTGTCATTCTTTCTCAAATCTAATTCACTGGATTTTGTCTCTCTTCTGAACTCCTGTAGCATCGGTACTACTTCCTGGTGTTATTAATGAAATTTTCACGAGTATATATTTTGTCCTAGCTAGCCCAAAAGTCACCTACAGGCAAGACCTTCATGTTATGTATTCTCATTAGCAATAACAATGTCTTTTACCTAAATACTGAATAAATACTGATTGATCAGTGGACATTATTATTCAGATTCTAAATGATCAATGAATGAAGCCTTCTGCCCAGTAGAATAAATGACTATCCCTGCTGTAGTTACAATGGAAAGTACTAGACTTGAAATCCAAATATCTGGGATCAAATCTAGCACAGTCACTTATTCCCTGAAAGACTTTGGATAAGTTACAAACTCTTTGGACCTTTGTTTCCCCAACTATAAAATGGGAGGGTTGAACTAAATGTCCTTTTGATTTTCTCAGCCAGCTCTCAAGTTATGTCTAGTCTATACCTTGGGTGAATATAGTTTTTGGTATCATCTCTCTGAAAACAGTTTGCTAATTAGTACTTTCTCTTCAGTAAAGTATCCCTCTCAGAATTCTCTAATATTTCTTTTTCTTTTATGAAAAATATTTCATTTGACATTTTAAAAAATTATTTTTATCTCTACTTTTGTTGTGTTTTAACAAAAATCAAGATTCTGGTGCTTTTAGAAATTGATAGTGTCTTTTTAGAGCTTTGAAAATCTACCTTCCAATTAATTTTACCTTTCTTCCCTGTACCTGATAATTACCTTCATTGACAATTTTGAAATCCTGAATAGCTAAATTATTATGACCCAGCTCTCTTATCTCTAGGCCCAATTAACAAGTGAAGTACAACTGTATTTTCATTCATTTCTGATCTCTTTAGGCTCTTTAGTTGCTCCAAGGTTTAAAAAAATGACTTATGGACTGTTCCTTTTGCCATAATCCAAAATGAGAAATATGAGGAAGATAATGGAATATGAAATATGGAAATATGAGAAATGAGGAAGATAATGGAATTATCCAATATCCCCCCCAAAAAAAATGATGTTGCTAGGATATCTTTCCATCTCCACCCCATCCTTCTTCCCTCTGAGTCAGCACCCATCATTTCCCCAATATGTATGTTTCAGAGGAAAGAAGAAAAAAATATTTTGAGCTGTTTATTCTGTAAACAACACACTTTGTGAAACAACTTACGAAACAGCTTAATGTCTACCCATAAACACCTCCTCCTGTGGTTGCAACAAGGGTCATAGTTGTAAACAGTTTATGGTATGATTACCTGATCAACAGTTGCTGAAATAAAGGTATTCCAAGGGCTCTGGTGTCTCGGCACTGTACACACACACACACACACACACACACACACACACACACACATCCTGCTCTTTCCAGTAGAAAAAAAGTCTTTTAACTGACTGCAGCCTGGCTTGTCCACAAATGTTTTTAATTCAACTAAACATTTTGATGGGAAATATCATAAATTTTATGTATAGGCCTGTCAGTACAATTTTCAACAGGAGTAACATGAGTTCAGATTGAAATAAGATGAAAACTTCAGACCAATTTCTAAAGAAACTTCATGGAGAAGTCCTCTGGTGTGGAAAGTGTGAAGAAAAGAAATCTAACCTTAAGGATCGATGACTACAATTCCAAGAGGGTCTCATTTTTAAATTCTGCCTTTACAATATTCTTTGAACTGAGAGGACATAATATGAATAGCAGGGGAAACGTTCATCAAGGGAAACAAATGAACTTGCTAAGACTTGGGGTTTGATGCCACAGTGATGAGAAAGTCCCTATTGGTCAATGACTCATATTGCAGAAAGACAGTAAGGGGTAGTAGAAAGATGGTTGGTTCTGGAGTCTGAGGAGCAGGATTCAAATCCTTACTCTTCCTATTTGATCTTGAACACTTAATCTCAGTTACCTCATCTGTAAAATGGGATGTTTAGACAAGATGATCTTCTAGGTCTTCTAAAACATTAATACCTAGGATTAGTCAGTAAATGAGCATTTCTTTTTTATTTTTATTTTTATTGTTAAATATTTTTCCATGTTTACATGATTCACTTTCTTTCCCTTCCCTCCCAGAGCTGACAAGCAATTCCACTGGGTTGTAGAAATGGTATCACTTCAACAAGCATTTCTTAAGCACAGACTTTATGCTAGACACTGAGCTAAATACCAAAAATCCTAGATCTAGAACATGAAGAGAACATCTAATCCAACCTCCTTTTTTTTAAGGTTGTGTAGTGGATAGAGCAGCAAACCTAGAGTCAGGAAGATTTATCTTCTTAAGTTCAAAGCTAGCCTCAGACATTTACTAATTGTGTGACCCAGGCAAGTCATTTAATCCTATTTGCCTTAGTTTCCTCATCTGTAAAATGAGTTAGAGAAGGAAAAGACAAACCACTCCAGTATCTCTGCCAAAAAAAGGGGGGGGGGATCACAAAGAGTCAGACATAACTGAACAGCAACAATAACAGACAAGAAAAGCAAAGCTTAAAAATACCCTTGCACAAGTTCATATTGATAGTACCCATCATAGACAGTGTTTGAATACAGACTCTATCACTGCAGAATCAATGTAGATTCCACTGGACCACAATACAATCCTACATTTCCTCATTCTAGGCAATCAGCAGACCATTCTCATGTGGCAAATAGCATCTAACACAGAGTTTTGCAGTGTTCAAATATTCAAGCAATATTTGTTAAATAAAGGAAGCTTGCTTATCTTTAGCACTAGACCAAGGGATATTTCTAAAAATTGCTTAGTATTCATTAGCACAGAGGATAGAAAGCTTTGTCTATATTTTGGCACTGTTTTCACAGAAAACAATGGGCATATTTGCCAAGGATTTATGGGAAATGAGTGGAAATTTCAAGAACTTCATATTGTAACAATATGGCAAATTGAAGAGTTGAGGGAAAAGGCTTAAATACCTATTAAATTGTGGTGGTATAAATAAGAGTCTCTCCTTCCACACAATTGAAATTTTACAGTTAAAATTACGATGATTTGTTTGTTTTGTATTTGTATTTATTGTTGTTGTTGTTGTTATCCCTCCCTCATTTTTTTTAAGAGGACCAATGATATCACAGGAATGATGTTTTGACATGAGCTTCACTTCTATTTAAAACGAGGCAGAGTTGCACAAGTCATCAACCTCCTTCTCTCTCTTCTTGAGCCACTGAAAGTCCAATGGCAAGACAAAAGTCAGGATGGCTAGTGATGGCCTGGGATGCAGAGGATGACTTTGACATCTTCAGTGTCTGACCAAGATGTAATGCTCCATAATGCCTTCTTCAGCCACCTTTATGGCTGTTGCCCTCTGCCCACTCCAGTAAGGTATGTCTTCACATGCTTGTAGTCTAACCCCCCTAACTCATGGACAGGTATGAAGCTTGTCAGTTACACTCAAACTGATTTAACCCATTGGCCAAGATGTGTTTACCAGTTTCTTGGACCCACCAGTGAGAGGTGGGTGAGAGGTGGACACCAAAGGTGGAGGAGCAGCCCTGAAAAGGGATTAACAAGCCCTCGCACCAGAGGTGCTAGTCCTCCCTGAATACGCAATAGACCCCCTTCAATAGGGAGAGGCAACATATATATGTATACATATGCATATATACATAAGTATATGGAAAATTAAAACATAGTAATTGTGAGAAAGGCAGACATTAGCCACTGGGGCTGTGCCTTTGCCACTTAGGATATAGATGAATGCAATTCTTCTGAGAAGATCTATGATTTATAACCATATGGCACCCCCAGGAGAACACTGGTACTAAAAAAAAAGGTGGGGGGATTTACTCATGTTACATGGACCAGTAACAAAATTTGGAGGAACACTGCAAAATTTTCCTAAAGCAATCCAATTCACTTTCCTCCTTCTTCCTATAAATATAGGGTCTAGCTCATCTTATTCATATAACACCTGCCCAATGAATACTTATGGTGTTCATATGATAAATGGGTCATGATTATCACAGCAAAAACTTCATTTAAAACTAAGACTTTGGTTAAAATTTGCACTTGGGCTATCTATTGGGGAAAATAATTTGCTAAGCAAATGAATATAGTAAATAAGATTTTTTAAAGATGAATTAAAGAGAACCAACTAGTTTTCAAGTGAATGAGAAGCACCATTGGCATAAGAACAACATAATTATAGTAGAGGCCAGCACTGGTTAGGCTGGAAGTTTCGTTATATGAATTTATTCAGCTTTGCCTTTGTTAATCTAGTTATCTAGTCCTATATGGTCTCTTTGTTAGCCTAGTTGTCAAGTCCTTTACTGGACTACGTGACAATTGCCAAGAATCAGGAAAATTCCTGAGGACAACAATTCCTACATGAGGTTTCAGGAGTTAGGGTTAAAGTTAGAAGCAGAGCAAGAGAAATCCAGAAAATCAAAGTCAGGAAGGCCTTTCAAGGGCTGAGGTCCAAACAGGCAAAGACCATCAGGAAACTGATTATCAGAGCCAACTTTTAGATTTAAAAAGATAAAAATCAAAATAGATTACAATTCAGAAATTCCCAGAGTTAATACATTGTGTGACCCCACCTAAATTCCATAGTTTTAGTTCTTTTATTGTGACTGTATTATTTTCCTAGTCCCCAGATAGCCCTTACATCTCTGAATAACCATGGGTATCATGGAGGTACACAGCCTCCCCCTAACTCAACCACTCCTTCTGGGCTGGAATTCTTTCTCTCCTTATCTCTGTTTCCTAACTTCTCTGTCTTACTTCATCATTCAGCTCAAGTCTTGCCTTCTTCAAGAAGCCTTTCCAGTACCCCCTCAATGCCTAGTGACTTCGCTGTGAGATTACCTTCCATTTACACTGTATAGATCTTGTATGCATCACTATATGCATGTTGTCTTTCTAAACTCCTTGAGGATAACCAAAATGTTCTTGCCTTTCTTCACATCCCTACAGTGTTGGGTACATAGCAAGCACTTAATAAATGCCTTTTGACTGACTGTCTGTGGGATTTTACATAAATCATCTCCATTACCCAGCATTCTCCAGATTTTAAGAACATGATTTGGTAGGATTGAATTGGTGAAAAGCCTTTATCAGTTCTTTCCATATTGCAATCTGACTCACACAATCTCTTCTTGATTCAATAATCTTTCCAGTCTACTAGATCCCCAATAACTTCTTGGATCAACGATTTCCTAGATATGTAGACACCTCTAAGTCCATCAATCGATGGGCATGGAGTAGAGTTTATAGGGAAGGAAGATTAGTGTACAGGTGAACTCCTCCGAACAAGGAGGGGTGAAGTAAGGTAAAGCAGTTAATCCAAACTGATAAAGTTGCTACTCATGAATGAACAAGGGCTCACCACCCTTGTGCAAGCTTCTAGAAAGCTTTAGCAGTGAACATTTTGCAGGAGTTTAACTAAATCGGTCTCTTGAGATATAATGGCAGACAGTTCCTACTTTTTTCCCACTTTAGCTGCTCATAAAAAATGTGCTAATAGGCAGTCATCCTGGGCAGTTTCTAATTCTCCAAGTAGTTATTGACTGTAACTACAATGTGAAGAGTAAGAAAAGGAGAAAAGACTATAGATAGAAGCTCATTTATCTAGAAGAACACATTCTTGAGTAAAGAGTGACCGAGTTCTTACACCAGAATTCCATGATGGGGGGCAGCTGGGTAGCTCAGTGGATTGAGAGTCAGGCCTAGAGATGGAAGGTCCTAGGTTAAAATCCGGCCTCAGACACTTCCCAGTTGTGTGACCCTGGGCAAGTCACTTGACCCCCATTGCCCACCCTTACCACTCTTCCACCAAGGAGACAATACACAGAAGTTAAGGGTTTAAAAAAAAAAAAGAATTCCATGATGGGCAGTAAGACAGCCCTTGGTAACAAGCTTGGCCCCAAAGATTACTATTCCAAGATTTGATTTATGTACTATGTTCATGATTGAAGTTTGAGATGCTGTGGAAAGAGAAATCTTCACCTTATAGGCCATGAGAAGAGAAAGTCACAGTATGAGATGGACTAGAATTCTAAATCAGAAGTTGGAGACTGGGGAAATTTCTTTCAGGATAGTCTCAGTTACAATAGGAGATCCTACATAAACAAATAAGCAAATCATCCTGGTCAAGACACCTACCACTACCAAGATGGTGCCAAACTCCTGAGAAGGAGTCAGTCAGTAAAGAAATAATATCATTTCTCGGGACTGGAGGCAAATCTTCTGACTGGCCTATTAAGTCCTTAGCTTGGGTACATGCCACACACAACTGACCAAATAAGTCTATGCTGCTTCAGAGCAACAACTACCAGAATTTACAGGTAATAATGAGCAAGATCTTTGCCAGCCCCAGTGGTCATCTGTCATATGATCATAGATTTAGAACTAGAAAGAAACAAACACCTCACTTTACTAATGGGGAAACTGAGGTCTTCAGATGTTAACTGACTGCCCAGCATCACACAGCAAATAACTGGTGAAAATGGGATTTGAACTCAGATCCTCTGGCTCCAAGACCAACACAACACTCTTTTCACTATACCTTGCAGCCAAACTGCCATGGAAAAGATGAAGTTTCTTTCATTAAGCCTCACTCGGGGGGAGCCCGTCCAAGATTTCATATCCCTCAGGTGAAAGCAAAATGCCCACATGTAGAATAGTCAACTGGGCCAGAGTATATGCAACCTATATCTTGTGCAGGAAAATTACCTCTAATGGGTCTGGTCGTGGGTTAATGGCTGCCATGTTCAAGAATTTGCTGCCTTTGGAATCTCAGACAAGTTCTGCAACACAGCCTGTGTTCCAGAGATCAGAGACAATGGCAATCAAAGCTCCATGATTTCTACACCCCCCCCCCATTAAATCACCATAAGCAGCATTCTCCTTGCAGCTGCAGCCATCTGTCTAGGGAACCAGACAATATGGTCAGGTCCTGCCCAGGGTAGGCCAGGCAAGCACATGCCAGGAATTAGACAAATCTCCGGGAATTGGGTAGGGAGAAAGGGCACTCTCCACCTGGACCTGGGGAGGAAGCTCTCCATTGGGAGAACAAGAATAAACCAGAAACCCAGACCAGATTGGTCTTACAGTATCCAAAAAATTGCTGTCAGAGGGGAAGATTCAGAATAACAATGATAATGATTTAAATAGGAATAATAAAATGTAAATAGGTTATTTAAATAGATTATCTCACTAGATTTTTACTATAACCCTAGGAGGTAGCTGTTTTGATTATTCCTATTTTACGTAATGGGAAACTGAGGCTGCCAGAAGTTCAGTGACTTATCCAAGGGCATATAGCTTGTATGTGCCTGAGACAGGATTTTAATTGAGGTCCTCCTGACTTCCAACTCCAGTTTTAACTATTACTTAGCTTATATCAGAGTAGGAAGTCAGGTTCTCTAAACTCTGCTCCTACCCATTGGACTGCATGTATTTCCTGAGTCCTAGTCAACTCTGATATCTCTGCATGGGCAGTGAGGTCCACTAGCCTCCTCCTATTCACCCAGGAGCCCATGCCAGACTTCAACCTCAGTTTCAGCATGAACTTCAAAGCTACAAATACGTGTGTGTATATTATATAGAGATGTGTGTATGTATATGTATATACACACTATGCATTCCTATCCCAGACACATAGCACAGTGCCTTAAATATAGTAAGTACTTAATAAATCTATATTATAATAGAATGAAATAGATCTTTATTTTTAAAAAACACTGTAATTCAGACGGGATTTCCTCAATTAGTTCCCATTAATGATGTTTTAGTATGGGTGATCAGCGGTTCATTAATTATGTCTTTCTGATATTTCCCAATTAAGGCAATCAATTCCAAGAGTTACTGTCTCTACAAGTCTCCCATAAATAACTACTAAAAATGACTAGGTTCAAATTAAGGAAAATAAAAACCTCTAAGGAAGAAATCTGTACCAGAGAAGAGTAGGAAAAGGGGGGAAATGTTTCCTAAGCATCTACTAGGTGCCAGGCACTGTGCGAAGGGCTTTACAAATATCTTATTTGATCTTCACAACAAACCTATAAAGTACTTGCTGTTATTCCATTTTACAGTTAAGGAAACTGAGGCAAATAGGTTCAGTGACTTGCCCAAGGTCATACAGCCAGTACTTATCTGAGGCTGGATTTGAACTCACATCTTCCAGATTCCAGGTCCAGTGCTCTATCCACTGATCCAGCAGGAAAAAGAAGTTAGGCCTGAAATAAAAATTAAGTGATAGAAAAATCATATATAACATGTCCCAAAAGTTCACCTTCCAACCGATATATGGTCTGCCAACCAGATACTTAATAAAACTCTTAGCAAGAGCTTTCTTTTGTCAACCTCAGACTGTCAAGGGTTAACATCAACTACCCATGTTATGTATTCCTGATATTAGCATTCTTTCAAAGAGTGTTTAGACTGATCATAACTTACAAGCATGTATCAAAGATATATGTGATTGTTTAATTTTTCTTTCTCCTATCGAGAACAGGAACTAGGCCACATTTATCTGAAACGGATTTGTGTGATGGAAACATTTCCAGCTGTACCAGTGCTGTAACATCTACACCCAAATTAGCTCATGAGTCAACATATCTCGCTTGGTTATTACATTTATTGCATCAATTATCTACAAATGAAATACAGCTGCGTTGTCTATTGCCCCAGTTTCAAGCATCCACTTAATGAGCTTCAGAGCTGGAGCATTTGATGACAACAAATAAAAAGTGAACTTAATCTTCCCTTGTACATTACCTAGCTGTAATTCTTCTCTCTCTCTCTCTCTCTCTCTCTCTCTCTCTCTCTCTCTCTCTCTCTCTCTCTCTCTCTCTCTCTCTCATGCCCCCTCTCTTTTTCTCTC
>NC_058130.1:188990630-189089707 GCF_016433145.1 Gracilinanus agilis
AAAGGAAAGGAAAGGAAAGGAAAGGAAAGGAAAGGAAAGGAAAGGAAAGGAAGATAGGAAGATAGCCTGCATATGGCTACCATTTGTGTATACTTTGTAAATTATTTCTGTCTAGTTTGTGAATGAAAGGCTCCTCCATCCTGGCACCTCCTTACATCGTGGGTGTGGAACTCAATTCCCACTTTAGGAAATATGTAGAGGGGACATTTATTTAAGCCCTTGGCCAGTTGGGGTCATTCTTGTTGCAAATGGATTTTCGCTCGTAAAATATGGGAGATTAATTTTAAGCCCTCACGGGAGACCTTGCTCTATAGACACAGGGGCACATGAAAGACAGAGGAGATCCAGTGGAAGTTTGTCCCACTGCTATTTCCAGATGTCTCTGAATAGGAACCAAAGGCTTTAGGATAGATATCTAGGCCAGATGCAATGATACCACTGGGGAGGGGGAGAAGTTCCACCTAACAATAGCCATGTGTGATTCACCTCCCCTGAAAAGCAATTAATGGAAAAAGGGGTGCCCGCTTCATGTACAAGGTAGAAATGGGATTGTCATTAAAAACATGTTTCCCATCAACTCAGGGTGGCAACCTCCTCAGGAAGACTTCAGATATCTTCATTTTAATTTGAATTTTTTTTCAGGCGGCAAAATTCACTAACCAAGGTCTATTAAAGAAAGAGAATGATGTTCCTAAATAGACAGTAAAATTAGAGGCTTATGGAGCACTTGTGACTTAGGAAAAAGAAGGCATTCCTTTTTCTTTAAGGGCAGAGTTGATTTCTTATTGATATTTCTTTTCCTTTGGATGATTTCAGATGGGTTTATGAAATGAAACTAATCTAGGAGCTAAGAAGACCTGAATTCAAGTCTTGCCTCTGACAATCCTGCTTGAACAAACCTCTTAGTATTTTAGACCAGTAGTATAAAACTCAGGAAAAAGGGTCACCAAGCCACACATAAGGACACTGAATGGCCACATTTTGATTTATAAAACACCACCTATTTAAATAATTACATCAGCAGACAGATGAATGTGTTAATAGATAAATTAATAGAGAAATCTTATATTAATAGATTTGTTAATAGGTTAATACATTTATTAATAGATTAATAGATTAATTTATTGGTCGATTTAATACTAGATTAAAATCAAAAAAGAACCCCATTTTGATGTGGGTTAAGTTTCACTCAGGAGTGTTGTGGGTCACATGTGTAGTACATAACACCTCTGTTCTAGATAGATCTCTAAGAATAGAAATTTCAGGGGAAATGTCAACTTGTATTGGTCAAGGGCATTCCCCTATTCCTTCTATCAATTAAATCAGAGATCTAATCCTTCTGCCCATCAGCACTGTTTACTCTGTTTGAGGTGTTTCTAAAATTCTTCCTTCCAGACTCTAGGCCAGCTTCTTTTCCATTCTACAAAATCCAGCTTTAGGGGATATGTACCTTCTAACTCCTCCCTAACCAAGAATACCTTTTATGTCACAAAATAGTCATCCATTCTCTCCTTGAAGTTCTCCAGGGAGGAGGAACCAGGAGTATACTGGTAAGTGTTTAACATCCAGCTCTCCAATGGGGAAAAATGTACACAGGACCTATTTTCAAGTTATTAACATTTTATCCATCATTTTGTTAAGTCTAGGTAATCAATAAAATAATCAACCAAGCCCTAATTTGGAGAATTTGCCAACTTCCAAGATGTAAATTCTTACACTGAAAATTTAACAAGTGGCTCTCTCAAGCAGATTCAAGTTGGTTCCAGCCCATTTATAAAATGAACCCATTACTTCTTGATGCAACTTGCTCTACTTTTGGGGATAATTCTAGTAGAAATTTTTTCCTTACCTTGATGTGAAATCTGCCTCTGCTGTGCCCACCCACTGTCCTCTGAGGCCAAGCAAAAATAATCTGCTCCCATTTCCACAGAAAAGCATTTCAAATGATTGAGCTACAGATCATGAACCTGCCAAGTCTCCTCTTCTCCAGACTAAACATCCTCGAGTCCATCATGGATGACTCTTTGTATGTCATTATCTCTAGCCCTTACGTCACTCTTGTCTTCCAGGGCAGGCCTTCAGCAAAGTTGAAATTTGACTCCAATTTCTTCCTGACTTTTATATAGGTTGTTCAGTGAATAGAATGAAAGATGTGGAGTCAAGAAGACCTGAGTTCAAACCTAGCTTCAGATGCTTTCTAGTTGTGTGGTCTTGGATAAGTCATTTAATTTCTCCTTCAGTTTCTTCATCTATAAAATAGGGATGTTAATATCTCTTACCTCCTGCTTGTTGTGAGGATAAAATAATATTTGTAAATCTCTTTGTAAACCTTATGATGCCTTAGAAATGCTAGCTATTTTTTTTAATCTCTTCCCCTCCTTTGTTGTTTCTTCTTTCTCCTCCAGGGAGACAGAACTCTGATGCTTTAGAGTTCCCACTGTAACTCACACTCCCTACTTCCCCTTGTCAAAGCCTATTCTCCAATAGCTGCTCCCTCACAAAGAATATGAAAAATAAACCCACATAAAAGCATTAGGATGCTTTAAAAGGAGATAATTCTTTCATTCCAAAGAAGGAAAAGCTAGTGATGAGATTTCAAGTTATTAAAGGAAGGAAATATTTTTGGACAGAAGAACAAGCAATTCAGATGCATCTAGAATCAAACCTAGTAGCTAGGCACCTACTTTTCTCATCTGGTCTATTCCAGATAAGCTGTAAATCAGGTTGATACAGAAGGCAGCTCAGTGGCACAGTAGATAGAGCATCAGTCCTAGGGTCAGGAAGGCTCTTCTTCATGAGTTCAAATCTGACCTCAGACACTAGCTGTGCAACCCTGGGCAAATCACTTAACCCTGTTGGCCTCGGTTTCTTCATATGTCAAATGAGCCGGAAAAGGAAATGGGAAGCCACTCCAGTATCTTTGCCAAGAAAACCCTAAATGGAGTCATGAAGAGTTGAACATGACTGAAAAACAAATGAATAACAAAAACAACATGTTTGAATATTGAGGTGGTAACATTTGTAATACCTCCATATGCTATTACTCTAACTACTCCTGAAGATAACATAATCTATGTAGAGCTGGAAAGGACCTCAGAAGCCATTTAGTGAAATCTCCTTATTTTGAAGGTGAAAAAACAAAAGCCCAGAGAAGTTGTGACTTGCCCAAGGTCATACAAGTAGTAAATGACAGAAGCAAAATTAGAACTCAGTTGCTCTGATCCTATGCCAGTGCTTTTCTCACTGTATGACACTATGTCTGTCCCTCAGGCCTCTCTTTCTAATAATACCCCCAGAAACTCCCAGTCAGAAACAGTGTCCATGTTAACTGATGTGTTTGTAGGGGCTGGGACTGTAAATTTCTACACAGTCTTGTCCTGGGATATTTCTCTAGACCTACAGTGGCAGAGACCTCTACAACATCCTCATGAAAGTTACCCATTCCTGAACCAGAACAAGATGCCCCAAAACATCTGAAGCACTTAAGACCTTGTAGGAGCTAAAGAAACAAATAAATAAATACATTTAAATTTTAATTTTTAAAAAAGGATTATTTTTGCACACATCCCTATGATCCACCCTATTTCTTTATCCCAGGATTCTAAGAACAAGATACAGAGATGATAAAGTCTGCAAAGTTAGGATATTAATTTCCTGGGCTCTCACTTTTCTTATCTGCAAAATGAAGGATTTGGATAAGAAGGCATTCAGGTTCCTTTCTCATTTTGGATCCAGGATCTTATGATGCTACGACATTAGTAGCTAATACTGGTTCATCTCTGCCTAGAGTTCCCACCAACTTTAACCAGGCCTGCTTCATTTTGTTTTCTAGAAGAACAAAACCAGAGCAGGGCAGCAAGATCAGAAAATGACATGGCCGTTAGTTAGAGAGGTTGGAATGTCATGGCTCAGAGTAATTTGGTTCTCATTGACACCCATGTTAAAGTGTTGGTTTATAATATCAAAACATCCTTGCGGTTTACATTCCTATAGACAAAGGGTTTCACACATGAGCCCCCTGATGTTTTCCTTTCCATTATCATCATTACATAGCGTATAATCCCACTCAACTCCCACACACAGACTTTTTTTTTGAAGGAGGCCATCATTTGATCTGTCATCAAGAAGTTGTTTTCCTTCTCTTCCTCCTCTCCTAACCCAAGACCCATACTCACTCTGACATATACACACAGGGGTATACATACACACATATACACACACAAAAAAAACCATCAACATAGACTTGTCCCTCAACAGCAAGGGGGGAAAAAAAAACAAGAATATCCAAAAAGGCACAAAGTAGAGCAGATGTCAAGTGGTCCCTCTGGACCTCTACTTAACCCTTCACAGAGTTCTGCCTGGACTTTGACAGGGAATTCATTCAGTGGTGAAAAAAGAAAGTTTTGCACACATGATTTCACATGTTCTTATAAATCTCCAGCTAGAGATGTTCATTAAGCTAACTCTATGCAGTCGCCAATGGAATATAGTTGCCTTTAAAAAAAACAATGGGAATCCAGACTATGAACATACTAGACTAATTGGGGTTCTATATGACCCAAAGTCATAAAATTTGACACTGCAAACTTGAAGTTCTTTCTTTTTTATCTTCTTTATCTTTCTTTAGTACGATCTTCTCTTTCCCACCCACCCCACCCCCCACAACTGTCATCTAAAACCAGGTGTGTGAAATGTTCAAGCAGAAGTTCCGTAATCAGTGCCTTTTATCTACCTGACAAAGATGTATGGGGAATTTTAAGACCTAATGATTATAAATGGGGTGGGGGGGGCAGGGAAATAAGCATGAAGGAACTCTTCTATCTCTTACCTCCACATATAGTACATATCACAAATTCATCACTGCTAGAGTTGAGCCACATTGGGATAGCCGGGGACTCTTTTACTGCAGTGAAAAATTGCAAATCATTGCTGAAAGACTCCCCAAGCCATCTTCTCAAATTGCAATCTTTTTCCGGAATTGGGGAAATATTACCCAAGCCACACAGCCAAGAGTCAAGCATGAAAAGGGAACTCTTCTTCTCCTATATTTGGTTGAAGCAAATCAACAGAAATCTTAGCTGACTGACAATTTGTCAAAAAGGAATTTAGAGGGGCAGCTGGGTAGTTCAGTGGATTGAGACTCAGGCCTAGAGATGGGAGGTCCTAGGTTCAAATCCAGCCTCAGACACTTCCCAGCTGTGTGAGCCTGGGCGAGTCACTTGACCCCCATTGCCCACCCTTACCACTCTTCCACCTAGGAGCCAATACACAGAAGTTAAGAGTTAAAAAAAATTTTTTTTTATAAAAGGAATTTAGATTCAGAGTTTTGTACTTCTCAGAAGTTTTCTGACATGGTTCTCGATGACCAGTGTCACTCAAGTGATAGAGCAGATGAAACAAAGATGATGTCGAATGTATTGTTCCATCATCAAATGAGTTAAAAGCACTTAGTGCATTACCTGACACATAGCAGGCATTGTCTAAAATGCCTAGTCCCTTCCCCCTCCCATCACAAAATCTCTGACTTCCTGAACTGAAGTTCTGCAAACATTAAACTACTTTTGAAGTTCTTTGACTGCCTTAAAGCACACCACCTTAAAAAAAATTGAGGGGGGAAAAGGTAACTGCTTCTTAATCAAAACCATTTGATGGTCATTAATAACATGTTTGTCAGAACTGTGGTCTGTTTCCAGAGTTGTCCTTTGAGCTGGAGTATCACGTTTAGGTGTGCTGCCAGTCCATGGTAGGTTTTACTGGACTTTTTGTTTTTTCCTCCCTTCTCCCTATGTCAAGCAATTCAAGTTGCATATGACCTGACAAGCAGAGGCCATGGAGAGCCTACAGAGAGTGACAGGCAGTTGGTTTTGTAACTTTTCAAAGGAACAGGCTGCCATATTTCAAAATGTCAGAACTGGTGATGGATTTTCTATCATTTACTTGTGCATGAACACTTGGGTCCCTGGGCTCAGAAATGGTTTCTTAGTGTCACTCAAGGTATGCTCCAGTTAGCCACAAAAGCAGAAGTTTGTGAAACAACTTAATCATAACCAGGAGTGTCATCTTGTATATGTTCAAATGGGGCAGACCAACATAAAAATGACAGTGGTCTACAAAGTGCTTCATAATTCACAAATGTCATTTCATCATCCAGAGAACCCTCTGAGACAGGGTTATATATAACCAATGATGGTTTATCCCCATTTTATGGATGAAGAAATTGAGATTCTGTGAAGTTTATTCAGTTGCTTGTGTTCATATAGTTTGTGAAGTGTTATCCCAATTTGTTTTTTTTAAAAAGCCTTACCTTTTGTTTTTGAATCAATACTGTATATTCATTCGTGGAAAGGGCTAGGCAATGGCGGTTAAGTTAACTTGCTGAGGGTCACACAGCTAGGAAGTGTCTGAGGCCAGATTTGAATCCTGGATGTCCCCTCTAGACCTGGTTCTCAATCCACTGAGCCACCTCTCTGCCCTCCATCCCAGTTTTTTGGTTTGTTTTTTTTTTTTTTTAATCAGAAGAGAACAGTCTGAAAGCTATAGCCAGTGAGCTTAGCTTCTAATATTGGTGAAACTCGATGGCAGAAAGAGGTGGCTAGTGAGCATCTAAAAAAGGAAGCCATGATTATGAAGAGTCAATATAGTCAACACCATATCATGCCAGACTAACCATATATCCTTTTTCAAGAATACTACTAACCTGTAAAGGGAGCATTATAGATAAAGTTGACCTAAATTTTAGGGAAATATTTCATAAGAATCATAGATCTGTTCAAAGGAACACCAGAGATTGTCCATTTCAGAGGTTCTTAACCTTTTTGGTGTCATGAACCCTTTGGAAAGTCTAGTAAAGCCTACGGAATCCACAGAATATTTTTAAATATATGAACCAAGATACATAGGATTACAAAAGAAACCAATTATATTGCAACATAGTTATTTTTAAAATATTTTAAGTTCACAGGCCCAAGTTTAAGAATCCCTATCTAATCTAACCCCATCATTTTATAGAAAAAGGAAATTGTGGCCAAGAGAGATTAAGCACCTCATATAGTAGTAGTGTGAGCCATGATTACATACTTTCTCTGAAAAAGAGAAACCTTTAATGTACTTTAAGTATGAGACAGAAGAGGAAAGTAGATGCCAAAAAAAAGTTAATATGGATCTTGAAATCACCACTGGAGTATTATATTTAGTTCTGGGTGTTATATTCCAGTCAATGGTATCTGCCCATGTTGCCCATACATGACATTCTACTATATATTTCATGCCCTCTTCCTTGACACAGATGGTCTACTCTGTCTGGAATGCAAACCTCACTCATCTCATCTCTTGAAGTCTCTTAGAATTTTCTCTCAAGATCCATCCTAGGGGGCACCACCTTCTGTACTATCTTGGTATCACCCACTTGTAAATACCTTTTGATAATAATTTATTATTATATACATGAGTTTTTGTCCCCATGTTTTCCCCCCAGTATAAGGTAAGGTCTTTTTTATAACATATTTATTTGTTTGTTACATTAAAACATTCAGTTAACTCCTTCCTCTCTTCCCTCTCCCCATGAGAGAAGGCATGAAGGCGAAGACGTTTTGTCTTTGTAACTCCAATGCCCAACATAGAACCTTGCATACAATAGTTCCTTGTTTTTGTTAAGTCATTTTTCAGTCTTGTCCAAGTCTCCATGACCCTATTTGGGGTTTTCTTTTTTATTTAATTTTATTTTTCCACTAATTCCATGTAAAAAGTTTCCAACATTTTCAAAGAATATCGAATCTCAAATTCTCTCCCTCCTCCTCACAACCTCCCGCCCTACTTGATTTGGTAAGTAATCTCATGTAGATTTTATATGTGCAATCATGTAAAACACTTTTCCAAATTAATCTTTGTGGAAGGAAACTCAAACAAGAAAAAGAAAGTTAAGTAAAAAAAGTTTGCTTTGGTCAAAAGTCATACTCAGTTCTTTTTCTCTGGAAGTAGATGGAATTTTTTATCTTAAGTCCTTTGGGATAGTTTTGGATCATTGTATTGATGAGAATAGCTATTATTCGCAGTTTGTTTTTTTATAAGACATTCCCATCACTGTACAATGTTGTCCTGGTTCTGCTTATTTCACTCTGCTTCAGGTTATGTAAGTCTTTCCAGGTTTTTCTTGAGCTCTTCCTGCTTGTCATGTCTTACAGCACAATAGTATTGCACTACAATCATATACTATAACTTATTCAATCACTCCCCAGTTGATGGGTATCCCCTCACTTTCCAAATCTTTACCCTCCTAAATAGAGCTGCTTTAAATATTTTTGCATATATAGGTCCTTTCCCTTTTGGGTTTTTTTTTACAAATCTATTAATGATATTTCTGGGTCAAAGGGAATGTACTATTTTATATCCCTTTGGACATAGGTCCAAATTGCTCTCCTGAATGATTGAATCAATTCACAACTTCTCCATCAAAGCACTGGTGTCCCAGCTCTTCCGCATCCTCTCCAAGTCTTGTCATTTTTCTTTGCTGTTATAGCCAATCTGATAGATATGGGGTGGTACCTGAGTTATTTTAATTTGCATTTCTCAAAATAATAATGATTTGGAGCACTTTTTGCATGTCTGTAGAGAGCCTTAATTACTTTGTCTGAAAACTACCTGTTCATATCCTTGACCATTTATCAATTAGGGAATGATGTGTATTCCTATATATTCAACTCATTTATCCATGTATTTGAGAAATGAGGCTTTTATTAGAGATACTGGTAAAAAAAATTGTACCTTTATGATTACTGTGGTTTACTTTCCAACCTATATATCCCCAATTTACCCTCTTTTTGATCAGCTCTACCCCACTTCCTTATTCCCTTTCCCTCCTATTTTCCTATTTCCTCTATAACTTTCTATATCCAATTGATTGTGTATGCTCTTCCTTCATTGAGCCAATTCTGATGAGAGTTCGGTTCACATGCTCTCCTCCCCACCTCCCCAATCTTTCCCTCCACTGTGAACACTCTTCCATGACTCTTTTATGTGCAGTAATTTGCCCAGGGGTCTTCTTGATAAAAAATATCCTGGAATGGTTTACCTCCACCAGAGGGGAGTACTTCTCTAGCTCATTTTAGAGGAACTGAGGCAAGCAGGATTAAGTGACTTGCTCAGGATCGCACAACTAATGAGTGTCTGAGGTCCTGACTCCAGGCCCAGCAGTCTATCCACTATGCCACCTAGCTTCCCCTAATAGATATTTAATATATGTCTTTTGACATTTATTAAATACTTTCACCAACTTTCAAACAATCAACAACTCTCAAACAACTCTTAAACAATCAACCAATTAACAAGGATAGTCTAAGTGCTGGAGACTATGCTAAGTACTAGAGATACCAATATAAAAATGAGATAATCCATGCCTTCAAAGAGTTTATATTGTGCAATGTAATGATTCCAGAGAGATCAAACTTGCCTCCATGCTTTAAAGTAGACAATTCTCTTTGCTTATTGCCCATCCTTTATGTTTGTGAATACACATTTGAGACCATGGGTTTTATTGCTATCTCTTTCCCTGTATTTTATCTTCTGTGAATTTGTGGTTACCTCTGCTGACATTCTTGTACTAGTTTGACAGATATATATCCATTTTCTCCCTCCCTTTTTCTTTTTAGTTTATAGCCTTTTTTGGTTAGATTTGTAAGACTTAGGGAAATACATTTTTACCAGACCTTATGAGGTACATTCCAATCCCTATCCAGTAGTCTTTCATTTCCATATGTTCAGATATATTCCAGTAATACAAATGCCATTCGCCTTCCAAAACTGCCTCTCTTTATTGAAGCCTTTGTCTCCAATCAATAGAAGTGATTAGAGACCCATAAAATCTTCAATCTCTCTCCCAAAACTTCATCATCTCTATCAATTTTCTTCATTTCTTTCGGCAGTATCTTTTGTGTCTGCACAAATAAGCAGAAGCAAGAAATAATTATCAGGTTTGTCAAGTCTTGGGAAGTTCTCAGTAATGTTCCAGATATGTGCACCAAGAAGAAGGCAAACCTTTCTATTCTTGTTAAGTGGTCTGCCTCAGTATCCCCTTAGCAGGGAAACACCAGCCACCATTGCTTGTCTCTTCTTCTCACCCATCCTGGATGACTGGTCATGTGATACAGTGGATAGAGGATTGCATCCAGAATCAGAAAGACCTGACTTCCAATCTTGCCTCAGGCACTTAGTGACTGTGGGGGGGGGCTGATCAATTAAGGCTCTCTAAGCCTCCCTTTGCTCATCTGTAAAATGGACAAATCAGAATCAACCTCGCAGATTTACTGTGAAGATCCAGTGGTATAATTTCTGTAAAGAACTTTGCAAATATTAAAGAGTCAGATAAATGCCAACTATAATTATTACTAAGTTCTGTTCTTTTGGCTCTTCCCATCTTTTTCTTTTTCTATCTCCTCTTTAAACTTTCCTTAAGTCTTTCCAGATTTCTCCACCCCAAATTCAACCTCTGGCTCTTCTCACAATTCCAAGATCCTCTGAAGGGACATCGCAATTAGAATGTAAACTTCTCAAGAACCGAGATTATCTTTCTTTTCTATTTGGATTCCCAGTACTCAGCACAAAGTGCTAAGAGTGGCAAATAGTAAGGGCTTAATAAATACTTTTCTACTCCATTGCATCATTCCTTGCCCTTCTCTAGCTCAAGTCCCTCTTTTCCCCTGTTTGGGCTCCTTTTTCTACCAAAGAATTCAAGGTCAAGCTATGGTCCTTTGATTAATCTTCACTTTCTCTGACCTCTTTATATAACAGTAAAAAATGATGTTGTTATACGAAGCAGATATGTCAATCTCACTTACTAATATAGCTCTTCGAGGCAGTGAAATCTTGCATAAATTCTCCAAACTTCAGAATATTGATAAATGAAATCTCAAGTCACTTAACATCTCTGTAAGATAAGGCAGCTTAATGTTCAAGATTATAGAGCTTTATTATGATGTTGACTCTGGAGGGTAGGGGAATGCAGTTTTTTTTTTTTAATAAAGGAATAAATAAACCTGCCTTATACCTAAGGGCTGAGAATGGGGAAATGAAAGGAGAGAATTTTGATTTTGTTATGCCATATGCATTATTCTATTTCCTATTTGGAATATATGCATACCTCAATGTTGGACACTGGGAATACAAAAACAAAAACAAATGTCATTTCCTCAAGTAGCGTTCATTTCCTTTTTGGATAAAATATGTAGTCTATGGGACGTACTTGCAGGGCAAAAGGCCTAAAACTTATCATCCTCAGGTGGAAAGGTTATTATCTCTCCTCAAAAAAAAAGTTTAGAATCTTTTCCTACGATGCTAGGTTCTATTAGGTGAGCTTTCAAACTATCTTGCCCCAAACAAGCTTCTGTGTTATTGTTGGTCATCTTCATACCATGCTGCCTCATCCTTCCTCCTCTTTTAGCTCCTTTTTATCCTCCTCCATTAGAATGTGTCTTGAGGATAGAGACTGTCCTGTTCACTTATATTTCTATCACTGACACAAAATAGTGCCTTGCCCCTAGTAAGTCCTTAATAAGTGATTTATCTACCTAAGTAAGGACAAGAAAAAGTGTCTAATTCACATTAGCTTAAGATTATGGTCAACTCAGTTTAACCACTAAGTAAGGGAGTTTACACAACCCCACAATTAGAAGGGGGTGTTAGAGGGAGAAGAGAGAAATTCAGAAATGAAGAGAAAATTTAAGTGGGGAAGAAAAGTCATCATGAAATATGTATCCTATCAGACACTGAGACATATGGACCTCAACCACAAGACTTGAGACTCATCTGGTGTAAATGAATGAAGAGATGTAACCATCAAGAAACAAGGCAGGGCAACGAGGTGGCTCAGGGGATAGAGAACCAGTCCTAGAGATAGCAGGTCCTGGGTTCAAATTTGGCCTCAGATATTTCCTGGCTGTATGACTCGGAGCAAGTCATTTAACCCCCATTGCCTAGTCATTATCACTCTTCTGTCGAGGAACCAATACTTAGTGTCAATTCTAAGATAGAAGGTAAGGGTGGGAAAAAGAAGAACCAAGGGAGCCAGAAAGGAACTAGCTAAGAGAATTTACTTCAAGTAGAACAGGGGAGGTGGGACAACTCAGGAGAGAAAGTAGCTTGCAGGTAAGCATAAAGGCCTTCATATAAGTGATAGATACCAAGGCCTGAATTCTAGGAAGTGACAACTTTAAGTCCTCATAAGAAGTGTTTTTCCCCTCTCTGAGTTCAAATGGTTAAACAATAAGAAGCCATACCAGGTCTTTGGACTAGTAGATTCAGAGAATAATCTTGTAGAAGGGTCAGGTTGAGATACAGATTTGATTAAGTTGTAGATTCTTGCTACCTTGAAAACTGAGTTTTATCAAAGATAAAACTCAGTAAAAAGAGTAAACTTAAAAGCAGGTCAAATGTCCTATAGTTATTTCTAGGAGGTGAGCATTAATCTGTAAGCACTTTTGCAAGTTCTGAAGTTACGGGCCTTCGGTGAATTTTGTTAGTAGTACTTAGTAGAGAATCCCCTTTTAAAACACCTCAGAAATTATGTCATCATCAAAGAGTGTCAGAAGAGTAAGGGGAAAACGAGGAAGCCTTGTCAACTCTTCTATCCTGGTGGAAGGAAATCTAGGAAAGATAAGGGAGTTGTAGCATAAGAAATCCAGTAGAGGACATTAGCCAGCTGGGTTTTAGATTGGCAAGTGAGAAATTGAGGCAGTGTCTGAAAGAAGCTGGCTGTGGGGCCCCCAATTCCCTGGCCCTAGAGCCATGACATCACCAAGTACACTCTCCTTTTCAAGCTAGTAATTGTCTTCTAATCGCTGATTCAAAGAACTTGGTCTGTGGACTTGTACTTGGTCTCACCTAAATATCCTTTAAAACAAAAGTTTGACATTTTAATACCAGAGAAAGAGATACCATAAATACATGTAACACTTCATTGAGTTGATTCTGGCAAAAATAGAAACATTATCTATTTGGAAATAAAATGAAGATCTTTAACAGCAGATTTTCAATCTTGTTGACCATAAAACTGAATGAATCCTTTCCAATGGGCAGATCATTCAATTATCTGTTTACACCAACTTTGACCGCACATTTCATTTTCCTGAAAGCGCTATCCCCCATTACCACCACCCACGGGGAGACATAAAGGGCCATCCCTAAAGAGGGAACTCCTTACATAACCTGGACCTCACATATGAATCCACTTAAAATGAATATTCCATCCAGGCCCTTCTAGAGATGGTGCCAGTAAATGCTAGAAAAACTCATCATCAGAATATTATTGCTGTTGGCAAGACCAACAAAGAAAATCCAAAATAAAAGAAGCACTATTGCAGAGAATTGGAGGGGCCGGCTGAGTTTTCAGCACTGAAGCATTAGGATGGAGAGTGGATTTGTTTCACATTCTGGTGAGCTGCAGAGTCACTGGGGGACCCTAAAGGAGTTCAGATCCAGCTAGATCAAAACATAGATATTGTCTTCCTCATCTTCTTTAAAAAAAAATTGATCATAGGGGGCAGCTGGGTAGCTCAGTGGATTGAGAGCCAGGCCTAGAGACGGGAGGTCCTAGGTTCAAATCTGGCCTCAGACACTTCCCAGCTGTGTGACCCTGGGCAAGTCACTTGACCCCCATTGCCTACCCTTACCACTTTTCTGCCTTGGAACCAATACACAGTATTGACTCTAAGACGGAAGGTAAGGGTTTAAAAAAAAAAAATGATCATGACCTCTATAGCTAATCATGACAGTCCCCTGGGTTCTCAAAGTCTATGTAAATGGACAATAAGCTCTGACAGGTTTCACGAAACCCAACGGTCATGAATACAGATCCAGTGACTGCCTAGAAGTTCTATCCAAGTCCAGAAAAGGGTCAGGACAAGAAAATTAGCCATTAGGTGATTAACTCTTTTCAAACACAGCAATTCATAGAGACACTCTACCAAAAGGGGGAGGACTTCTGGTCTGTGTGTCAGTAGGGAGTGTCCACGCTGACAGAAATCAAACATCAAGGTCTATCTGCAAGCATTTATAAAGTGCTTACTGTGTGCTAGGCACTGGTGTTACAAGTACAAAGAATGAGACCATCCCTGTTCCCAAGGAGCTTCTGTTCTAATGCAGAAGATGATCAGTAAATGTGGGCGTCCAGGTGGCACAGTAAATAGAGTGGTTGGCTTAGTGTCAAGAAGATTTATCTTCATGAGTTCAAATCCAGCTTCAGGAACTTACTAACTGTGTGATGCTGGACAAGTCACTTGACCCTGTTCGCCTAAGTTTCTTCCATCTATAAAATGAGCTGGCAGAGGAAATGACAAACCACTCCAATATCTTTGCCAAAAAAAAAACCTAACTGGAGACATAGAATCAGACACAACTGAACTACAATAATCAGTAACAGTATCTACAACAGTAACTACAACAATCAGTAACAATAACAATTATAAAGAGAATAAATACAGTCATGTAGAAAAAGCAGTTCAATAGCAATTGGGCAAATACAGAAAGGTTTCAGAGAAAATTAACACTTCAACACCACCTAGATTCTAGAAAGCAATACATAAGAGTAAGTAGTAGTAGACTCCATTGAAATTGGAGGCAGAAGGTTCACTCTCATCTCCGACACTATCTGTATTACCCTGGGCAATTTACACAACTCCTTGAGCCTTGGTTTCCAAAAAAAACAAGGACAATAATTCCTCACACAGTTTTGTTGCGGCGGTGGCAGTGGTGGTTGTTTTAAACCCTTTGCCTTCTGCCTTAGAATCAATACTAAGAATCAGTCCCATGGCAGAAGAGTAGTAAGTGTTAGGCAATTGGGATTAAGTGACTTGCCCAGGGTCACACAGTTAAGAAGTATGTGAGACCATATTTGAACCCAGGATGACATGACTGTTTTAAACTTTTCATCACATTCAGTAAATCAATCAATAAGCATTATGAAGTCCCTCTATTATATTTGGCATAGAAAAAGCCAGCCAAAGGGGATGGAGATCCTGCCTTAGAGCTAGGCGGTCCTGAGTTTAAGTCTGACCTCTGACACATGTTGGATGAGTGGTTAGGAAAGTCACCTAAACTTTTAGGGCTCTAGGCAATTCTCTAAGAGGAGATGTTGCAAAGAAAGTGTTGATTGGCATTGGGAGAGGGAATTTCTTCATGCAGAAATTCTGAATACGAATAAAATCATAGGTCTAGTGGAATCCTCTTTCCCTATTCTTCATAAAAAAGAAGGGGGAAAGCCAGCAGTAAGATTGGAAGGGCTTTATGTAAAAAAGAAATGTGCTTTTGTTTCTTTTTTATTTCCCTTAAGACCTTTACCAATTCAAAGATAAGTTTTAGAAAGCGAATAAACCTCCAAATCCATCTTGGAAATGGCATCAGCAACATACATTAGAAACCTATTAGCTTAAGGCTTAATAGGAGAGAAGCTAATGAATTCGATTTTGATAACTTCTCCATTGCTGAAACACATCCTTGCTGAATATCACAAGCAGCCAACAAAACAGTCCATTTTTAACCATCTTCAAAATAGGACAGCAATCGCATACCAATCCCATTTGGTTAAGTTGGCCAAAATGTTCAAATTGGTGAAGTTCAGATGGTAATAATACTTACCTAAACAGGGCTTTTGATGAATTAGCTGATGACAGGAGAAGGTTTAAGATGGCCGTGTATTCATTAAATTCGATAAACACTAATGTACCTACTGTGTGCAAAGTGCAGAGCTAGGAAATAAGGCAAGAAAAACCAAATAAGTGGGATTTTCCATTCCACAGTCACCATCATTTCATAAAGAATAAAAATAAAATATACCCTGGGTTTTCCACCCATGGGTTAAATTTCACCATGTTAAGTTGAGATTACATTTCACCACAGGGAAACAACCAGTGCCTGCTAACAACTGTGATTGGTGTTGCTTCAACTCCAAAAGTACCACCATTTGTTTCAAGGAACTTCTCCAGATGATATGCTATAATAACCCAGCCATTCCTGGGTTATATGGGAAGACTGCCTTATTTAGGGATACCCAGGGATCTGCCAGAAGTACCCACTCCTATCTCCTGTTTGGTAACAAAGTTTTGGGCAATATGCTAAGCAAAAGAGTGTGATGGCTCACCAATGCCCACTGGCAGGTAGGTAGCACAATGGGTAGAGCACTGGTCCTAGAGCCAAAGAAAATTGAGTTCAAATGTAGCCTCAGACACTTACACAGGCAAGTCACTTTACCTCCATTTCCACAACAATAAAATGGGGATAATAAGGGCACTTACATCCCAGGGTTGTCCAGAGGATGAAATGAGATAATATCTGTAAAGTGCCTTATACATAGGAGGCATTTAATAGATATATATATATTGCCTTCCTTTCCTTCCCATTATTGCCTGGGAATTTGCAAAGCAGCAGAAGCAAACACTTTATATTATCTTCTAGATGCCCCAGCCCTTCTCCTTGGATGAAACTAGAAGACAAGAAGAAGGAGGAAACAGCCTCTAGCACTCCTTTGGGTTTTGTCATTGCCCAGTCTTGCCATTGGCTATTCTGATGCGGATTGACTTCCCAGCCATTAAATCAGGTGGACAAAAAAAGGAAAGATTCTAGTGATTATTTTTAATGTAACCTACAACTACAGCTAGATCTGTAATACAAAATTCCTTCATACAACCCTGACTCATCTTAATGATGTCCAACGTTCGACAAAAATTTATTAGGTGACTTCTATATGCCTGGCACTGTCTGTGCTAGCTGCTAAGGATATAAATACAAAAATTAAATAATCTCCCACATAGAAATGAAACCTGTTAAAAAAAATTAAACCCTTAATCTTATACATACAATATTTTATGTAGATTCTACAGCAGAAAAGTAATAACAGCTAGGCAATGGGGTTTAAATAACTTATCCAGAATCACACAGCTAGGAAGTATCTGAGACCAATTTTGAACCCAGAACCTCCCATCTCTGTATCTGGCTCTCAATCCACTAAGCCACCTAGCTGGCCCTGTAAAAAATGTTTTTTTTTTATAACTTCCTACATTGAATTCAACAAAGGGATCTGCATGCTAGAAATAGCATCTCACTGAATATTATATTCCTTGAGGAGAAACAAAGTAAAAAGAAAAATTCCAATATGCATCTTATTCTCTTTGTTTTGTTACCTAACACAAATCTTTGCACTCCTTAGCTTTGGAGCAAATCTATTCAAGCCCATGAGGGCACCCAAAAGCAGACTCGAGTGCCAGAAAGGAGGCAATCAGACAACCAACCCGCATTTATTAAGCCCTTACTAGAGCAACCACTAATAGCCTGCCTGTGACTGGGCCCACATTCCTAGAGTTTTTTCATCAAGAAAGCAGGAAATAGCATTTCACAAGGTATTTGCTTTGGGACTAAGCTTTTTCCCAGAGGACACCAGGAGGGAACCTTGGCTGAGATGTATCACCAAAGGAAAGAACAATGTAGACCTGATTTATTATATATTCTGCCCGAATATATCTGGTTCTGGATCTTTATTATGGAAGGAACATAGAAGCAGGACTCTGGAAACCTGAATTTTAATCAAGGCTTTTTCATACTACCGTGGTCAAATAATTTTTTTTAGAATCTTACCTTCTGTCTTAGAATCAATACTAAGTATCAATTCCAAGGCACAAGAGTGGAAAAGGCTAGGCAATTGGGGTTAAGTGACTTGTCACAGAGCTAAGAAGTATCTGAGCCAGAATTGAACCCAGGATCTCCCATATCAAGACCTAGCTCTCAATCCACTGAGCCACCTAGCTGCCCCTTGGTCAAGTAATTTAAACCTCTCTGGGCCTCAGTTTCCCCATATGTCAAATGAGAATAATAATCCTTTCACTAATGACATCATGAAGTTTTTCTGAGTATAAGATAAATATGCAAGTGGAGCATAAATATTTTTTAAATAAAAATTTATTATATTTATTTTTTTAATTAACAAAAATTCATCTTCTCTTCCTCCTACCTGCCCCTTCCTCCTCCCCCCCAAAAAATGTGGCTTTATTACTCAGGAAATAACCAGAGTTTCTAGCATATTCTTTCATTTCAAATACATCTCTGTTGGCTCTGACTTCAGCTACCCAAGCAGTGGATAGACCACTGAGCCTAGAATCAAGAAGATGAGATCAAAACTACCCTCAGACACTTTGTATGACTCTGGGCAAGTCACAACCTAGCTGACTCAGTTTTTTCAACTGCAAAATGAGGATAATAATAGTGCTTCCTTCCCAGGGATCAAATAAGATAATATTTATAAAATGCTTAATGGTGCCTGATCCATAGTAGCACTGAATAAATGCTTCTTCCTTTCCTCTCCCCACCAGCCCCGCAAACACTTCAGTGATCCTTCCCTGAAGTAAAAAAGACAATGGGCATAACCTACTAAAAAACATGTCTTCAAAAAGAAAAAAGAAAGAAAACCAGCAATCTAAACCTAAAAAAATTAAAAAATTTAATTTAATTTAAAAAAAAAACATATCTTCCTCAAAGAGCTCATGTCAATTGTTACCTACTGTTTGTGAAGCTGGAGGAAGGCTTCCCATTTTGCCAAGAAATATGTTCCTGCCCTGCCTCGGAGCTCCACTATGGGCCAACAATCTAAAATGCTTCACCAAGCAGCTCCCCAAGGAACCCCTCCTCCCACTCCAGCCCTATCCTTCTCTTCCATTTTTTTGTGGGATAAGCCCTGAACAGGCTGTACCTTTCCATTACAAATCTGACTTTGTTGAACCCTTTAAGTTCCATTTCAAACCCAAAGCTTGTCAACTTCAAAGAACGATGTTTATATAGAGAAGTAAGAAGCCCAGAACCTGGAGCCCCTGCCAAGGAAACTGGTAAGATAACCACATCATAAGTAGTTTTTCATCTGAGACATCTTTTTCTTCAGAAATGACACTTGAAATACAGTCTACTGGTACCTTCTTAGGCTTCCTCCTTTGAAAAAGGTTAAGGGAGGAGGGAAGTGGGGGGGGGGGGAGGGAGGAAGGGAAAGAAAGCTGTTGGTTTAGCATCTCCAGCTATTTTCACCTGAAGAAAATGTGCCTGATTAGAAAGTGGCTTAGGTTACTTTGCAGCTTCTTCTGTTCCTTTTGAAGGTAACATGAGCCCACAGGTGGGACTGTGAGTTTTCTTTAGTAAATTGGGTTTGTCCAGAGGCAACAGAAAGTTTGATAAACTAAGAGTTATCTGTCATCACCTTCCTTTCTATCCTGCTTTCATTTTTCTTTCCACAGCATGGAATGCGGTCTGCTCAGCTCCCAGTCACTTTGCAACAGTTGTGGCTAATCATTGACCTTCTTCCTAAGATTACCTCCTCTAATACATACTTTGGGGCCTGGCATAAAGAAAAGACCAAGGTCTGCCTGGAAGAAACTCTTCTTTGCATCAAAAATCAGGAAATAGCATTTAACAAGGCATTTGCCTTGAAAAGTCATATCTTTGTACCCTTTTAAATTTTTTATTAATATATTTTGTTTTTATATCACCACTTACAAATTTATCACTACCCCCTTCCCTTCCGGGATAGCTTTTGCATGTAACAAGGAAATAAAAATTTTAAAAAAGATTGAGAAGGAAAAAGAATACATCAACCACGTCTGACAGTATATGTAATGCTCTACCCCCCCCATCATCCCCCACCTCTAAAAGAAGGGAGGGTGGGGTTTTTTCTTATTGCTTTTTATTGCTTCAGGGGCAAGCTTAGTCATTACAGCTTCTTTGTATGTCATCGTTTCTTAAATGAAAGGAATAAGCCTGGCTTTTCAGGGAATGGGGTTCTTCTCTGACAAATCAACTGTAGGAGCAGGTTATTAGTCAATAAAACTGACTGATTACCTACAGATAGGCACCATATGCTGTAGTGAAAACAGCCCTGGGCTTTTCATCAGATGACCTTGGTTCCCTGCCAAATTGATATTTCTAAAGTACATGTTCCTGCTCTGGAACAACTTTCTCCATTCCCATATACACTGGCAGGAGGGATCCTCAGAGCTCATGTAGCTACTTTTTATCCCCAAGAGTCCTTGAATGGTTGGAGTTTAATGCCATAACGTTTCCACTGTGTTTCCCTCCCCCCAAACTGTTCATTGATTTCAGTCAGTCAGTTAGACTTAATTAGCTTATCAATAACATTTTAAGGGACATCCACTGAGGTGGTATGGTAAGAACATTTGGTACAAAGCATCCTCCAAAAATTCTGTGGTACACTACCTCGAAAATACATACACCCAAAGAAAAGTTGGTTCAAGCTTGGAAAACATATATGGCAAAGGGACAACTCTTTTGTGGGATACTTAAGAAATACCTCTTAGGCATGGGGTGGTTTCCTGTCTGAGCTCCTCTTGGAGCCTTGAAATTGCTTTTTCTCATTGCATCTGTTCTTGCCTCCCGATTCAGTCATGGTATCAGCTGTTTTGAGGAGGTTCCTATGACTAAGATACAAATGGAAAAGCCCCAGAAGAAAAACAACTGCTTGAACACATGGGCTGATGGGGATACTTTTGGATATGTAGACACTAAAGTTTAGTTTTAACTAAACAGTGGTTCCCAAACTTTTTTGGCCTACCGCCTTTCCAGAAAAAAATATTACTTAGCGCCCCCTGTCACATACTATCACTGCTGCCTTACAGTTATTCACCACCCCCAAATGCACTTGTGGCCATCACTGCTCCCCTGGATTGCTACAGCACCCACCAGGGGGCGGTGGCACCCACTTTGGGAATCACTGCACTAAACGATAACTCTAATCCAACTATCAATAATATGGAATTAGGTTTAATCAATGATACAGTGGAATTGTGCGTTGGCTGAGGGGGGTTAGGGGAGTTTGGGGAGAGGGAAAGAACATGAAACATGTAACTATGGAAAAATATTCAAAATAAAAATAAAATTGGGAAAAAACAATGGAAAAGTCCACTTTGAACATTTTCCTTTTTCCTTGATCACCTTGGGAAATAAACCAAATAGTGGTATTACTGGGTCAATGGGTAGACAGAGTTTTATAACTCTTTAGACATAATTTCCAGATTGCTCTCCAAAATGGTTGGATAAATTCACAGTTCTATCAACAGTGTTCTAATGTTTCACATCCCCTTCAATATTTTTCAGTTTGCTCTTTTATCATTTTAGCCAATCTGATAGGTTTAAGATGACATCTCAGAGTTGTATTGATTTGCATTTCTCTAGTAAAGAAGGACTTGGTAGAGCATTTTTTTCTTAGAGTTATAAATAGCTTTGATTTCTTCATTCCAAAACTGTGTGTTCATATGTTTTGACCATTTATCAGTTGGGAAATGGCTCATATTCTTATAAAATTGAAAAAGTTCTCTATATATTTTAGATAGGAGACCTCTCTTTGAGAAATTATCCATAAAAAATTTTCCCAATTTTCCGATTTCCTTCTAATCTTGGCTACATTAGTTTTATTTGTACAAAAACTTTTTAATTTAATATATTCAGAATTATCCATTTTACCCCTCACAATGCTTTCTAACTCTTGTTTATTCATAAATTATTTTCCTCTCCATAAATTTGATAGTTAATGTTCCCTGTTCTTCTAATTTACTTAGGATATCTCCCTTTATGCCTAAGTTGTAGATCCATTTTGAACTTATCTTGGTAAATACCTGAAGATATTGGGATGTGTGTGTATACATGTATATATGAAAGTATATACTCTTTGTGGTGGTAAAGAAGAGGAAATTGAAGGGATGGCAATCAATTGAGGAATGGCCAAACAAATTGTGGTATATATGATTGTGATGGAATACTACTGCTCCATAAGAAATAACAAGCAGCTTAATTTTTTTCTTTTATAACCCTTACCTCCCATCTTAGAATTAATCCCATTTATTGGTTCCAATACAGTAGAGATGTAAGGGCTAGGCAATGAGGGTTAAGTGACTTGCCCAGAATCATACAGCATGGAAGTGTCTGTGACCAAATTTGAATCCAGGATTTCCTGTCTCTCTAGGCCTGGCTCCCAAAGCACTAAGACACCTAGCTGCACCTAAGCAGGTTAATTTTTAAGAAACTTGGAAAGACCTACATAAAATTATGAAGAACAAAACAAGCAGAACTAAGAGGACATTATATAGAGTCAAAGAAATATTGTTTTAAGATTGACTTCTCTAAGTCCACCTCCAGAGAAAGAACTGATAAATAGAAATAAGCAAGACAAAGTATCATATATACATCTATGTTTTTATTAACTGATGCCTTCTCTAGTGGGGAAAGCAGGGAGAGAGAGACAGAGAGACCCAGGAATTTTAGTGTAACAAACCAATTAATTATTCTTTTTTAAAGTCCACTTTGGTTCTCCAACATTCATAATGTCCTCCTTTGACTAAGAGTTTGGGGGCAGGGAAGAGAAAGGAGGCAGAAGTAAGCTGAAGAGTTTACCTCTCCTTTCTCAAGTGATTCTTTCTGGTCTTTGATACTACTCCCTGGCACACAACTCACATGAATGTCTGGAGTTCTGAGCTACGTTTTAGTTTTATATAAGCCCCCTGGATCATGATCAAGTCCCTCAACCAACTGAAACAGACTTACTGCCAATATCGCTTCAATACATCCAATGACTTTCAAGGACTTTTCCCCACTTTCCTGCAAAATCTTTTGAATAAGATGTGTCATCACTGGGTCAAGGTATCAGGGCATAGCATACAATCTATATTAGGTTGAATGCTGTGATTCAATTGGTTGGACTTAATCTACCCTTAGAAACTCCAGTAGCTTCCCAATGCTTTCATGGTAAAATACAAACTCCCCTTTTTAGTATTTAAAGCTCATCATAGTCTGGTTCCTCCTTATTTTTCAGGCTAATTACTTATCCCTTAATGAATTCTGGGCTCTAGCCAAAATAAGCTGTTTGCTGTTTCCCCTACACAGCATTCCGTCTCTTACATCTTTGCTTTTGCAAAGACGATATACCATACCTAAAATGTTTTCTTTCTTCACCCCCACCTCTTAGAACTCATTGTTCCCATCAAGGTTCACCTCAAGTGCTACTTCCTTCAAGAGGTCTTTCTTGATTCCCTTAATCAATAACACCTAACAAAATTATAACTACGTATTTATGAAGCTATCCTACATTTACTTTTCTGTGATAAAATGTCAGCCCCTCAAGAGCAGGGACTGCCTCTCTTTTGTATTTGTATTCCTAGAGCTTAGCATGGTGTCTAACCCCAAGATGGGCATCTAATAAATGATTACTTACTGATGATTTGCTTTGGAAGTGGTCTTAGGTAAGATCTCAATGTCTCTATAAATCAGATACTTCACCCTCACCTATAAACAAATAGGGTTTAAGCTTTTCACTACCTCTATCAAAAGGTTGTTTTGAGAAAAGTGCTTTGTAAACAATAATGTACTCTTGAAATGTGAGCTTTATTATGATATTCAGCTGTCTTTCCTGGCAGGAGCACTATCTTTTAGCTGTAACCTTCCTGGAGAGTTTAGATGACAACATCCCACTCTACCTGTTTCTTTTCTTGTTCCTTCACTTCCTTTCTGGATAATAAATCCATGAGTAAATTACTCCCTTCTTATAGAAAGGCAAAAGCAACAAGGTACTTTTTGCATAAGAGGCTCCTTTGGGATATTTTAAAGCTGAACTAACTAGTACAAAATTGGTGTTTATTCTAGGGGTGGTGGCTTAGTAAACCATAGAATACCTTTAATTAAATACTCACTCCACTCCCCCTCACCAAACACACTGTATAAGAAACTTAATCTGTAAATTTTGGATCCATTTACTCTTTACTCCTCCAAAGAGTTTCACACGAACACAGGAGTAGCCAAAGACGTCATGAAAACCTTTTGACTTTTATCCAGAAAATTGTCTTATGATCAATTCACAGAGATGCCATCAACTCTCATGAAGAGCTTTTGAGATTGGACTGTAATTCAACTCCCAGAAAGCTGTGTGCCTAGTCCCTTACATGGAATGTTCCCAAGGCAAAGGCATGACTAGAAAAACCCCTTTCCCATAGAAAGTTTTCTATAGTTACTTGTCTCAGTCTAAGGCTATCTACATCACAGGCCCTGGAAAATGGAGCCCAGTTTAATTGTCATGGGACTCCCCTCCAAAATACCTCCAAAAATCTAGCTGGTCTAAAAACAGCATAGAGTGCCAGCACCTGAATTCCTTCCTTCAATGTTCTTACTCCAAACTCTACCAAAGCAAAGCCCATTGGGATTTCCCCTTCCCAAAAGTGCCTTGGGTCTTACCATGGACCCTGAAGCTACAATCTAAGAAGCAGTGGACTCTTCTATTCACCTTGCAATTGAATTCTTCCAGTTGTGTCTCTTCCAATTAAAGCAAGCTATTTAAGATCAGTTTTGTTTTTCTATTTGTTTTCCCAGAGCTAGGCACCTAACTTGGCAAAACAAATACATAAATAGGCACTTGCCTGTAGGCAACTAGAAGTAGGAAGAAGAGGAGGAGAAATAGTGGGAGGAATAGTAGGAGTAGCAAAAATAGGAAGAGTAGCAATTGAGAGAAGAGTAGTAGCAATCATGGGAAGAATAAGAGTAGTAGCAATTGTATGAAGAATAAGAGTAGTATTAATAGTAGGGGTAGTAGCAACAGTAGGACGAAAAATAGTGATAATAGAAGAAAAAGTGATAGGAGGAGGAGGAAAAGTAATAATGGGAGTAGGAGGAGGAGTGATAGTAGAAGTAGATGTGATAGTAAGGATAGTAATAGAAGTAACAGAAAGAGTAGGAATATTTGTGATAGAAGGAATAGAAATGATAGTAGGAGAAGAAGGGTGGTGATAGTAGGAGTAGGAGTAACAGCAATAATAGGAGGAGTAGGAGAAATAGCAATAATAGTAGGAAAACTTCACCCATTGGAAATACCTTCTCTAGCCTCTCCCTGTGACTGGCTAATTCCTCCCAAAACTTCCATTTTGAGGAAGAGTCATATTTTCATTCCTCTCCAGGCTGCACTCCTGACTCTCCTAGACTTTCTGTAACTTGATCCTCAGCCAGGTACCTTAATCTCTTCTAACTCCCCTTTTTGACTTCTTTTTTTTTAAACCCTTACTTTCTGTTTTAAAATGGCTACTAAGTATTGATTCCAAGGCAGAAGAGTAGGAAGGGCTAGGAACTTGGTATAAAGTGACTTGCCCAAGGTCATACAGCCAAGAACTGTGACTTGAGGACTGGTGCCCTAATCCAAAGTGCTACCTAGCTACTTTTTCTTTTTATGAGTTGTCTTCTTCCATTACAATTCAAGCTGGGAGGGATTGATTTTCTTTCTGTATGTATTTAATTGCCCAGTACTATACTTAGGATGGTGCCTGCCAACCACATAGGAAATGCTTAATAAATACTTATTGACTTGGCTTGACATGAGAGTACTCGAAATATTTGAAGACAAATTACATATTCTGCTGTCTGACCTTTATAGCATATAGACTTTATACTACACAATTTGGTATTAAAGCTTCAGGAGAAGCTCAGTGATTACAGATATTGATAATCTTATATATTAGAAAGCAATGTAGAGTTTGTTTCAAGTTCTTTCTGAGGAGTAGTTTATTTGAGGGGCAGCTAGGTGACTCCACCTACTGAGATGCAGACCTAAAGGTGGATAGTCCTGGACTCTAATCTAACCTCAGACACTTCCTTGATGGGTAAACTTCGGCAAGCCACTTAGCTCCCATTGCCTAACCCTTACCGCTCATCTGCCTTGGACCCAATGAACAGTATTGATATTAAGACTACATACTGCTCAATATAAATTTACTCTATGCAGGGAATGTCCATATTGAGGCAGACACCAGGATACAAGTGAGTCCTTCACCCTTGGGCAGCACAAATGGACCTTTTGACTCCTTTCTCACACTAAGCATACCCATTGTGCAGCTGCCTCTGCTCATTCATTTCTGGGAGAGCCTATTTATCTCTCTGTTTTTTATAATTTGATTTGCAAAGGAATCTGGGAGCCCCACAAGATAGCTGCTATGCTTTATAAATGTCAGCTGGCTTCTAGGGCTCTTTAGTATATTATTTAAGAAGAACAATGTTGGTCTTGCTTTTCTGTTTGTTTTCCTAATGGTCAGCACAGTGTTTAGCAAGAGAAATAAATAAATAAGCACTTGCCTAGAGGCAACTAGGCATAATAATAGTAATGAGGAGAGGAGTATGCCTAGTATTAATAGTGGGAATAGTAGTAATAGTGAAAAGAGTAGGAGTAGTAGCAATGTCAGAGGAATAGGAGGAATCCAAGTAGTAAGAGTGGTGGCAATAGTGGGAAGAGTAGGAGTAATAAGAATGGGAGTAATAGTGGAAAGAGTAGGAGTAGGGGCAATAATAGGAAAAGTAGGAGTAATTGATGTGGTGGGAAGAGTGGGAAGAGGAAGAGGAGAGGAGGAAGAGGAGGAATAATTTGGGGAAGAATATGAGTAGTAGTAATTGGAGGAGGAATAGGAATAGGAGTAGGATTATAGTTTTAGAACTAACTTTAAGGTAGCTCAGAAGCCATCTCATCCAGACTCTCCATTTTATAGATGAGAAAACTGACACTGGGAGAGGTAGAGTGATTTGCCCACGGCCACACAGTAACTGTAGGGATAGGAGTGAGGCCACCAAGAACTAAATGGATCTCTTCCTTTCTTCCTTCCTTCTTTTCCCCATTCTATCTCTCTCTCTTCTTTCATTCTTTCCCCTCTCCTCCATATATTTTTTTCTCTTTCCTCTCTCTTCAACAAACTATCCTTACAATTTTCAGCAAGAAGAAATGAATGGGAAGAAAGATACAAAGGGCTGAAGGAGCATGTGCCAGATATTTAGCAGAATGGATCTGTTGGGGCAGGTTTTTCGGCTAAACTGTTTCTATCAGCAACAAAAGTCATTTCTGAATTGAAACTTTTCTCCATTCTTCCTGCATCTCTTGCTTGGGACTGTAAACTATGACTTCACCCTGTGCAAAACAAAAGAAAATGTCATGTGTAAACAGATTAATGCTAGTAACACTTGAAGTTTCAATAGCTTCAATGTTGCTTGTTGGCATACAATTCAAAATGGCCATTCTGATTCCTGGTCTTTCTTTCTGTATGTACAATGGTCCCCACCATTGCTCACTAAGGTTTCTTCACAAGATTTCTTCACCTCTACAGAAAGAATCAATCCAAAATCCAAATGAATCAAGGATGGATTTGCATTAACTTGACAAGTTTCATTCAATTAATATCAGTCTCCTACCATATACCTGCTTTTTAACAGATGAGGAAACCGAGAACAGGAAAGAAGAAATGAGTTGCCAGGAGTCACATAGCTTAAAAGTATCTGATACAGGATTTAAATACAGGTCTTCCTGAATAAAAATCCAATACTTTATACACTATGCCCATCTACTTCTCAATGTGTCTGAGAATGAGATACCATGGCTTTCTTGCTGTTCTGGCATTTCAGTCACGTCTTACTCTTGGTGACCCCATTTGGGATTTTCTTGTCAAGGATATTGGAGTGGCTTACCTTGTCCTTCTCCGGTGCATTTTATAGGTGAAGAAGCTGAGGCAAACAGGGTTAAGTGACTTGCTTAGAATCACATAGCTAGTGTCTGAGACTAGATTTGAATTCATGAAGATGAGTCTTTCTAATTCCAAACCTAATGTTTCATCCACTGTGCCACCTAGCTGTCTCAATTACCATAGTATCCCACGATAATTAGGATAATTGTGCCTGCCTCTTAGCTAATTCACCGGAAGACCAACAGCAGGCTAATTCTGGTGGTATACTGAGGAAGAGGCCCAATCTCCTTGGAAGAAACATTACAATAATAATATAAACACCAAAGATGGTTCCCACTACAATCTACTGCCTCATAAAAATATTTGGAAACTTGCCACTGCTTGATTTTTTTTTCTTATAAAGTATTATAAATTTCATTCCATCCAACAAGTAGAGCATGCCCACTGTGTACAAGACCCTCATGCTAAACCTTGGACGTTATATGCTGCTTTGTATCACTGCTCAAAAGTTACCAACCATCAATTGTTCGTATATATTACAGACAAAAGAATCACAGCACAAGACAACACAAAAATATTCATATAGGTATTCCACTATAGGCAGCATTGATATTGGCAGTAACAATACAAAAGAAAATAACGTTTAAATAAAAAAGATACAGATTTGAGAGAGAGAGAGAGAGAGAGACAAGTAGGGTAGGTATGTAGGTAGATATGGGGCAATTAGATGGTATAGTAGTAGATAAGAGTACTGGACTTGGCATCAGAAAGACTCATTTTTCTCAGTTCAAATTTGACTTCAGACACTTACTAGCTTCGTGACCCTAGACAAGTGACTTAACCCTCTTTGCCCCAATTCCTCATTTATAAAATGAGCTTGAGAAGGAAATGGCAAACCACTCCAACACCTTGCCAAGGAAACCCCAAATGGGGTCATCAAGAGTCAGACGCAATTGAAAAAATGATGGAACAACAACAAAATATGTCTATGTATATACATATTGTGCCTGTCTATACACATATGTATGTATATATACTAATTCTATGATTTCATTGGCATAGGGAACTCCCAAGTGGGTAAACTCCCTCTTTCATTGTAAGCTGGTATCTTCTCTGCAACTTAGATTTTTATAGATGAGAGTTTAAGGGACTTGCCCAGGGTCATACCACTAGTAGATGACAGAGGCAAAACTTCAGCTCAGGTTTTTCTGGTTATGAAGCTGGCTCTCTATCTACATACCACAAGCCCTCTCATGTATGTATATGTGTGTACATACATGTATGTGTGTACATGTGCATATATTTATAATGTGTTATCTAGATATGTATTGTGTCTTATATGTGGGCATTGTATATGTATATACTATACTACATCTATGAAAATACACGTACTTATATAAATGTATATTGTGAATTAATTCATTTCCACATGCATATTTATGTACATATTGTGTCTATGCATATGCATATGTGTTCTGTGGATATAATCATTCTTATGTGCAAGGATACACATATATTTCTATGGTGTGTATGTTATATATGTAGTATATATGTTGCGGGTATCATGTATATGCTATACATATTGTATTGTGTTATATAGTATATGTGTATATGTGTATACATATGGGGAGCTTGTGTATATATGTGTAAATATATAGACATAAATATATGTAAATAAAATCTAAAATAAACACATATAAATAGACAAATACAATATATAATATATAAAATGTTAACATATATCACTATAAATATATATATATATATATAACTATAAATATATATATATATAATGTGTACAGTATACTCTGTCTGAGGGAGCCAGGTGGCCTAACACTGGATTTGGATTCTGAAAGACTTGAATTCAACTCCTGCCTCAGTTGCTATCTAGCTATATGGCTGGCCCTTAGCAAGCCATTTTAACCTTTGTCATTCCCATCAGTAAAACTGGGGGAGTGAAAGTACCTCCCTCTAAGGGCTATTGTGATGAACAAATAAAATAATGTAGGTAAAGCACTTTGTAAATCTCATAAACATTAGGCTGATAACTAAGCGAAATAGCTGAGTGCTAGACGGAGTTGAGAAGGCATTGATATGAATCCTGCCTCTGACACATTTTAGCTTGATAAGTCATTTCATTTCTCACTGCCTCGGCTGACTCAGCTTCTTACAGGGCTGTTTCAGGATGGAATGAGAGAGAGAAAGTGGGAGGAGAGAGGACAGAGAGAGAGAGACAGAGAGACAGAGAGAGGAGGGGAGAAGAAGGAAAGGGAGAGAGAAAGGGAAGAAGAGGGGAGGAGGGAGGGACAGAGACAGAGTTAGAGGAATAAAGAGAGATGGAATAAAGAGAGATACATAAGTACATACAGACAGACATAGAGCAATAGATAAAGACAAGATGGAGAGAGGTATATTGAGAGAGAGAGAGATACACAGAGATGGATAAGCAAAGATAATGATAGATGATAAATGAATGATAGAGAGATAGATATGGATAGAGATAGCAAACATTAGTCTAGAAATTGAGAGAGATAAATATAGATATACATACTATATATTGATATGTGTAAAGTGCTTTGCAAATCTAAAAGCACTGTATAGCTCTTAGCTACTCTTATTGTTATTGTCCTTTTATATGGAACTATGTTTTGTCCGACCCAATAGAATATAAGATCCTTGAAGGCAGAGACCATTTCATTTCTATTGATAAATCTCCAGTGCTTTGTATATAACAGAAGCCTAATAATGCTTCCTGGGGGCAGCTGGGTGGCTCCGTGGCTTGGTGGAGATGGGAGGTCCTCGGTTCAAATCTGATCTCAAATACTTCCTCCTAGCTGTGTGACTCTGGGCAAGTCACTTAACCCCCATTGCCTTAAAAATAATAATAATAATGCTTTTTTGACTGATTAAGTGTTAAATTATTTGGGACTGTTGATTTTCTAATTATTTAGATATATCTTGAAAAACTATGTGGTGGGGGTTGGGTCTGTGCATGTGTGTTTTCATATATCACCAGGGTTCTAGATGCAAAGACTAAAATCATTCAAAGGGACACAGGCACTTAATCAGTTCCAGAAGGGCTTTTATCATTAGTACTAATTGACGAGAAACCAAAATCTACATGAGAAAAATAGGTTATCTAAGGGGTCCCAAGAAGCAAACAAAATACTTTCAGACCATAGATCTTGAGACCATCTAGTTCAATTCTTCCCAAAGGAAGAGGAAACCAAAGATCCAGAAGTGTCTAGTTCATGGTATCCTATCTGCTATGATGAATCACTCAGAGACTGAAGGTTCAAATAGTCTTTTTACTAGAATATTTCAATACCTCCAAGTAGAAGCAGTTTCTATAGTAGTTAAAAGTAGTTCCAGAAGATAAAAATAAAACTACTGGTAAGGTGATTAAAAACAGTCAAGAAGGCAATTATTTGGTGTTTCAAGATTGCCCATACCCCAAAACCTTAAAAACTGCTTTTATATTCTTCTTGCCCAAAAGGCCTAGAGCCAGGTCCCCAGTCTTTCCATCTGGGCTAGAAGAGTAAGTCAATTCCAATACCCTAAGTCTATACTGCACTTCCTTGTTCACAACATTCCATTGATGTTGCGGTGGAGAGGGAAGAAAGGTTAACTCACATCTCCCTATTCCACAGCATCCTTGACCCCCAAAAAGAGACTAAATAACTGGCTCAGAGTCTCACAGGTTGAAAGGATCAGAGGAATAATTTGAATTATGTTCTCTGCCTCCAAAACCAGTATTCTCCTTCCTATTAATGAGAATTGATTCCAGCGAGCCTTTGCAATCTCATCAATAATAGGGTAAGTGCCACGTTCCACTATATTTCCTTGAATTGAGTCAGGGGGGAGGTGAAAGAAATATTCTCTACAAAATAAGTATGGAAAAATGGAAGTGGATTCCTTAAGAAAATATTCTGCTCTGTTCATCTTCAAACTGAGGCTTGCCATTCATTCAGACTTGCAGACTTCAGATGGTATAGACATATCAAATCAATTTAAAAAAACAGCGACAAAAATTGCAACAAAAGCAAAATATCAATGACTTTAGTGTTGGTTTAAAAAAAAAAAAAGAATGTGGTAGATACTGGGTGCAGCAAAGAGACAATAGACTGAAAATCAGAACACTTTCCTCTGCTAAAGGAAGTCTCTCCACTGGCTGTTTCCTGATAGCATTCCACAATGGGGGCAGCTGGGTAGCTCAGTGGATTGAGAGCCAGGCCTAGATACAGGAGGTCCTAGGTTCAAATCCGGCCTCAGACACTTCCCAGCTGTGTGACCCTGGGCAAGTCACTTAACCTCCATTGCCTAGCCCTTACCATTCTTCTGCCTTGGAGCCAATACACAGTATTGATTCCAAGACAGAAGATAAGGGTTAAAAAAAAAAATTTGCCAAGCATTTATTACTCACTAGCCAGAGTACAAAGACAAAATTTAAAAATAGCTCCTGTCCACAAAGAGCTTACATTCTATTGACCTGAAACCTGCTCAACTGACTTCCATTTGATCATCTAAGTTGTCCCTTCCTGGCTGGCCTTCTCCCTGAAGCTCCACCCATCTAGGAGCAAGTTGTCTCTCTCTGCCTCTTTACCCCTGGTGGCACGCTCATCAATAATTCTCCAAGGCCTGATTGCCATCTGCCAACAAAATCTTAAAATTAGCATTTCCAAACCCCACCTTTAATTTGATTATTCTCCACCTCCAACTGGATGGGGGCTTCATCCAATATACCTAGTCATTTGGTGAGTGGATTATTTCCTCACAAGACACTTGTGAAGTAACTGGCCAGAGGTCTTGATTTATTAGGCACCAGGAGAATCAGAGCCCTGCATATTTACAGCAGTGGTTGGAGATAAGTACATTCAGGAAAGTGCTACTGAAATGTATTTCCTTCATTTCCCTGACAGCAAAAGGAAGCAATGAATGCTCTAAATCATGGGAAATATTTCGAATCTGAAAGACAAATGGAGGTCACATCGACTGCAGCATGCTGAATAGCTGCTATCGGACAAGGTTCACCAAGAGTTTGTGGGAAAAACTCTCCAATCTGCTACTCCCCAATTTATCTTAGGGAGAGTTCAAGGAGCTCCCTATTTCCAGAGACCTGAAAAGAGATCTTCAGCAGAAATGACTATTTGATAACAAATCGTTGGAAGGCAAGTCTTAAAAGATGGTCTCCATGTCTATCTCTTTGCTTCAGATCCTGAAAACCACAAATGTACGGAAAAAAATAATAACTTCACGCTCAACTCCATTCACTTGTAATGATGAATGTGATGCATTAAGTTCCATTCAATAAACATTTATTATCTCTCTAGTGCTCACAGCCCATGGTGCTAGGTACTAGGAGAGATGCAAATTTTAATTAAGACACTATCCCTGACTTCATAATAATGGCTGACATTTATGAAGCTCTCTAAAGCTTCCAAAGCACTTTGCATACTTAATCTCATTTGCTCCTCACAACAATCCTATGAAGTGGATGCTACTATTATTGCCTCTCTTATAAATGAGGAAACTGAGCGTCTGAGAAAGGATTTGAACCAAGGTCTTTCTGACTCTGTGCTATGCCACATAAGCTTCCCTTCTAAGGGAAGTACGGAAATCAGACAAACCCACAGATAACTATACTATATAGTAATACATTTTAAATGTTTTGAAGACATGCCAAATGAAGTTTAATATGAGATTCATGTACGGAAAAGTCATCACTGACTGTGGGAGAGAAGAATTCAAGGGGAGATTTAAAAGAATCCAGTTCTGGAGGGCATCCTTCCTCTATGCCAGGGAAAACAGGAACTAATAACTAGAAGTTTATAGAGTGCTTCAAGGTTTGCCAAGCACTTTGTATAAATTATCTCATTTAATACTCACAACAACTTGGAAGGCAGATACTTAACAGGTGAGGAAAAGTGACTTGTCCAGACTGTAATAAGGAATAAGGTAAGGTAGATAAGTGTAAAATTTAGAAAAGTGCATTGGAAAATGCAAGCTTGAGTAGAACATTCTAAGGGCTTTTGGAATGTGGCAGAAAGGGGAAAGAGCTTTTGAACTCTGGGACAGTCGGGAGTTTTTGCCACTGGTGGAGGAGCTTGTGCCCTGATCTCACTGGAAAAACCACACAGGTCTGGATCAGCAGCTTTGGAGGGTGGACCTCCAGGTCTGTGGCAGCCTATTGGAGTGACCCAGTGGAGGTAGTAGATGGTACCTACATCCTGGACCCTGGGACAGTAGAGAATATCATTGAAGTAAGCAGTGAGATCCCCAAAACCCTGTCAAGCTTGCATTTAATCTAGTATAGTGTAATGTAAGTTTTATCTCCCCTGCTCTGATTTCCTGGACTACCTAAATCCCTGTGTCTTCCCTTCTATAGCAGTTAAGAGTAGTTTGCCCCATTTCCCACATGCCCTACCTTATTTTATTATTAAAATCCTTTTATGTTGCTTCCTACTGTCTCATTATAACCCCAAAGGACTCACAAATGTTTAATTGGTTTCCCTGGCTAAGTTAAGTATGTAACTGTCATACCAAGTATTCCTGTCTCCCCCATTCCCCTATTTCAAGACTCACACAGCTAGCAAGTCCCTGAAGCAAGATTTGAACTCAGCTCTTACTGATTCCAGGTTTAGCACTCTACCCACTAGATCAGGGGTCAGCAACATATGGCTCTTGAGCCATATCTGGCTCCACCTGCCAGTCCAGGCAGAGCCCCAGGTTGTGCCCCAGGGGGGGCCTTCAGCCCCCGCCCCATATTCCAGTGCCTTCTGCCTCCATCCTCCTCCTTCCGCAGGCATTTATGGCTCTCTCAGCCAAAAAGGTTACCAACCCCTGCACTAGATGATACTGTCTAATAGCTAGTCTGTAGAGCTCTTGGTCAACATAACAAAAAATGAAATGATGATACTTCATCCCACTGAGTGGAAAATAGTTTTTCTTTTACTTCTTATCCTGCTCATTTCTCTGATCCCTCATCTGAGTAATAGGCTAGCTAGCATAAGCCAGTGGTCATAGGGGAGGTTGGAGGCAGAGGGCAGAAGAAAGGAGAAAAGACTGTCTTTCCTAACAGAAACCCAATTAACTCTGCCATGTCGTGCCACTCAGCAGTCCCCATTCATGCACTTCCCAAGATACAATAAAGAACTGGTTCCTTCTAACTTTTCTATGTGTCTTTCTAGTGATTCCAAAGGTCCAAGGAATTTCCCTGATTGTAAAAAAAAAGGCCTGAAATTACAGTGAACTTAAGTGATCAATCAACAACACCAGCTGAGATGAAATACTATTTATTACCTGTTAAAGAAGAATGTGGAACCTGAAGGAAACTCAAACTAATAGGAATTGTATCCAGGGAAAAGTTCTACCCAGCCTTGCCCTGTTGCTCATAGATCTCTTCTTGGCACTCTAGCTGTAGTTCTTAGCACCTGTGAAATCTTAGGCTGACATTTGTTTCCTATTTCACCCCAACAGATTTCTTCTTAGTGCTGAGATCCCAGTGGAATCACAGTAAAATCTAGACCAGTGATTCCCAAAGTGGGTGCTGCAGCAATCCAGGAAAGCAGTGATGGCCACAGGTGCATTTATCTTTCCTATTAATTGCTATTAAAATTTTTTTTAATTAATTTCCAGGGGGCTAAGTAATATTTTTTCTGGAAAGGAGGTGGTAGGCCAAAACAGTTTGGGAACCATTGCTCTAGACCAAAGAGATAAGAATTTGAATTTTTATTTTTAAATGGATCTGTGACTTCATAAGTATACAGAGCTCTGGGTGAGGAGTTTCTTCTAACAATGCAAATCAGCACCTTCCCTGCAATTTTTTTGTCAGAGGAACTCATGAGAAGTTCAGTGACTTACCGGCTAGTACAGGTCAGAGGAAGGATTCTAACTCCAGGCTTCCTGATTCCCAGGCCAATTCTCTATCCATAAGGCTGCAGTGCCTTTCAAGAATTTGAATTAGTTAACATAAAAGGTGCTTTGAGGTGTTTGGAAATAGGTAGTCTAAGAAATGGACTTCACCAAGAAGGAGCTGGTCACAAAATAATTGCAAGGGTCCTCAGAGCTTCCTCTGAGCAGGAATTCTTCCTATAGTAGCCTCAAGAAGGTTCCATTTGATGATAGAGAACTACTGAGGCAGCACAATCTATATTCAGATGCCTCTAATTGGTGGAAAAGTCTTTTGTTTGGTTGGGTTTGTTTTTGTTTTCTTTTTGTTTGTTTGTTTCACTAAAATTCCCAGGTATCTCCCTCCCTTCCCTCCCTAAACTAGAAAAGGAATAATTTGACAAAAGGCTTTATCTGTGGAGCAGCTAGGTAGCTCAATGGATAGTCAACAACTACCAAAAGCCTGTTACAGGTAAGGCAACACTGCTAGATGGAACAGTGGGTAGAGAGAGGGCTGGGTCTCAAATCAGGAAGGTTCATCTTCATGAGTTCAGAACTGACCTCGGACACTGGCTATGTGACCCTGGGCAAGTCATTTAACTCTGCCTCATTTCTCATCTGTACAATTATTTGGAGAAGGAAGGAAATGGCGAACTATTCTGATATCTTTGCTTAGAAAACCTCAAATGGGATCATGAAAACTCAAACATAACTGAACAAAAAAAAAAAAAAAAAAAAAAAACAGGTACTAGGTATTGAGGATACAGAGACAATATCAGAAGTCATCCCTTACCCTAAACGAGATTCCATTGCGTTCTGGGGGAGAAAGAGAAGGGAAGAAAAAGGGATAGGGGATTCAACATATAAACAGATAAGTATATACATGAAAATCAGAGGAGGGAGAGAGCAATAATTAGGAAATATAGGGCCACATTAAACAGAATTTGTAAGTTTTATCCTATTACCAGCCATACCATTGATGAAGGAGAAGCCTGGTGTTATTATGAATCAAACCCTGGCCAAGGAGTCAGAAATAAGTATTTTAATCCCCACCCCCTTTTTTTTGCTTCTCCCCAGCTGTGTGACCTAGAGCAAGTCATTTACCCTCCTCTCTAAGCCTCGGTTTCCTCAGCTGTAAAACAACAGGGTTAGATCAGTTCCTGTCTAAACTCCCTCAGGTTTTTTCTTATCCAGTAATTTCTTGGCTCCTTTATTTCTTGGGCTTTGGAGGAAGAGATACCCCACCCCACCTCCCAACAAAGAATGCCAATTGTGCTCAAATAAATTCTTTCCATAAAGCAGCTTGTGATTTATGTCTTTCAAATACAACTGAGAGTAGAATTATGCTGAGCTGAGGTTTTAGCACTGTTTGCTTTGAGGAATACAGGTGCAATTGGTCATACTTATTCTTAGACAACAGTCCATGTGGTTTACCCTGAGTTATAAATCAGTTTGGGGAGAGTGATTCCCAACACCCTGAATGCTAGTTACGGTATCTACGACTTTAATACGCTAAGCAATATGGTACCTTTGTGGTCACCCTGTAGTGGGTTATGAGAGGCAAAGGAATAGTCTGTGGTTTCGAAATAAATATGTGTAATGGGCCTTTCAAACCAGACATAAACTATACTCAGGTTACATTTTAGTTGAGTTGAACGACATCTTTTTTGTTATTTTTGTTTCCCACCGACCCACCTATGAAAATCCAAAAACATTATTTTTGGTTGTTCCAATAGCCTGAAAAATTAATTGATTGAGCGATCCAGGTGGAGGGCAGTCTGAAGTCAAGAGCATTGATTTTTAGACCTTTTTGTAAAAATCACAGACAGATTCAGCACAGCAAGTAATTTTTATCCCTCAAAAAGATGTCTTACTCCAAAATTGTTGGTTTAGAAATTCAAGATTTTCATCAAATCACAGAATTTTAAAGCTGCTGCTGTCTCTCAAACATGGCACTCCATCTCCTACCTTTGTGTTTTTGCCCTGGCAATCCCACATGCCTGAAATAGACTTCCTGCTCACTTCCATCTTTTACAATCCCCATTTTCCTTCAAGGATCACACATAGCCTTCCACAAGAGACCTTTCTTGATTCTTCCAAGCTGCTACTCAATTCCCTCAAGTCACCTTGCATCTATTTGGATCCCTTTTGGATATAAGGTATCCCCAAAGTCTTAGTGTGATGTAGGCATTCTCTCAATTAGCCATAAACTCCTGGAGAGCAGTAACTGTTTTCCTTTTTGTTTCTGTATTCAAACATTTAGTACATCATAGGTGATTAATAAGTGCTTGTTGACTGGTTGACAGATTGACTGAAAATACTTAATATAATCCTCTCCTTTCCCAAATAAGGAAACTGAGGAAGAGTAACTTACTTAAGATAGAAGACCTAGTTAATGGCAGCACAAGACTTTTAAGGGATATCTTTAAAATAATACAATCAAATCAGTTGGAGAAGAATAAAAAACTTTGGTAAATAAATTATATGGAGCCTTGTCAAAAGGCAACAACGAAACATTTTTCAGGCTTGCCCTAGAAATTTCATCTACCCAGTGGGACCAAAAATGGCAATACACTTAAAAGGAATAAAAGGCACCTTTGGAGTATTATATCAGGAAAAAAAATGTTTTGACTGACCAAACCACAACTTTCCTTGTTCATCTCTTGCTTAAGTTTTGGTCTGTTTGGTTGCCCATTCAGTCAACAAGCATTCATTAACTTTGTCATATAAGAATTGGATGGTTAGCCTGGGGGAGAATTGCTGGAGGTGTGACAGCTACCTTCAAATATTTTAAGGGAGGCACCATGGTATACTGGAAAGAGCAATGGACTTGGAGGCAGAATATCTGAGTTAGGTAAAGGCAACAAGCATTTATTAAGCACCTGTTATATGTGAGACACTTTGCTAAGTGCTAGGGATAAAAAATAAAAAGCAAAAACAGTCTGTCTTCAATGAGTACACATTCCAATAGGAGAAGACAACTTGAAAATTATGTACAGGAATGGTAAGGAGGAACAGTGAATAGAATGTCAAGCCTGGAGTCAGGAGGACTTGGGTTCAAATCTGGCCTCAGATACTTCCTAGTTGTGTGACCCTGGGCAAGTCACTTAACCCTATTTGGCTAACCCTTGCTCTTCTGTCTTAGAGTTGTTAGTAGGACAGAAAGAAAAGGTTATTAAAGAGAAAGGAAAGAAAATTATGTACAAACTAGATAGATAAATATTTAGGTAAGTAAGGAGAGAGACAGAGAGATAGAGACAGAGAGACAGACATACAGACAGAGGCAGAGAGATATGAATGGGAGGTAATGTTGGAGGGAAAATATGAGCAGTGGTGGGGCAGGGACTTGGATAGTAGGTGGGATTTGAACTTTGTCTTGAAGGAAGCCAGAAGGCAGAAATTAGAAGGAAGATAAGTACAGGCATAGGAAATGTCATGAAAAAGGCATAGAATTGAAAGATAAGAGTGTTGTATGGGAAAAACAACAAGAAACTCAGAGTTTCTGGATTATGAATCATAGAATACAAGATAACAAGCAATTATCTAGTGCCTATAATATGTCAGGCACTGTGTTAAGGGCTGGGGCTAAAAGGAAAGACAAAAATAGAATGTGCCCTGTAAAATTTAAATTAATATCCAATAGCTCCAAATATTATATTTTATAAAGTTTATTAATAATCACTTGAAGTAGAAGAAATAAAAGAATTTAAAAGTAAAAGCCGGGATAAAAGCCACGTGAGTGAAATCCTCCTGCCTGGCACTCACCCAACCTACACTAACTATGTTCCCGTGAAAAGAGAGAGAAAGGGCGGAGCTACACAAAACATATCTTCCCTCTATTAGTACATTATTGTAAATATGCAAATTGGATGCTGGGAAAGAGAGTTCTGGGGAGCAAAATTCTAATTACACAGCCCTCAAAGAATCTAATAGGGAAGTTGCAAAAAACTATGTATAAATAAAATATAAACAGGATAAATTGGAGATTAATTCAAAGGGAAGACATTAACATTAAGGGAAGTCAGGAAAGAATTCTTGAAGAAGATAAGATCAAATTGATACTTGAAGCAGAGAACATAGAAATGAGGAGGGAGAGCATTCCAGGCATAGAGGACATCCAGTGAAAATACATAGGATCAGGAACAAGGATGCCAGTGACAATGGAGAATAGAGTATGTGGAGAGAGACTGGAAAGGGTCAAATTATGGAGGGCTTTAAAAGCTAATTGTGGAGTCAGAGTCAGACCTGGAGATGAGAAGTGTTGGGTTCAAATCTGACCTCAAACCTTCCTCGATCCTGGACAAGTCACTTAACCCCAATCGCCTAGCCCTCAATAGCTCTTCTGCCTTGGAACCAATACTTATCAATTCTAAGACAGAATATAAGGGTTTTTTTTTTCATTTTTTTTTTAATTTTAAAAGCTAATTGTGACCACTGAGTCATGAACAGAAGAGAATCTCCATTCAGGGCTTTGCCCCAAAGTAGAGAATTATCAAAGGTAAAATTTTAAGGAAGGAAGTGGGGGGAGGGTAAGAGGAGACTTGTGCAATGAGGGGTAGATCTAGGGCCAGGCAGAGATATTGACAGGATGGTAAGAAATGGGGTAAGAATAGGCTCTTGCTAAGAAAGTAGTTTCACTGTTTTTAAGAGGTTTCTCAGGTAGAATTCAAGGCTAACAGGACTCAAGCTATGGCCTGACTTGGGATTAGGGAGGGAGGTTCAGCCCTGATCTAAAAGTTGGTCCTTTATATGCCAATGGTGGTAATTGCCTTATAGCTCATAGCACAAGACCAGAGAGCAAAGAATGCTTGGAGAACAATGTCAATCTGGAAAAGACCCTTCCAAAAACCACAACCCACAATTGCCACTGAGGCCGAATGACCATTTTGAGAGACTCATCTACTCCAAGGATACAAAAACATATCTCCAAGCCAAAGAGTTCTCTGAAGACTCTTGGTATGATCTTCCCTGACAAGAGAGGAGAAAATGGCAGGGAAGGTAATATACTTCAGTGGAGTGAAAATGAGAAGGGAGACAGCTCTTCTAGACTTGTATAAGAGCTGGACCTTTTTAGAAACACTTCTGATTCCCCAATCCCTAGAGCCTTGTTTTTCTATTATTTTTTTTCCCTTTTTGTCCAGAGGTGATTCAGTAGATAAGACTCTGTGCCTAAAGTCAAGAAAACTTGAGTTTAAATGTGACTTCAAATACTTACTAGCTGGGTAACCATGAACATTCACCTAATCTCTGTTTGCCACAATTTCTCAACTATAAAATGGGAATAATAATAGCACCTAGCTCTTAGAGTTGTTGTGAGGATGAAATGAGATGACATTTGTACAATACTTAGCACAATGCCTGGCACATAGTAAGCACTTAATAAATGCTGATTCCCTTCCGCCTTTTCATTATTGTGGATTGGACAGATATCAGCAAACATGAGCAAAAGAAGAGTAAAAAACAAAACAAGACATTGTAAAATCACAAATCTCCATTATATACAGCCTTACTTTTAAAAAATATAACTCAGAATTTAAATGGTAGTCCCAGTGTAACCCAGCTTATGTCTATTACTTCCTGAACTTGTATATAATTCTATGTATTTTCTTAATGATTCATTGATGCTCTTTTTTCTCTTTATTTTAGTCACTATAATTATCCATCTAATTTTTCCTGTATTACCACCTCTACCAAATAAAAACCCTCTCTTGTAATAAATATAGTTATATAAAATAAATCCACACATCGACTGTTTAAAAATGTATGTCTTATTCAGTACTTCTATTTTATCACTTCTCTGCAAGAGGTGGAAGGTATTATTCATCATGTCTTCTGAAGTTTTGATTGGTCATTATGTTGACAATAAATCCTAAGTTTTTCACAGTTATTTTTCTTCATAATATTTTAATAATATAAATTGTTCTCCTAGTTCTATCATGTTACTATGCAGCAAACTCATACAAATGTTCTCAGATTTCTCTGAATCTGTCCTTTTCAAAATTTCTTATGGCACATAGTATTCATTATATTCATGAATCATAAATTGTTTAGCCACTCCCTACTTGATGGGCACTCATTTTCTTTCTAGTTCTTTTCTCTGATAAAAAGTACTGCTACAAATATATCTGTACATATCTCTTCCCTCTTCCTTTGATCTGCTTCTAGCACCCCAGTATGATAGTGATGGTTGTTGTGGCACAAATTAACACCACTGGTGATGCCTTTTGACTCATGCATAAATTGGATTTAAATGAAGCAGAATTCCCCAAAGTTATCAGCTTCATCCTCTCTTCCTGATTCATTGAAGTCCAGTTATAAGGCAAAAATCAAGACAACTGATGATGGCTCAGGATGTAGTGGACAACGTTGATATCTTCAATGTCTGACCAAACTCTAGACACTTTATAGTATCTTGGTCAGCCACTTTTGTGGCCATTGGAACAAATTGTTCTTATCCACCCCTTCTAAGGGAGGAAGTCTTCACACGTCTGGGGAGACATTATCTGACAACTCCACTTAGGGTTTCGAAGCCTATCAGTTACCCTATGGTGTTCAGAGAAGACTAGTTCTTCTGGTGTGGGAGCTTGTTGAGCTCTTTCCATAGCTATTTTCTTCCTTTGGTTTCTACCTGAGATATGTGTGTGTGTGTGTGTGTGTGTGTGTGTGTGTGTGTGTTATAGAACTCTCAGCAGCCTCACTCCTGGTAAAAACCATCTTGACAAACAGGCTAAACTAGGTTGAGGGTAACTGCATCCCGAACCATCACCAGGCATCTTGACTTTTGTCTTGCCACACTGGACTTTGATGACTCAGGAAGAGAGAGAGTGAAATTGATGACTTTCTGCAACTTTGACTCACTTAAACCCAATTTATGCATAGGTCAAAAGACCTCACCAGTGATCTCATTTGGGGCCTCTTTGATTACAAAGAACTACCTAGCAGCGCCCCATATTTGTAGTCTTCTCTTATTAAATAAAAGCTCCTTGATGTTTCAGAATATCTTCCTTGCTTGTATTTGTATCCTCAGTATTTAACACAGTGCATGTTTCCTTATGCTTATTTGATAGATGCTGTACTTATTTGTTTTATTTGGAGTTTTTTGATCCAGTGTACATCTGGAATGTACATCTGGTCTATAGTGTCTTTTTCTTTTTTGACTGTCCTTAGTTTAGGTATTAAGATCATAATTCCTGTCAAAGGAATTTCATAGGATCTCTACTCTTTATTTTACAAACAGTTTATGTAATACTAGAATTGATTTTTCTTTGAGATCTGATAAAAGTCAATTATAAATCTACCTTATCCTGGGTTTTACAAGTTTATTTGTGGCTTATTTAATTTCTTTTTCTGAAATTAGGCTATTTAAATTCTCTATTTCCTATTCTATTTGGGCATTTTATACTTTTGTAAACATTACACTATTTCATTTGTCAGTATTAAAAGCATATGTTGGGGGGATTCCAAATATTTCCTTTATTTATTCTTGTGAATTATCTTCTTTTTCCTGTTTTGATATTAATAATTTGGTTTTCCTTCTTTTTTAAATCAAATTAGCTAATGATTTACCTATCCTTATGGGGTTTTTTTTAAACAGCTCCTAGATGAATATATGAATTTAATGCTTTTATGCTTTCAATTTTGTTAGTCTTTCTTTGATTTACAGAATTTCTATTTTGGTATTTAATTTGGAGTTTTTAAATTTCTAATGTGCTAATTGAATGCTCAATCCATCAATCTATTTGTTCTCTATTTTTTAATGAAAGTTTTTAAGAGATATAAATTTTCCCCTAAGGATTTTTTTAGCTGCATCTCCCAAATTTTTGTATGTCATCACATTGTTGTCATTATTTTAAATGAAGTCATCTATTTGTTCTTTGACCCATGAATCCATTGAGGATTTGTATTTAACTTCCAATTAATTTTAATCATTCCTTCAACAGTCCTTAATTCATATAATTGTATATATTTGTGGTCAATAAAAAATATTTCATCATTTCCACTTTTCTGCATTTTGGAGGCTTTTTTTAAATTTTAAACCCTTAACTTCAGTGTATTGACTTATAGGTGGAAGATTGGTAAGGGTAGGCAATGGGGGTCAAGTGACTTGCTCAGGGTCACACAGCTGGGAAGTGTCTGAGGCCGGATTTGAACCTAGGACCTCCTGTCTCTAGGCCTGGCTCTCAATCCACTGAGCTCCCCAGCTGCCCCTTGGAGGCTTTTTTTACCCCACTGATAAATGTTTATAAAGTTGTCATGCACAACTGAGAAATATGTATATTCATTTTTGTTCCCATTCAGTAAATGCCAGAGTCCTATAATATCTAATATTTCTAAAATTCTATTTACTACTTTAATTTTTTCTTGTTTATTTTATCTAAAAGAGGCATATTGAAGTCTCTTACTATTACACTTTTATTATCTTTTTTTCCTATAACTCACTTGGATTTTAAAAAAGTATTTAGATACTATTCCATTTAGTGCATAAAAGTTAAATTTTGATATTAAGTTATTGTCTATGGTATCTTTCCTGATAATATAGTTTCTCTATTTTATCTCTTTTAATCAAATCTATTTTTTATGTTTCCTTATCTAAGGTCATACTTGCTACTCCTTTCTTTTAGTTCATGAAGCATAACAGATTTTTTTTTCCCCTGGCCACTTATTTTGACTGTGTGTATCTTTATGCTTCAAGTGCATTTTCTGCAAACACTATATAGTTGAATTCTACTTTCTAATCTATTCTGCTATCCTCTTCCATTTTGCTAGTATGTTTATCATATTTACAAAGAAGAAGGAGGAGGTTAGTAAAAGAGAAAGCATGCACTCAACACCAGTACTCTATGACTGATGCAATCTGCTTCAGGATCATATCACAAACAAGGGTCTTCCTCTTCATTTGCTATCATTACACCTTGGACTATCTTTTCATGATACTCTTTCATTTTGCTGTCTAAGCCTCACCCACTCTTTATCTTAGTTTCCTCCTTTGCTTTTACTTTGTCCTGCCAATTTTTGACTGAAACATTTACTATCCCTTTACTGTTTACTTTTATACAATTTGGGAGAATACATCCATCTCCCCATCTCATGTTATCCTCCTTCATACATGAGCAATTTCCTATTATGTTTTCCCCATTGCCCAACAAAATGTATTGATTCACTTCCTGGACAAGATGGGATTTAGCTCATGTAATATTAAGTCAGTTCTCCTTTTTCCCTTCCCCTGACCCTTTAACATTCCCTTAGGTCTTTATTGACTTAGATCCATTTTTCACTTTGATAATTCTTCTTTCCTTTATCCCTAAATTGTCTCAAACAAAACCCTAGAAAAGTCAGATAATTTATTTCATTGTATGGACTCTTGAGTATTTTACTCATTTACTTCTCTAGTATTTGTTTTATTTGGGGTGTTCAAAAATCAAATGCTCTGTTCAACTCTCTTTTACTTTTTTTTTTTTCAGGCATGCCCTAAATGACTCTTTTTGTTGAAGGTCCATATCTTTTCCTTGATGATTTAATTCAACTTTTCATGACAGGTTATTTGGAGGTGAATCTTGAGCTCCTTTGGTTTTGTTTGTTTGTTTTTTTAATGCTATTTCATGCTCTTTTCAGATTTTTCATGACTATGAAGTACTAGCGGACTGTTTAAATTGACTTGATAGGGACATTGAACTAGAGCTAGAATCTCGAAGATAATCTAATTCAATCCTTCTCATTTTACAGAGGAGTAAACTAAGTCCAAAGGTCACACAGGAAGAACATAACAGAAACAGGATTTGAACTTGGTTCTTCTGACCGCAAAACCAGTGATTCTCTTCCTTTCCCTCATAGCAAATGGGTTTCGCTGGTGGTGGTGGTGGTAGTTGGCGTTGAAATTATTTTAAAAGGCTTTGCATAAACAAAATAAATGCAGCTAGACTAAGAAGTTTGTTGTTTTACTGTCATTTTCAGTCACATCCAACTCTTCATGACCTTATATGGGGTTTTCTTGACAAAGATACTAGAGTGGTTTGCCATCTCCTTTGTCAGCTCATTTTACAGATGAGAAAACTCAGGCAAACTGGATTAAGTGACTTGCCCAAAATCACATAACTACTAAGTGTCTGATTTGAAATCAGGAAAATAAATTTTCAACAAATATCTCTAGCATAGGTCTAATATCCAAGATTTAGAGAAAATTATCACAAATATGTAAGACTCAGAGCTATTTCCCAATAGATAAATGGTCAAGTGATATAAATATAAAGTTCTCAAAATAAAAACCATAACCTATTAACAACAATAAAAAAGATTTCACCAGATCCCTAATAATAAGAATATAAAATTAAAACAACTCTGAAGTTTCAACTCATTGTCAGTATATTGGCAAAGATGACAGAAGAAAAAAATAATCAGTATTGGAATGCTATAGCAATAGAATCATACATTTTGTTGATTGAGCTATGAATTAGTCCAAAATTCTGGAAAACAATTTGAAATTATGAGGGTGGCTGGAGTGATAAAACTGTTCATGTTCTTTAATGTGGATTTCACTACTTGGCATATACCCTAAGGATGTCAAATATAACAAGATATGATATATATTTTAAAAATTCATAGTAGCGCTTTATATAGCAACAAAGAACTGAAAACAAAGTAGGTCCTCATTAGCTATAGAATAATTAAATTGTGGTATGTGAGTGGAATGGAATATTACTATGCAATTCAAAAATTACAAATATGATGAATTCAGAGAAATATGAGAAGACATAAAATGACACAGTGAAGCAAGCAGAACTAAACAGTCTATACACAATGATTACAGTAAAGTAAATATAAATAAGGATAAAATAAAACTGAATTATTCATCATTAAAATAACAAATGTTATCTTAGAGAAAAGAAGAAGATATGTGTCTTCTTCAGGGGGGTGAGTAACAGATAATAGATACAAAACATTGCATTTGCTATGAGAAGCAATTAACTTTAATTAATTTGGGGGGTATTTTTTAGATGAAGGTTCACTGGTGTGAGGAAGGAACAAAAGGCAGAGAAGTCATATTAAAACAAAAGACATGTAGAAAACTTTTTTTAAAATAAAAAGAAAGTATAACAGAGAAAAAGAAAGGACTAATATTCCACCTCCATCCCCAATAAACAGGTTTCTTTGATACCAAGGATGAAGAAACAATTGAGATTAGCTTCTAGTTGTCAAAATTAATTCATTTAAATAGGAAATTATGAAACAGCCCCTTCTGCTGGTGGGAAAAAGGACAAGGTTTGGAGTGGAAGCTCCCTAGCACTGAATTTGTGGTATCCTAATAGCATTGTCTCTCCTTTATTCAGCACCTCCTCATCAAAAATTGCTTTCCATAGGAACGGTTTGTGGTGTTTGCCACAAATTTTTAAACTCCTAATAGTTCTGGTCATTAGCAGACCACTCCATAAATAATCGGTTCCATTTTACAAAGCCTAAACAGCCAGACTATACACAGTCGATCCAATGATTCATCATGTATTCATTGACCCCCCACTGTTTACAGGGCATTTCGCTAAGTGTTGGGCTAAGTGGGAGGCAGATGGAGAAGATGACAGTGAATGAATAAAGCACAGTTCTGGTTTTCAGGAAGCTTTCCATCTAGCAGGACAGAGTCTGAATAGATCTTCATTTCCAAGTTTGATACATAGAAGCAAAGGATCATATAGAGAGAGCTCTGTAGGAATTTAGGAGCCATCTAGTTCAATGTCTACAAATTCAATTAAATTCAACAAGCCTAGAGTTTAGCACCTCAATAGCTCTCACATGATCCTTTTGATACTTCAGTTAACTAATCCCTACCCTCCTGGTATGAAATATAACAGAGACAGCCCTTCAAATATATTCTCTTTCAAACCCCATTCCTACAAAGTCTATTTCAAGTGTTTCTCATACAGCTATAATAATATTCATCATTTGTTTATCATCAAGCAAGGTAGTAAAGAGGAAAGTTCACTAGGAGGAATCAGAACTCCTGGTTAATTATTAATAAAAAATAATAATCACATTATTTTTTTAGGCTTACAAAGGACTTTACAAATATTTCACTTTATTCTCACAACAACCTTATGGTATAAGCACTATTATTATTACCATATTTCAGATGAGGAAACTGAGACAGAGAAGGAATTAAGTGACTTGCCCAGGATCATATAGCTAATAAATATCTTAAGCCATAGGCAGTCAGGAGGCACAATGTATAGATCACCAGGGCTGGACCCAAGGAGACATGGGTTCAAATCTGGTCTCAGATACTTCCTAGTTATGTATTCCTGGCCAAGTCACAACTCCAATTGCCCAGACCTTGCCACTCTTTTGTCTTTAAAATGATATGTAGGCAAAGAGTTAAGGGTTTAAACAAATAAATATCTGAAACCAAATTTCCTGGTTTCAAAAGGTCTTGTTACCTCCAAGTCTAGCACTGTCCCCTGGGCCATGGAGCCATGTGGCCTTGGGTGATCTATTTACTGACCCTAGGCATTAGTTTCCCCATTAGGTAAAAGATGGACTTTAACTAGATCTCCCCTTTATAGCTTAAGAAATGCTATAATTGTATGACTCTGACATGTAATAAAAGAGCCCCCAGAAATTCAGGGGACACCCTGTACCTAATTCATTTCAGGACATTAACAAGGATTTGTTCAGGATGGGCAGGCATGAGTGAGTTTGGATATGTATCACCGGAGGAAGTACCCACATCTCCAAGATTGCACATCTGTTTTAATAGTTGAATAATTGAGACAGAGATGCTTTTGCTTAGCTATTGCTGGAGGTCTGAGAACTAATCTGAGGGATGACAGAGACAAGTTGCAAAAGAAAGCCAAGTTGAGAATTTTACTTCTAGACCAAATAAATGATTCGAACTTCAAAGCAATAATTCCTACCTGGCTCTCAGAATACCTCCCCACCCAACTACCTACCCCTTAGTCCTAAAAACAAGATATTCTAGCCAGCCACCACTCCCATAAAGACTCATTGGCCTCAAAAGTTAAAAGTTGCCTTTTCCCCTAGGCAACACCTACAATACAACAATTTCTAGGTTCAAGGAGTATCCTCCCCAGAATAGATTGGGAGGAGCCAGTCTGAAAATCTAATCCTATGCCTGGCAGAATGACGAAGGGTTAATCAACTCGGCTGTGAAGTATATGAGCTAATAAATGCCTAGGCAGAGAACTTGGGCCACCAAGCAAGGTCACAGAGAGAAGTATAATTGGCCTGCTCTATTTTAGAGGATGCAGTGGGAGAAAAAAAAAGGCAAAAGGCCATTGCTTTTGCCAAAATAACCCACTCATCTTTTCCACGCCCATCCTCCAGAGTGTGCTAGACAAGTGCAAACGAGAACACTGAACTGTGAACTAACATCTGTCTCCATCCACTCCCTGCAGTCATGAGTCCTGAGGCTTCTTCCAAATGTATATTGTTGACTTGAAGGGGAAACATGTTAGACAGGATTGCCAAGATGGGAAAACTGCCATATGTGGAAATAAGTGGCCCTTTCTGGGCTGGGTCAGTATTTGTCAAAGCTGTTTCCCATTTGCACAACCACTCAGGAAAGGGACAGTCCCCTCACTCTCCATGTACTTTCTGTGATAGCCATCCATTTCCTTTTGGTTTTAAGCAACTAAATACCAAAGCTAATGATAGCGATGTATCTGCTGACAAGACACTGTATCTAGACATCAGACCCACGCTGAACCAAAGAATCTGGGTTGATTACCAACTGTGCTCAAAAAATGGAAACACAGATATCACAGATAGGGATCCAGTCTTTCACAATCCCAAATCAGGTTCATTCTCAAAAATCACTGGACACCTTGAAAGTTAAATAATTGACTTTCTAAGCAGAAAAAAGAACCTTTCTAATTGAATTTGGGTACAAATACAACTTATTTGCAAAATAATTTGGGATCATCGGTATTTTGATAAAAGCAGGAGGATTTGCACTGGATTATGAGTCTGGAAGCTTATGTTCTAATTCAGGTGATCACTAATTGGCTGAGTGGCCCTAGCCAACTCACTTCCTCTCTATGGAGCTCAGTTTTCTGATGTATAAAATGAAGCAGTTTGACTAGAAGATCACAAGGACCCTTCTAGCTCTGATTTTCTTTTTTTAATTTTTACCTTTTTTTTTATTTAAATGTTGCAATAAGCAAAAATCAACTCTTTCTTTTTGCACTTCCTCTACCCTTGGGAAACTGCTCTGATCCCACAGAATCAGGTGCTCTGGGAGGCACATTAAGTCTTTAAAGTAACTACAGCATTAGCATGAATATTCATGCCAATGTATCTCCTTTTTCCTTTACAGTAATTTTGATATACTTCCAAACCAGAATCATCCTCAAAAGTCATTGGGCTTCAATTGTTTATACAAATCACACTGGTGGGCATTACTGAAGAAGCAGAATGTTTGGAACATTAAAAGGGTAGAGGAGAGATACTGAGGATCTGGGACTGTGAATACTGACTTTCTCATCACATTGTCAAGTATCCTTGAATAACTTCCCTTTGTCCATGAAGCTGTAGAAAGTGGATCTCAAATTCATCAAGCAAAGAAACACATCCAAGAAGGAGGCAGTCTGAGAAGTAGATCAGTTTCGAACACAAAATGAATCATAGCAAAAAGATCCAAGAGGCAAAGGAGTCAAGGAAGAATTAAGACTGACATTCTGATTATCACAGAGACTTTTTATATCTCTGAGAACTCTTATTGCCTCATTATTTCCAATATTTATAGGAGCGCAACCTGACTAAACTCCAACACTTGGCTGGGTAAGTAAAAGCAGTCTTGATCAGAGGAATCCCTGATAAATCTGTTGAATTCCTCAATCTGCTTGACAAGATTAAAGAGTTGTGAGCCTCATTTAGGAGGCCTGTGAAGGGTATCTCTCTATAAAATGTGAGCACACCTTCTAGTGCCACAGAACTATTCCTTGGATTTCAAAAACTAGGGCATCCTTCAAGATAATTCACAAGTTGAGACTCAGAACTGACTTTTTTTTTAGATGAATTCTGTGTGTGTCTCTCTCTCACTGTCTGTCTCTCTGTCCCTGTCTGTCCCCTTCCTTCCCTCCCTGTTTCTCCCCCTCCCTATACCTTCTCTATCTCTTTCTCCCTCTCCTCTCTCTCATAAAAGAAAACTAACAGGAGAACTCAAAACAGCAGAATGAGAGGAGGTATTTCTGCCTCGCTCACCCAATATATCTCTTCCACAACTTAGAAAGTACACTGAAGGAGATGGCTCAGTGGCTCAGTGGATTGAGAGCTAGGCCTAAAGATGGGTGATCCACAGTTCAAATCTGCCGTTAGCTACTTCCTAGCTGTGTGACCCTGAGCAAGTCATTTAACCCCCAATGCCTAGTCCTTGTTGCTCTTCAGCCTTAGAACCAAAACACAGTATTGATTCTAAGACTAAAGGTAAGGGTTTAAAAGAAAAAAAGAAAAGAAAATGCACAGAACTAAATTCTGATTAGGAAAGCCAAGAAAGAGTCATCATGAATCATTTTTTTCTTCCAATATGCAGGAAAAGGCCAAGATTGAGCACCATAGCAAAAAGAACCAGGGTAGAAAGTACTGAGCATAGAAAAAGTTCTGGCTCTGAGTGCAAGAGCAAAGGGGCAACTCAGCTCAGCCTTTAGTCCAGTGCACAAGCTTACAGTGGAATAAACCAGGGAATGAGAGTCCCAGACTAAAGGGGAGCCAATTCCAAATCTATAAAGCCTGTGCTCATTTTGGCAGCACATATACCAAATCTACAAAGCCTCCCTTTAGGTTAATAATGACTGAGTTCATCTTCAGCCTACTGAAATTCAACCATACATAAACCAATATACCCAACCTTGGTCAAGAATTTGCAGAGCTCAGACTAGTAGGACAATGAACAGACTACTCTATACTTTTTGGAAAGCACCAAAACTTTGTAGGCCCTAAGACTGAGCTATAAAAATAGCAAAAGGATATGAAAGGACAGAAGCTTAGGCCAAATAACTCCTCTAGAAGGGAGCAGAACCTAATACTAACATCAAATCTGATGTCAAGACTGGAAGAATGAGTAAACAAAAAATATACATTCAGAATACTATGGAAGAGCAGAGGTAAGATGATGACTTGGTATTAGCTGAAAGCTGAAACTGCTCTGAGAATCCTTCCAAACCAAGCTTTAAAAGCACCCCAAAATTAAGGGAGTCAAAAACCAACAGCAAGATGGAGAATGAAGACTCTCCTTCAGAAAACAACTTGAAAATTAAGCAGAATGAATTAATTTTCATGGGATAAGGGGGAACCAGGAGTAAAACTATACCTAGAGGAGTGCTGGCCAACCATCCCCACCTACTGTTCCAGGTTCCAAGTCTGAGCACAGACCAACTTTGGGATCCCAGGACTCTGTCTACACCAACAACAGAGCACCCCACATCCTACACTCACCCTTTGAAGTCCCAAGCCCTGGCACCAGCCCACAATGAGACCCAAAAGTCAATAGTGCTTAACCCTTTCAAGTGTGCACTGAAGATGAAGCACTAGCCCTAAGGCAAAATAGCTTAGAGTGCTGAGTCCTATAAGCCACCAGCAGAGGAGACAGAATCAGCAACTTTCAGAACTCCCAGGCCACAGGCAAAAAATGGTTAGGAAAATGAGCAAACAGAAAAAAAAAAAACACATGACCATTGAAAAATTCTGTGGAGACAAAGAGCAAGGCAGAGAGTCAATAGGGGACAGTAAGATCAAAGCAACCACATGTAAAAGTTGAAAGAAAAATGGAAATTGGCCTAGGTGCTCAGAAAAACTTAAAAAGGAATTCAAAAATCAAATAAGAGAGGTAGAAAAATATTGGGGAAAGAAATGAAAGTAATGCAAAAAAGAAAATAGCTTAAAAAGCAAAGTTGATCAACTGGAAAATGAAGCACAAAAATCTAATAAAGAAGAGTTCCATGAAATGGAGAATGGACCAAATGGAAAAGGGGGAGCAAAAGGTCATGGTAGAAATTCATTCTTTAAAAATTAGAATTGGGGAAATAGAAGCTAATGACTTCATGAGTCATCAAGAAACAATAAACAAAATCAAAAGAAAAAAGAAGAAAATATGAAATATCTCATTGAAAAAACAACTGACCTAGAAACTAGATACAGGAGAGACAAAAATTATTGGACAACATAAAGTCATGATCAAAAAAAAAAAGCTTAGGTGTAGTACAAGAAATTCTGAAAGGAAACTGCCCTGATATTCTTGAACAAGAGGACAAAATAGAAATTGAAAGAATCCACAGATCATCACCTGCAATAAAACCCCAAATGACAATTCCCAGGAACTCCAAGGCCAAAGAGAAAATGCTGCAAGCAACCAGAAGGACAGAATTCAAATATTAATTTGAGCCCCAGTCAGCATTACACAAGATCTGGCAGCTTCCACATTGTAGAACCAGAAGCCTTGGAATCTGATATTCTAAAAAGCAAGGAAACTGTGTTTACAACCGAGAATCATCTACCCATCAAAACTGACAATATTCTTTCAGGAAAAAATATGGTCATTTAATAAAATAGAAGATTTCCAAACATTCCTGAAGAAAATATCAGACTTAAAACAGAAAGGGTAAATAAGAAAGAGAAAAAAATTAAATGCCTCAATAAGGTCAAATTGTTTATATTCCTATATGGAAAGATATTTGTAATTCTTAAAAATTTTGTTATCATCATCATTAGTAATTAGAAGTATATAGACAGACTTCCTGTGAGATTGGGTCTACTTGGTCTCTTCTGCTTATACTTGGGAACTATAGTGGGGCCTAAAGTCTCATTTCCTTGCACTATTCTCTAAGAAAACTGACCCTCAGTGACATAGAGACCTGAGATTAAGTCCTATCTACAACATATGCTGACTATGGAACTCTGGGTAAGTCAATACTCTGACTAAAAGCTATACTTTTCCTTATATTACTTGGTAGAGGCTCCCTATACCAGAGAAATCACAGGAATTATTCTCTGCTTCCCCTTACCCCCCCCAAAAAATACCTTAAACAAAATTCTGAAATGGCCACAAGTAGGCACCTGGGCAATATGACAGAAAATAGTAATGACTGCTGAGCACCAAAGTAATATCTTTTTATTTAAATCTTTACCTTCTGTCAGTATCAATTCTAAGATGGAAAAGCAGCAAGGGCTAGACAATGAGGTTAAGTGACTTGCCCAAGGTCTCACAGCTAAGAATTATCTGAGGTCACATTTGAACCAGCTCCTCACAACTCCAGGCTTGATATTCCATCCACTTTGCTATCTAGCTGCCCCCATATTGTCTCTTTTAATGCTGAAAATAAACCTTTGATTATGAAATAAAGTCAATGAAAAAAATAAGCCTATGAAATAGATGCTATTATCACTGTTTTGTAGACAAGGAAAGCAAGGCTGACAAATATGAAATGATTTGCCCCAATTCACATAGCCAGTAAGTACCTAAATCAGGATTTGAACACAGATCTTCTTGACTCCAATCCAGGACTGTATTCATCATAACTCTTAACTACCCAAAATTGCTAGATAGCCTCATTGAAAAGACTAGGAGGAAAAACCATCCTCCTGAGACCTTCACAGAAAACCAAATATTCTCTTATACCCTTCCCTCATGCAAAAATCAGCTTCATTTTTCAACCTGAAGGGTGAGCAGCAGCAGCAGCAGCAGTCACTACCAGAAGGGACTCTGGGTGAGCCATTCAAGCTGAATAATCACCTTTGCCAAACATAATCTTTTTATCCCTCCAGAAACCAGGAATGAAAAACATTCCATCATCTAGTCAGGCCTCCCATTCAAATGTCAGCTGTTTCAGGGACCCTGAATGTTTCAGGATGTCTGGGATTAGAGGTGGGTGGCCGTATCAGTGACTGTTCACAAAAGCCATCCTGAGGCAGTCCCAGACAGAGCAGAAGCTATCAAGATCAGGCATAAGTAATGTCATAGCTGCCACAGGGAACTGGGATCTCCATATTCCCCTTTCCATATCCCTTCTCCAATTCTTCTGGAGTCCTTGAACATTGTCATTATGTGTTCAGTCATTTCCATAAAGTAAACAGCCATTCAAAGTTTTTGGCCAATCCCTTGCAGCTTTCAAGACATAAGTAATATTTAAGTAATATCAAGGCCAACTAGTTCTTAAAGGGGTTGGGGGGGCGGGGTTGAGATAAAAGGAAAGAAAAACACTGCTTAATAAACAGGTTTAACAAGCCATGGTAGAATGAATTTGCTACCAAGAAAAAAAGAATGAAAATGATACATTTTTGCACTGAAAATAATCTACTCTGAAAACAAAAGATCTCCTTACCCAAAGGTGTTCAAACTTTTTGATTCTCATTTCAATAAAATTCAATTCAATAAGCATTGATTAAGTATGTACTATGTATCAGGTGTACAAAAAAATAAAAATAAAACAATTTCTGTCTTCAAGGAGTTTCTCGCTGTGTGTTTCTGTCTCTGTGTGTGTCTCTCTTTCTCTGTCTCTCTCTCATAAAGACACATACAAACATACACACACACACACACACACACACGCACACACACACAGGAAAATATACCCTCCTTTGGGTAGAAAGAGGAAAAATAGAGAATTGGATTGCAAACTGCATAACTAAAAATTAGAAATATTAATTTTGTTTCATTACTATTTTCTTTAATGGATTAATTATGTATTAAATTTTACCACTTGTTCAAAGATCTATGATTTAAAATTACATATATAGCTATGTATAGGTATATAAATATATATGTAGTAATAAAATAAATTAACATTCCTGATATTCAGGTATGTAGTTGCATATCCATTTATCTAAATTCCACCTATCCACCAAGGGAAGACAATAATTTTTGGTTTAGTCCTTGCTTGCATGTGTGAATGAATAAGCCATTCCAGAATGAAAATGAAAGAATCATTTTGAGACAAAGGCACAGGAATAATAGCATCATGCTACTGGAAAACATGGAGAAAGTCAGGAATATCACCAAAATCTAACAGCTAATTATTCCATCTGGGAAATTCCTCCATGGAGTACCAGCTAGTTCCCACAGGATCCTTGGAATCTTCAAATACAGTGTAAAAAATGCTTCTCTAACCATCCCCAAAAACTTATTCACCACCAAAAAATATATACATTTCAGTCTCTACCAAGTCACATCCTCAAGATCAACAGGGACCCCAGAGGTCATCTGTTTCAACCTGTATCTTTATAGAAATCCTTCATAACATTCCAAACAAGTGCATAATTCTAGTGATTCTAAACTTTTGCAAATCTCATCATTTCTTCTTTCACATTTCTTGTATTTTCCCTCTTCTCTCCATTCATAGTCATAGCCCTCATCAGGCCCTTGTCATCTCTTGCCTAGATTACTGAAATGATCACCTTCTAATTGGTCTCCAAGGGTCAAGCTTCTCCTATTCCAATCCATCCTCCACTCAGTTACCCAAGTGATTTTCCTAAAGCATGAATGTGCCAACTCCCCTCGATAAACCTCAATGGATCCCTGTTATTGCCAAGATCAAATATTCTGTGCCAAAGCCTTGTTTGGCATTTAAAATTCTTCATAACCTAGCCCATTCCTACCCTTCCAGTCTTCTTACACTCTCCTCTCCTCTATACATTCTGATGTAGTGACATTGGCCTTTTGTTCCTCACAACCAACATTCCATCTCTAGTCTCCATACCTTTATGCAGGTTTCCCCCAAAACTTAGAATGCTCTCCTTCAACTTTACCTCTTAGTTTCTCTAATATTCTTTGGATCTCAGCTCAATTCTCACCACGTAAGAGACTTTTTCCAGATTCCTTCCAAACCTCCTATCCCCAAATGCTAGTGCAACTTCCCCCCAATATTATTTTTATTTTCCATATACTGTGTGTATATATGTGTATATATATACATAGATGCTATATATATATATGTATACATATATAAGTAATAATATTATATTAATTGGTTATATTGATTAATATAATTTTAACATATAGTGATTAATAATAATTAATAATATACCAGCAGTATATATACTGCTAGTGACTTCCTCCAATATTATTGAATATATATGTGTCTTGAATTAACTGAATTTATATGTTGTTTCTCCCACTAGAATATGAGTTCCTTGAGGGTAGGATCTATTTTTGCCTTTCTTTTTATCCCATTTACATACTTCCTGGCCCATAGTTAATTATTTCTGTACATAATTATATACGTACAGGTTGCCTCCCCAGTTAGAATGGGAAGCCCCTTGAGAATAGAGGTTGCTTCATTCCCTGTATTTCTGTCCCTAGCATCTAGCACAATGCCTGGCACAGAGGAGCTTGTTCATTGATTAATTCTGTAAATATTCCAAAAAAAAGGGATGACTACAATTTTTTAGATGAGTCACTATAGAAGTCTATAGACTACCTCGCTGCTATTTCTTTCATTGGAAAACATCTATTATGTTCCATCCTTGCATAAAAAATGGTGGCAAGTTGAGACACTCAAACTCCAAAAACACTCCGTCTGAGACAGAGCTACAAATGAAGCCCACAGTGAAATACACATCATCATGCCAGGTGATGGTTTAGAATAGTCTAACATGGATTTACATTGTCATCCCATGGCAATTCACAGTCATTCATGAAAGATTAGTCTGGCATTGTCAAAATTCTTGTACAACAAAAGTACTTTAGAACTTAAAAGTACACTGTCTTGCTTTGTATCAACATCCCTGTACAGTAACATTGAACAAATAGAGGACAAATCATATGAAGAGTATAATTTTTTGACATGCAAGTTTAAATTTAACAAAGACAGCCTTTTAAAATGCCACTGCATTCAGATAAGAAAACATGTCTTTTATCACTTCAGTTGGGTGAGCATTTTTTATAGCACACAAAACCTCCAGGTAAAGTTTCTAAGGAAAAAAAAAAGATATTATTAACTCACGAAGGGGAGAAATGTCACCTTTCACCAGCTTAATCCATATGTACTTCAAGGCTATTTGATACTCTCATTCATGTTTTTCCCATCCCCCTCTTGACAAACTGTAAGCAAAAATACAGTTTTGTTTCTAAAGAACTCAGGTATATTTAGATATATTTTAGGTATATTTCTTTCTCAAGCCAGCTTCTCTACTTCTTATCTCTAAAGTAATAAAACAATACTTATTTTCTAATATCATCCTTATAATTCTTCCCGTTAGTTGATGGTCCCATTCCCATCCAAAAATTGTTCCCAAATAATTCTTCAAAATAGAAATCTGGCCCAGGAAAAAGTAGGGTATATGTTTGCCACTTTAATCACAAGGATTTATGCCTTAAAAACTGTTGTTGTTGATCTGTCATTTTCAAGTAGGACCAATGGCATCAAGGGCTGATGTCCTGACTTGAGTGTAAATTGGATTTAAGTCAGGCAGGGTTGTACAAAGTCATCAGTCTCACTTTCCCTTCCAGAATCGTTGAAGCCCATTGACGAGACAAAAATCAGGACAACTGACAATGGACTGGGATGCAGTGGAAAAACCCCGCAGCATCTGCTTCATTCAGCTGCCTTCATGGCTATTGAAACAAATTGTTCTCATCTGTCCATTCCGCTGGGGGAAGTCTTCACATGCTTGGGGTAGACATCCCCATAATTCGCCAATGGGTTTGAGGTCTGTCAGTTTTCCTGTTAAACCCAAACTAGAGTTTAGCCTGTATGACTCTACTAGGGTATGGCCACTCTACCATATGACAGCTTCTTGGAGCCACAGGTAAGAGCTGGGTGAAAGGGGGATATCAAAGATGGATGAGCACCTTTGAAAAGGGCTGAGCAGGCCAAGAGGTGCTAGTCCTCTCTGAACACCCCATCCACTCTATCATAAAAGAAACTTCCAAGAGACAACACAAAAGAGATTCCTTTGCTCCCAATGATGAGATTAGTCTCCCTATACTTCTCACTGTCCTGCTTTGAAAGCAGCCAGATGATTATGAACAGCACTTTAGCAGAAGCACTATGTTAGGGGGCAACTAGGTGGCTCAGTGAGTAGAAAGTTAGGTCCAGAGAAAGGAAGTCCTGGGTTCGATTTTGACTTCAGATGCTTCCTAGCTGTGTGATCCTGGGCAAGTCACTTAATCTTCATTTTACTGCTCTTCTGCCTTGGAACTAATATGCAGTATTGGTTCTAAGATAGAAAGTAAAGAAGAAGAAGGAGAAGAACAAGAACAAGAAAAAGAACAAGAACTATGTTACTATACCATGGCAAGAGAAGACAGCCAGCCTCCAAGGAAGCCTAGGCCTGGCCTTGAGCCTTATGCTGTTACCTAGGGCAACATGGTACTGGGAGTAAATCACATTGTGTTTCTCCCTCAGTGTATCCATCAAAGGCAATATCACAACTTGATATTGCTTGAAGACTACGTAGAAAAAGTAAATTCTAGGTGTCGTCATCCTTTTATTAGGGGGCAATTTGGGGAGGGGGAGGTTGAAAGAGTATGATTGAATTAGCATAATAGATCTTTTAACCAACCCCTCACTCTAATAATGCTCTCATTGCTCAAAACAATTCCTCTTTGGCAAATGTCTTTGGTACCACTTACATTGCCACTACCTTAGCTAAGACTATCATCACTGCTCTCTTGGATTATTGCAATCTCCTTCTAATTGATTTTCCATGCTCTGGCATCTCCCTACTCCAATCAACCCTACATGCTATTCTAATGATAAATTAATATTCCCCAAAACCAGATTTGACCTATTAATCCCCTGCTCTAGGATCTTCAGTGACTCCCTTCCACCAACTCTATGATGAAATAAATACAAACAAACCAGTGTTAAAGGGAGGCATGTACATGACACAAAAATTTAATCTGCCTTCTTAACATTTTCTCCACCATTTTCCTAAGTCTAGACAATCAACAAAACAAGAATTCCAAACCTGATTTGTAGCATTTGCCAATTACTGAGATGTAAATCTACACACTAAAATTTAACAATCAACTCTTGTGAACTAGTTTGAGCAAGTTTCACTATACACCTACAAACACCCCGGCTGACATATAAAGCCCTTTCCAATTTGCCTTAAACATGTCTTTCCAGAATAATGCCATAATGCCTCTCACTCTAGGGGCCCAGTCAAATTTGCCTACTTGTTGTTTCTTCCTGATACATAACATACCATCTCTCACAAGAGTACATTGTGCATTATATCCTTCCTATCTAGAATTCTCTCTTTCCCTCCTCACCCTCACCTCTTAGAACTCTCTTTAAGGCTCAGTCTAGAAGCAATCTCCTATGCAGGTCCTTTCATAATTCCCCTCAGTCATTAGTGCTTCCCCCCCCAAAATTATATTTATATAGATAGAAAGATAGACAGACAGATAGACAGATGGATAGATTTATTTACATGTATATTGTTTCTCCCCAAGTAGAACATAAATTCTTTGAAGGTAAAAAGTGTTTCATTTGTTTCGTTGTATCCCTAGGTTCTAGAACAATGTCTTAGTACTAAGCATTTGGCAAACGCTTGTTGAATAGAACTGAATTTAATCAGTTTTCCATCTATATATAGGAAGGCTTCATTACTGTATAGACTCATTTCACTTAAGGGGCATTTTTTCCCAAGCATCAGATTCACCAGACTTGACTCCAAGTGACATTCAAAAAAAATTACATCTCTCTTCAAAGGATAAATAATTATTCCTAATGGTCATATTCAAAATGAATGTGACATGGACTCAATAGACAATTCCCAAATTCCAATATTTGCAAAATTCTTCCAGCTGTGTTCCTGAGTCACTAACCCTTAACCAACCTTGAGGGAAGAATAGAGCCTGAAAAACATAAGAATTCTCAATCAGTTCATTGTTGCCCACAGGTGAATGGAATCATAGGTAGTATAATATGACTCAGGAAATTTTTAGGTAGAAATCCCTTAGAAATTTACCAATAGGTTGAAGCAAAATAAGACACAAAATAAAAAGCTGCTTAAGTATTGCTTTGTATAAGTGTGTAGGTTTGAGTCCTTTAGCTTCTAAAATTCCTCTAGGAATAGAGATTGATTTAGAAATCAAACATTAGAACCAAAAGAAAACAATAATCAAAAATGAGAGATTATTCATAGCTACAGGGTAAGAAAAGTTTTATTTTTAAAGACAAACTCAAACTGATTGAAATGACCAATCTTGGTCCTAGAGAACAGATGACAACATGCATGTCTATCCTCTTGTGTGAGTCCTGAAAAAGTATGGGTGTAAAAGGTTGCATATATTCTCAGACATAGTTGCTTCATTGTTGATTTTCTGAACTATACATCCTTTTATTTTTTTATATTCTTTTTTTTTTAAACCCTTACCTTCCATCTTGGAGTCAATACCGTGTATTGGCTCTAAGGCAGAAGAGCGGTAAAGGTAGGCAATGGGGATCAAGTGACCTGCCCAAGGTCACACAGCTAGGAAGTGTCTGAGGCCAGATTTGAACCTAGGACCTCCCGTCTCTAGGCCTGGTTATCAATCCACTGAGCTACCCAGCTGCCCCCTGTACATCCTTTTATAAGAAAAGATTAAAGGGAATTAAGGATTGGAAAATTACTGTGATATAAAACATAAATGGTATCCATTTAATTTTTCTTAAGAGGATGGTTTGGGGAAATTTTCTGAAAATAAAAAAGATGAAGATATGCCAAACCAATCATTCAGATTCCCTATAAGATTTCGAAAAATCAAACACACAATTACAGGGCACATGCGACTATATTTCCTGTAACCTTTTCAAGAGGGAGAAAAGGAGACATTAACTTTTAGTTGTTCAGCAAATAATTCCCTCCAACTATCTTCTATTGTTTCATTTTCCCAACACATAAGCAGAGTGGATTTCCTATAGGTAACTGAAGTTCTCCAGATAAGAAATCCATATATACTTATACTTGAAAGACACATTTAAATCTAGAGAAGGTTTTAGTTTTGAAAACTGTAAAAGGTTAAAAGCATAACATGTTCTTCCTGTGGATAATAGAATAAATAAGTAGCAAAAAGGATAACCTAAAAGCTCCTAGTGTGGGGTGGGTGACAAGAGAGACAAAGACAAAGACAGAGACAGAATCAGAGAAAGAGACAGAGAGAAGTTCCACTTAAAATGTGGTACTTACAAATAATAGCCAAGTTTTTGGTTTAAATAAGGAGTGATCCAGAGCAAAACAGTTTACCTTTAAAACAATTATTCCAGCAAGGATTTAAAAAGAGCTCCAGACTGAGTTATGAACAAGAAATCCAAAGAGAAAATACTGGTTTGCTCTGGAGGGGAAGTAGACCCCAGGAATTTAAATGACTAATTAAGCACATGCCTCTCCTTCACCATCCTCTTCTTTTTAAAAGGAGAACAGGGGGCAAAGAGAAAGAAAAGTATAATAGGAAAGTATGGAAGTACATACATAATTAACAACCATTGCTGTAAACATAAGGGGAACAAACTTACCCATAAAACAAAAGAGGATTACAGAATGGATTAGAAAGCAGAAAACAATGTTGTTTATATGAAACACCCTTGAAACATCAAGATTCACAGGTAGTACAAATGCTTTAGTTGATCTTAAAAATGCAGAGATAGCTATCACAATATCAGAAAAAGCAACAGTAAAAATGCTGCTGCTGCTCTTCAGTTGTTTTTTTCTGTCATGTCCAACTCTTTATGATCCCCATTTGAGGTTTTCTTGGCATTAACACTGGAGTGATTTCCATTTCCTCCTCCAGCTCATTTTATAGATGAGGAAACTGAGGCAAACAGGGTTAAGTGACTTGCCCAGGGTCATACAACTTGTAAGTGTCTGAGGTTGGGTTCGAACCCAGAAAGATGAGGCTTTCTGACTCCAGGCCCAGCGCTCTATCCATTGCACCACTTAATTGCCCAACAGTAAAAATAGACCTATTTAAAAGAGATTAAACAGGGAAATTACATTCAATTTAAAGATACCCTATAACTATATTAGTGAATCTATGGCACGCATGCTGGAAGGCTCCCCTCCCTCTCTCCACATGTGCCTGAGGACATTCCTCACATAACGTGCCCCTCTGCCCAGTAGCCCAATGGGAGCACTTCCTCCCTCCCTTGTCTGGGGTAAGAGGGTGGCTCACATGTAGCACAAGGGTGCAGTTTGGGCACTCTGTCTCTAAAAGGTTCACCAGCACTGCCCTAACTCTTATCGAGAGTAAAATATGTACATGAAGATACCAACTGTCTCAAAAAGTCTTAGTTCCACTTCAGGTTTATTGAAGTTTATAAAACTTAAAATGATACCAAAACTTTTTGGGGCACCCTGTATACACCAAATGACACAGCATCTAAATATTTTAAAGAAAAAGTTAATAAATTTATAGGGAATACCATATGGTAAAACTATAATAGTTAGAGTCCTCATTATATCCATTTCCAATCTATACAAAGCTAACCAAAGGAAATATGAAAATTGTAGAAAATGTAAGTATGATAGATTCCAGTGATTTCTGAATGGGAATAGAAAGGAGAATGAATATTTCTTGGCTGTCCATAACATCTTTACAAAAATCAATCATGTATTTGGGCATATAAGGTTTGCAAGCAAATAATGGTAGTATGATAAGTAAACAAAAGCTTTTCCCATATGTTTTAAGTAACTCATTCTTTGGCAGCATGCTTCAGAGGTAGTCTTTTATAACAGTCATTGAACTGTGTTTTTTTTTTAATTTTCATTTTTACTATCATGAACTTGAAAAGCATTAATAAATATGAACATTTCTACATTCAAAGAATAGAAAAAAGAGGATCACATTTGAAATTGTGAATCTCCATTAAATATAGCTATTAAAATACACATATTTCAAACTTAACATGGTAATTCCAACACTGCTTTGCTCATCTGGGTCCCATTTTGCATTTTCTTTTGCTCTCTTATTTGTGTTTTTAAATGATTCATCAACGTTCTTTTCTTTCTTTTTTGATATGATTATCATTAACCCTACATCTTTTCAAAATGCTCCTATTCAACAAGAAATAAATAAACTCCCTCTGACCTCTCTTCTTTCCCCAAGAAGGCAGACAATATGATATAGGTTATTGGGAACAGCTGGGTGGCTCAGTGGATTGAAAGGCACGCCTAGAGATGAGAGGTCCTGGGTTCTAATATGACCTCAGGTATTTCCTACTGTGTGACCCTTACTTAACTCCCATTGCCTAGTTTTTACTCTTCTGCTTTGGGACCAATACACAGTGATGATTATAAGACAGAAAAATAAGTGATTTTTAAAAATATATGTATATGATATAGGTTGTACATATGTTATCACAAGACATTTTCTTGTTTGTCATATGAAACAAGGCACATATTGCTTATACTAAAGAAAAATTCATGGAGGAGATAAAGTGAAGAATTGCATGTTTCAGTCTGCATTCAAACTCCATCTGCTCTTTCTATGGTTAGTGGATATCCTTTTTTTGTCATGAGTCCCTTGGAGTTGTCCTGGATCCTTGCCTTGTTGACAATAGTTAAGTCATTCACAATTGGTCATCCTATATTATTGCTGTTGTGTACAGTGTTCTCTTGGTTCTACTCTCTTCACTTTGCATCACTTCATATGTCTTTCCAGGTTTTTTAGTGATCATCTTTGTCATTTCTTATAACACAATAGTATTCCATTACAATCATGTACCACAACTTGTTCATTGAACTGTTTTTAACCTATTGACCTTTTCTTTTTGTTTTGTGGCTTTGAAGTATTTTCTCAGACATTGATGGCAAACCTTTTAGAGATGGAGTGCTGGGTCCCTCCTCTCTATCCCCCCACCCCAGACTGAGTGCCAGGCAAGCTCTGCCTCCCCCTTGCCCCACACAAGGGAGGGAGAAAGCACTCCCATTGGGATGCTGGGTGGAGGGGCTGATGAAGTGAGGAATGTCCTTAGCAAGTGTAGAGAGGGGGAGGAGGGCTGGAGCACTCTGCTCCCCTCCAGCTCTGCTGCTTGTGAGCCACCTACCTTCCCTCCCTCCCCCCACCCTGTGTGCTCCCATTGGGCTACTGAGCAGAGGGGTAGGGAATGTGAAAAAAATATCATCAGGCATGGCGGAGAAGTGGGAGAAAGAAGCTCCAACCAAGTTCCTCTGCCTTTCTAGCAATGAACTCTGGGTGGGGTAGAGGATGGCTGTGTGACCACAGAAAGCACTCTGTGTGCCATCTTTGGCACTTGTGCCATAGATTTGCCAACACTGTTCTAGGACCTAGCAAATACCCCTGGGGGCTCAGAAAAGTTACAACATAATCCGTATCCATATACCAAAAGATATATGTGTCTTTGTATACAAACACATTTTTAAGCTCCTTGAGGATAGGGATTGTTTTGTTTTTGTCCTAGTGTGCTTAGTTACAGTTCCTATCAAATATGTGTGTGTGCATATGCTTTATCTATTACTAAATATTCAAAATTTTCCATGAAGTCAAAAGATCAGAGTTCAAATACTCTCTCTGCTATTTACTAGCTATGTGTCCAAGCCATTTAGCCCATCTGAACCACACTTTTTTGCATTTGAAGGAGATAGACAAAACAATCATTAAAATTGCATTTAACTCTAATACCTAAGACTTTATAAAACTGATTCACGCTTAATTTTCTGACCTCAACTTGTTTCTGGCTTCACCCTAGATCCTAATCTTTTGACACTCCCCCACACCCTAGAAACAAACTGACCTCTGAGCCCCTCAAGGGAGCTATTCTTTTATTTTTTTAAATCCTTACTTTCTGTCTTCATATGAATTCTAAGACAGAAGAATGGCAAAGACTAGGCAATTAGGGTTAAGTAACCTGTCCAAGGTCATACAGCTAGGAAATGTCTGAATACAGATTTGATCCTGGCTCCAAGACTGGCATTTTATCTACTGTGCTACCTAGCAAACCAAAGTGGGTATGCAAAAGTGGAACTCCAAAGGCCAAAATGAAAGTGGATGCCCAAGGTGTATCTCACCACCACCATACCAAAATAGAGATGAGACTTAGCTTGGCAAAGGGAGAGAAGGAAATCCCCATTTTAAACCAAACCCAAAGCAAATGGGCATAAAAATCTAAGAGATTAATAAATCAATGAGCATTTACCAAACATTTACTTAGAAAATATATTGAGTGGAAAGAGCCCTGGACTTGGAATCAGAAGAGTGGGTTCATAATCCACTTTGAATATATATATATATATATGTAAGACCCTAAAGCAATCTCCCAGAGTTTGTTTTCTCATCTATAAAATGGGATCGATATAGTATCTACCTTATAGAGTCGTTATGAAGCTCAAATGAAATAATATATGTAAAATGTTTTGCAAACTTTAAAGGTCTCAGATTTATTACTTTGTGGTAGATGATAATAGATACAGAGTAATATCATAAGTCTCTGCCTTCAAGTAATTTAAAAGCTATTTGGAGGGCAAGTTATAGATACAGAAATAAAATAACTCAAATAACTCAAATCCAAAATTTGATTTTTCCATATTAATGGTACATTCAAAAGGTTGAGAAAGCATTGAGGCTGGAGTATACAACAAAGACTTCACAGAGGAAGTAGGACTTGATCTGGTACTTGAAAGATATATATATATATATATAATTTAGATGACACAGTAGAAGGGGGAGGGTATTCTAGATGAGAATAATAATAGTGGGGGGGGGCAGCTGGGTAGCTCAGTGGATTGAGAGCCAGGCCTAGAGATGGGAGGTCCTCGATTCAAATCTGGCCTCAGACACCTCCTAGCTGTGTGANAAAAAAAAAAAAAAAAGATGCATTTCTTAAAGGTGGTCGCCTCTACAGGACACAGTATCTGGATAAGGGCAACAATCATGTGGATGACAGAGCAACTATGGACTCTGCTGTGGCTCCCAATTCTCCGGGTAAAAAGTTTTGCTTTTGTTTTTCTTTTTAATAAAAAGCGAAGTTCCCACAATATATCATATTCTGGTGTGAATCGTTCCAAATGGTTTTTTTTTTACCTAATTTAGCTATAACGTGCCTTCTAAGTTTTTCTCTTCAGACCTCAAATCATTGTACCAAACTCCTAATAACATTAAGCTTCATTTCAGAGCCAGGAGAATCAGGAACAACAAAAGGTTACGTGGCTTGATCTCACACGAGCCAAGTCAAAAGCAAAAGCGAGCTGACATGATACTGGATTTCCAGGTCTCGGCTCCAACTCCTGGACTGAATAGCCTTTTTCACTAATTAATGACTTCCCCATGAATTAAACAACAGCTCTCTTCACCATTCAGGGGATATTGCAGCCTTTTAATAAAGCATCTTCTCCTCTTCAAATGGCTTGGTGGAGCCCAGATCCAGCCCAGAGGGGACCACCGCCTTGTTCTTCATCAAAGATGGCAATGACTGTGAGAAGAGGATGTTTCTTTCCAGTTAGGGACAGATGACCCCTGCTCTCCTGTAGGCTTCCTAACACTCAACGGGTGAAAGGTCAAAAGTATATTCTAGTGGGGGGGGGCAGCTGGGTAGCTCAGTGGATTGAGAGCCAGGCCTAGAGATGGGAGGTCCTCGATTCAAATCTGGCCTCAGACACCTCCTAGCTGTGTGACCCTGGGCAAGTCACTTGACCCCCATTGCCTAGCCCTTACCACTTTTCTGCCTTGGAACCAATACCCAGTATTGATTCCAAGACAGAAGATAAAGGTTTTTTTAAAAAAAAAGACTAATAATAGTGTGAGCAATATGGTAGCAGAAATATGAAAAATGCATTGTAATATCAGCAGAGACAAATCTTATTAAAATGGAGAATAGTGGGATATTAAGTTCAGAAAGTACCCAACTGTAGATAACTTGAAATGCCAAATAAAGGATTTATGTATTATTCTGTAGACAATGGGGATCACTGCTGTTCATAGCCCACAATGTTTCCACCCTTCGTAAACAATGAGCTCTGTTTCCCAAGGCAATCTAACTGGAGCTTTGACTCAACCCTAACATCCTTCCAGTAACACAGAGCTCATGTTATAATGGCCTCCCTCTTAACAAATGCATTCCCACAGCAGGCTCCTGATTGACTTTTTTCCCCTCTTTAGCTGCCCCTAGTCTTCCAAACTCCATACCCTACTGCCAATGGCAAGGACTACAGATTAGTTTTCTTGGAAAATCCTAGATTTTGGCTTTATTCAAAATGGTAGAAACAATGTATCTTGCATTTATAAGAGACATTTGCCTTCTCTCTTCCACATTCCCTCCAAATTTTTCCCATAGGATAATTGTTCCTAAGGATAAACTGAATTGGCCTGATTTTTTCTACCTCCCCTAAGAAAAAGCACTAGTCATAAATATTGTAGCCTTTCCATAGACTCTGGCTGACATTTCATGCAAAATTCATTTTAGAATATAACTTTAACTGATTTATATCTAAAGTGTAGGGGATTTTGCAAAGTGCAAGAATTGAAATACAACCAAACAAAGACCTCACCTTGTCAGTCACTATGTCTTTCTCTTCTGATGGGTGGTGCTTTGGAGACATATTGTTCCCAAATTGAAAACAGAACAAGAGCGCAAAGTTCTTGAGGATGGGGTTTTATGGGCATTTTATGAAAGATAGGAAGGGAAATGTCTACTGTGAGATAAACTATAGAAAGAGGTGTTATAAACCGGCAATTTTTTTTTAAAAGAGTGAACTATTTTCCTGAGCTGGTGCTACCTAACCAAAATTATGCAAAAATATCAAGTGTATTAATTTTAAAAGTATATACATTCTACTTTTTTTAATCAGGGCATTTAGCCTCATGATGATGTAGATTAGAATTTTTGTCATGTATTTTTGACTGTCATTCACTTGTTATGGTTTACATGTTGTTGTTATTTTATTTAACCAATTAGATGGTCTGTATAATAAAGCATAAATTACTTTTATAAAAAAAAAAGAGGTGGTATAGATGTCATGGTATAGTAGATTTGACTTTAAAATTCTGGGTATGAATCCAATGCCTATGTGACTCTGATAACATTGTTTAATCTCTCTGGGCCTTGGTTTACTCCTTTGTAAAATGACTAGATTAGGAATTTTTAGCCTATGCTTGAAATATACTTCAAGGTCTCTGTGGCTCTGGATAGAGGGAAATTATATCTTCATTTTTTGCTAGCCTCCAAAATAAAGCATTTCCCTTCATTATGAATAGAGGCAACAAAACATTTTTCTGAGAAGAGATCCACAGGTTTCCCCAGACTACCAGAGTCCCATGACTCAAAAAAGATTTTTTTGAAAATCTCAGACTAAATGATCTCTAAGGTTTCTCCTATCTCTGAATTCTAATAAGAGATAAAAATATCACATGATTAAATGGGCTCCACTGCAATGGAACCTGACAATATCTCAACTAACATCAGTGACCCCCTTGTTACCACTAGACTATGAGCTCCTTTAGAGCAGAGACTGTTTGTTGGATAATCGTTGTTGTTTTGATTTGGTTTGGTGGGCTGAGGAAAGGGAGCCTTTCTTTGTATTTCCAGTCCTGCTAAGTGCTCGACTGTGTTGTTCCTCTGCTAATGAAGGACTGTTCGTGTCATCAGTACCTTCTAAATTGAATATTCTGGGGCAGTGTTCCAGTTGCCCCATCTTAGTTATTGCGCTCCTCTAAAAACCAGGTTTTTGGGAAAGAGAGTAAGGAAAAAATGTAGCAACAATCTGGAAGCAGCTAAGAAATTCAATCCCAATTCTGACACTACAAGGGGATCACTTACTAGGGGACTGTTGGCAAATCATTTAACTTCTCCATTCCTAATTCTTGAGATGTGAGTAACATTACCAACCTTACTCTTAAGATGTTAAAAATATATGTGTGTGTGTGTGTACATATATATAAAATACAAAAGGTTATAAAGTTGGACCACCTAAAAGGAAATGTTCATATTTTTCCACTAAGGTCTATGCTTTCAGTTCAGCAGATAATAGTCGGAGTTGTAATTGGGTAGTATTCTTTAACATGATCACTTTTTAAAAACAAACTTCTTAAAGTTTTTTAAAAGATTTTTTAAGGCCTGAAAGAGACAGGATATTCAGAATTTGCACATTGCAAATGTGGTCTCTCAGTTACCCTTGACTTGACTGTCCCCTTTAAATATTTAGCCATTTTTAAAAGCCCTAGAACACCTGCTGTATTTGGAGAACATTACATTTCCCTACTAGAAAAACAATCAAGCAAATTTAAATAAATCACCTTAATGTATCTTACAGGAATGGCCCCACTGCCTCTAATCTGTCCCTTATTTACCATTAGGCTTAACTTATACCTGCCCAGTATGTTTATTTAATAAAATCAAGGCTCCATGCTTACAATCTTTGGGACAATGAGAAGCATCTGAATAGCTATAACCAGGAAAGGGAATGTGACCTTGGCCTCCAGTTTATCATTGAAACATCTTGACTGCCTGCTGAGATTTGCTAGTCATTCCCTTTTGGAGAGACTTCCTTCAGGGAAACAGGACCCCCTTTGACCAGAGCTAGAACTAAAAAGGATTTCAGAGGCTATCCAGGCCAATCCTCTCATTTTACAGATTAAAAAACTGAGGTCTGATGAAGTTAAGTATCCAAGGTCAAAGAGATAGTATCAGAAGTGGAATTTGAACCCAGGTCTTTGGACTCTTCGGAAAGGGTGCTTTCATGTTTATCTATTCGTGTTAATTTCTAGAGTGGCACCCAACACAACCACCAGGACCAGTGGGAAGGTGTCTGTTTAGCAGTTTTCATCTTTATTCGCCTTTATTTCCTTCTTCCTCTTCTCTATCCTTTCTCCTTCCAATTTTGAAGCAGGATTATTTCAGATGCAAATTTTTTAAAAATAATAATAATAAACCATACATAGAACATGTGAAGATTACATTCCCTGCCAAAAGAAATGGAAACATTGCTTGTCGAAAAAACGCCACAGCATCCTATCTATTAAAGCACCGAAGCATAGAATCCTCCCCAGAAGCATGCCAATCAAATAACTCCTCTCCAAGAACTCAGCTTGCAAAGACTGGCCTGTTAAATTCACAGGCGTCACCTAGTGGGCAACGTGAGGAGAAAAGTAGAACAACGTCAGAGTGGCCACTGCCTAAACATCTGATGAGGGCTGATGGAAAGAGCAAACAGATGCAAATAATTTCGCTGTGCCACAAAATTCAGAGGGGCAGGGAGCCCCAGGCCAATCTTCTAGCTGTTTTGCAGCCTCGATGCATTCCACATAGGAGTATTAGAAATTTCAATCAAACTGGGCTAAATATATATATTTTTTAAATCTCATCTAGGGAAGGGAGATGGGAAAGTTATCTTTAACAGAAGAGAATCTTCCCTGTTCAAGTATTTCAATTATCTTCTTTTTAAAAGGGAGTGGGGGTGGGACAGGGAAGAGCTCATCATCCATCTTTCCCAGCCCCTTTTTTTTTTGCCCTAGAAGTTCTGGTTTCAAAGTCTAAATGAAGACATATTTGTCAATGTTTTTGACCAAATGATGCAATTCTCAAGTGCCAGTTTTATAACAGGGTCTTGCCTGTGTAAAGATGGCCAGATGATGCTCGTTGTCTGTGCTAAACCTTTTGGAATGTTGTGACCCCCTCAGGGCACTGTGATATGGGTATTAAAATGGATATAGCTTTGAATCCTTTGCCCTGGTGACCCCTAAAATCTAAGTCTCCACCTTCAACTTTCCCATTTGGTTCAAATGTTTCGCTCCAGCTGCCTCTCAGACATCTCTTTCTGGGTGACTCATCAGACATTGTAAACTTGATTGTACAGTACCCCCTTCCTTAACCTTAGACAAAGTAAAACCATAGAGTAAATTCTTGGAGAATAAAGATTTGTGGTTGTTTTTTTTACAGAAGAATCCTTAGGTCTTAATATGTGTGTGTGTTTTTAATTAAATAATTGTAATTAATTAATAAAAATTAAATTTTAATTTAACCTTGATTAAATTAAAATATATATGCGCATATATATATATATATATATATATATATACACACACACACATATATGGTATAAAGGAATGGCTTCTTTGGCAGACAGGTGAACATGCTGTTTTCTTAAACTATAGCTGGGGATGAAAGGGTAAAAAAATGAGGGAATCAAGTGATCAGGTACACACAGATAAACTGAAGATGGAGCTGTATAGATATAATGCTTTTCACAAACACTTCTACCCATTCCCCAAAGACCTTGGTTTAACAGAGACTTTCAGAGAGGGGATGAGCTAAATGCAGACTACTGATTAAGAGCTGGAAGGAGCCTTAGCATTCAACTATGCTGACCTATCATGAGCAACTGAGGTTAGAGGTAAATTATTTAACCCAAGGTCACACAATATAACACAGCTCAAAATCAAACCCAAATCCTGGGACTTGTACAGCATGATTTCCATTCAGCAGTATATTGGTAAATATTTAACAACCAGTTTCCCTCCCCCCAAAAAAATCACAAATGTACATAAAGGCAAACTTAAGTTTGAATCAGCTATATTTATAATTTCTCTAGTACCATCTTAAGGTTAGAAATCAACAAAACAATAAATCAAGCCCCAAGATATAGCATTTGTTGATTATGTAAGTATACTCATAGAAAATTTAAGAATTCCAAAGAACTGACTCCAACACATTCCTGTTTCCATTATACTTTCACAGCTTTTGTGTCAATGGCTCTCATACCATAAAGTGACTTTTCAAGAACTTACCTTTTCCTGCTGAGTTATAATAGAGCAGCTAGATGGCCGGAAAGAGTGCTGGACTAGAGCCATGAAGGCTTGAGTTCAAATCACACCTCAAACACTTACTAGCTATGTGACCCTGGCAAGTTCACTTAAATTCCGTTTGCTTCAGTTTTCTCATCTATAAAACAGAGATACTAGTAAGACTCTTGGAACTGTTATAAAGATCAAATGAGAAAATATCATAAAGCACTTAGCACAATGTCTGTCCCATAGTAGGTGTTAAATAAATATTTATTTCCTCCCTTATAACCCTATCCAGGAAAACTGGGAAATTTTCTGTGGTATACATTCATGTACACACACACACACACACACACACACACACACACATGCAAATGCAATTTGTAAGAATGTGGTTCACAATATTATGGGACAAAATATTCTTGAAAAACTGAGAAATATGAAAGAGAATCCACATATGAGCCTTTAGAGCTTAGGACCTCCAATGTATATTTCCTGTAATTTTCAGTACCAGATATGATGGATCCTCTACATAAAGGCCTCCAAATCAACATATCCACCATGGAACCCATCATGTTTCTTCCTAAACCTACTTACTCCTCCTTCCAACTTCCCTATTTCTGTCAAGGACAACACCATCTGCCAGTCCCCTGGGTTCACAACCTTGATGTCATCTTTGACTCTTCAATCGCCCTCACCTTCCCCCATATCCAATTAATTGCCAAGCCTTGTCAATTTTCCAACACATTCTTTGCATCTTCTTCTTTCCATTTATACAACCATTCTAATAAAAGTCTTCATAATTTCTTGCTGTAAAAGGGAATTCTTGGTTCTCTTTGAGTTCGCATTTGTGAAAAGGAAATCCTTTATTCTCTTTGCTTAGTTAACACTTTGGTTGGCAATCTTGAACTAGGTGGAGGAGCTCACAAACCACTTAGTGAGTTCACACCTTACTTGATGCTAGATAAGAATAAGCCAGAAATTTAAGAGTTCACACACTGAGAAAGATGGTTCCAAAGGTAAGAACTCAGACAATTTGGAAACTGTGATTGGCCCCCGTGAAAAGGGGCAGGGACAGGAAACCTCCATAAAAGCCATGAAAATCCCTGAGCAGAGTAGGCTGGTGAAGGTCTCTGGTGAAGGTTTCTAGTGAAGGAAGCTAGTAGAGAGTGAACTCCAAGAAGAGAGTCACTCAAAGAAGGAGAAAGTGAACTCCAAGAAGAGAGTCACTCAAAGAAGGAGAAAGTGAACTCCAAGAAGAGAGTCACTCAAAGAAGGAGGAAGTGAACTCCAAGAAGAGAGTCACTCAAAGAAGGAAAAAGTGAACTCCAGGAAGAGAGTCACTCAAAGAAGGAGAAAGTGGACTCCAAGAAGAGAGTCACTCAAAGGAGGAAGTCGGCTTCAAGAAGAAGGTCAGCTCAAAGAGGCCTCAGGAGTCACCTTCTACTCCAGTCATTGTCTTGGGTGAGTGGATAACTGGTTTTCCCTTCCTGTCTTCTAGAGATAGTTTAATTCTGATTGAAGGTTAACAAGTCCTGGCTTAGCCAAGCACTAGAACAATATTTAGTTAGATAGGTTAATGTCTTTTTCTATCCTTTTGTATTTGTCTACTTTCTACCTCTTTTACAAATAAAAGATTTATAATTTTCATATATTTAGCCAAACCATTAAATTTAACACTTACATTGCCCAGGTGATTGTAATGGCCTCCTCACTGGTCTCCTTACTTTCAGCCTCCTGATTCTTTCCCCAAAAAACTTCCAAATTTACATTCTTACAATTAGGTTTAATCATGTCACCCACCCCCTGTTCAGGGAGCTTTTCTCTTCTTGTTGCCTCTAGAATAAAATATAAATTCAATTGTTCATCATTTAAAGCTTTTCACAACCTTGTTCTTCAGATCTTTTCAGTCATCTTATATATTAGTCCTATCTCAACATCATTTTTGTTACCACATATTTATATATAACATAATCTAATGTGTAGCATAATATAATACATATGATTTATTATAAATATGTAATGAATTATAATCAAAATACCTATCCAAGAGAAAAAAATTCTGACATTAGTTATGTCCACAAATCTATGTCTCATTCTTTTTTCCCCCTCCCACCTACTCTTCCCCTCTTCCTAAGAAGGCAGGTGATATAAGTTGCATATATATTATCATATAATATATATTTCCCTTTCCATAACATTGTGAAACAAGACACATATTGCTTACACTAGAGAAAAATTCTTGGAGGAATGAAATGAAGAATGATTTGTTTCCATCTGTATTCCATCTATTCCTTTATGGCAGTAGGTACTCTTTTTGGTCATGAGTCTCTTGGAGTTGTCCAGGATCCCTGCCTTGTTGATAATAGTTGTCAATCACAATTGGTCATCATACATTATTGTTGTCAAGGTACACAAGGTTCTCTTGGTTCTGCTGATTTTACTTTACATTATTTCATATGTCTTTCCCAATAACATTTTTTATAGGTTTTTTTTTTAAACCCTTGTACTTCGTATTGTCTCATAGGTGGAAGATTGGTAAGGGTGGGCAATGGGGGTCAAGTGACTTGCCCAGGGTCACACAGCTGGGAAGTGGCTGAGGCCGGGTTTGAACCTAGGACCTCCTGTCTCTAGGCCTGACTCTCACTCCACTGAGCTACCCAGCTGCCCCTCCCAATAACATTTTTAAATGCATTTATAAAAGAAAGTTTAATGGAAGAACAATAAATATACAAAAAAATGAAACAGACCTGTATAACATTTTTATCATTGAAGATAGTGGAAGCATCTTTTTTTAATTCTATCACCTTCATTCCTGATAGGTTATAAGAAGTGAAAATGGGAGATGGAGACAAGAAGGGTAACTGAACTAGATCAAATATATATATATATGAAACCTATCCTGGAGGATCACAATTTTGAACTCAATTGAAGAAATTATTTTCAATATATCTCAAAGAGGAGAAAAATACTGAACAAATAGAAAAAATGATTAACAATATTATTATCCACAAAATACCATGGAAGGAACTCACTCATATGCCCTCAGATGCTTTCTCATCTTTATAAAATCTATATGAGAAAAAGCTAAGCTAGGGGTTCTTAACCTTTTTGTGCCAAACTTCTTTGGCTGTCTGGTGAAGTCTACAGATGCCTTCCCAGAAGAACATTTTTGAATGCATAAATACATAGGATTACAAAGGAAACCAATTCTATTAAAATAGTTATCAAAATAGTTTAAAATAAGTTCATGAATACTCCCACTCCACATTAAGAAACCCTCCATCTAAAGAAAAATATAACTTTATATACAGTTTTTTCAAACAAAACATCTCCCATAGTCAGGCAATTAATAAGTGGCAAAACCATATCTTCTTAACACAGATCAAGTGCTTTCCTTTACCTATCCCTAATATCTTTATATTGTGACTAATTGTATGTGCTAGGCTCCAAGGAACAGTATCCAAGAAAGGCTGGCACTTGAGAAGAGATCATGGAGAAATTACACACACTCAAGAACCTGATTAGGAAAGAAATCTCTCCTTTGCTCTCCAAAGATGTGGCAGTGAAAAGTTTACCTTATGCAGAACAAGGCTGGGCAACCCTTTGGGCAAGGAAGGAGGACATCCTTACCCACTGAATGATCTTGCATCTAATAGGATCTTTAGAACAATCTACTTGGGCGAGTTTCCAAATTTCCTAATAAGTTAACAGTTCAGTACCAAGATAGGCTTAATGGGCAAGATAGGATTACTGGGCCATAATGCAAACCTTCCTTAAGCTTAACAATAGATTATTTTTTCTATCTTTCCACCCATTCTTGACCCAATCTCTTTCCAATTTATTATTCTGATGTTAGGTCTATGCCATGACAATAACTCATTTGGGATTTCTAAAGTGATTTGCCTGATTCTGAAGTATATACAGCCAAAGAAAGTCAGACTCTCTCCCTTTCTGTCTGTCTAGTCTGTCTCACTGTGTCTCTCCATCTTTCTCTATCTCTATCTCTCTCTGTCTTTGTTTTGATCTGTTTTACTCCTTTTTCTGCTTCTCTTCCCTTTCCCTCTCTTCTTCCCCTCTCTCCTACTCTTCCCTACCCCTCCAGTGGAACTAAGAGATCATGTCCTGGAGTAGTTTGTAAACTGAATGACAAACATAAATGAATATTTATAATAATGCAAATGACAAACATAAGCATCTGTGCATAACCAATTACAGCTGCCTGGAGATAGATATGCTATGAGTAAGAGGTTGCAAGAGTGATTACTGATTGCAGCCAGGTGGGATTAGTCAGCAATTGAGAATAACCCAAATAACACCACTGGCTTGTATTCCTCTAGGGAGGCAACATGATTCCAGGCTCAAATGGTTCCTAGCCATGTGACCTTGGACAAGTCATTTAGCTTCTCTGAGCTGCAGTTTCCTGATCTATAAAATCACTCTACTTTATAAGGTTATTGGGAGGAAAATTTGTGCTATAAATTGCAAAACTCTATATAAATGTGAGTTGTGATGATGATGATGATGATGATGATGATGACAATGATGTTGAAAAAAGAAACTCATCAGCATCAAATCTTGCCTCAAATATTTCCTAGCTGCATAACCCTGAGCAAGTCATTTAATCTTGTTTGCTTCAGTTTCCTCATCTATAAAATGAGCTGGATAAGAAAATGGTAAACCACCTCAGTATCTTTGCCAAGAAATCCCCATATAGGATCATGAAGAGGCAGATATGGCTGAACAACAATAGCAACTCTCTACTGTCCAGCTCAGCTGACTTCCCTTCTTTGCTCTCACTTCTAGTTTGCCCTCTTTTCCATTTAAATGTCCACAGAAGATCAGCCAGGTCCTGGTCCTTTAACCAGTTTCCTCCTCCTTCAAAAATCTACTTTAGACTTCTTGGGTCCTTCTCTTGTGTGCCTATCAATAGGAGTTCTGATTCCTCTTATTCCTAAACTATTCTGTCCAGACCTGTTCACCAGCTCCTCCCTTTATTCCCTTCTCTCACTCTCCAGCCTAGGCTTTCTTTCCTTATACACCCATGCCTGAAGCAACCTTCTTCTTACTTATTTGCCAGGCTATTACCCTCTCCTCTTTCAAACTCCTCCTGAATAATCACCTGATCACAAAATCCTCTTCTTAACCTGCTTTACTCAGTTCTCTACCGGAAAGAAGAGGGGGGGGAACCACAATTAAAATATACTTCATGTTTATATCACACCTTTTGTAAAGAAATCTCACATACTTCTAAACATCAGTCCATTAATAACAGTCCAAAATAGAGTGGGCTGCCTTTGAAGAAATGATCTCTCCCTCACCAGAGATTCCCAAACAAAAAATGAATAATCCTTTAGGAGTGGCCATAAAAAAGTTTTTCAATCAAAGATTGGTTGAAGAGCTTTGCTGGGGGGGGTGGGGAGGGGAAGGAGAGTTAGGTGGCTCAGTGGATTGAGAGCCTAGCCTAGAAACAGGAGATCCTGGGTTCAAATTTGGCCTCAAATACTTCCCTAGCTGCATGGCTCTGGGCAAGTCACTTAATTCCAATTGCCTAGCCTTTATTGCTCTTTTCTTTGGGACTAATACTTGTATCAATTCTAAGGTAAAAGGTAAGAGTTTAAAAAAAAAAAAAAGAGCTTTGAGATCTCTTACAATTTAGAAAAATAGAGTAAGGTAGTTAGCAAAAATAAATAAATAAATAAAATAGCAACCCAAGTTTACAGATAACCAATGGGGGAGCTTGAGAGCACAAAATGAAATTTTTTCTATACATTGTCATTCCGTCAACAGACATTTCTTTAGCTCCTACTACGTACAAATTAGAAAGTAAGCTTCTTGTGGGCAGGGACATCTTTCTTTTTGCTTGTATTTGAATCCCCAGGACTTAGTACAAAGCCTAGAACAAAATCAGTTTTGTTCTGTTCATCTTTCATTTTTGAAGATCAATGGCATCACAGGGTGATGTCTTGATTTTCCCAAGAACTGTATTTAAGAGAGGCAGAATTACACAGTCATAAGCCTCATTCTCTGACAGTTATCAAAGTCCAGTGGCAAGATTAGTGCTTGACCAGGATGTAGTGGATGAACTTTGTATCTTCCATGTCTGACCAAGCTCCATGCATCCCATAGTGCCTGTTTCAGCTGTCCTTCTGGTGATTGGAAGATATTGTTCTCATCTGCCCATTCAACAAACTTGGAAAAGTGTAAGCACTTATCAAATACTTATTTCCTTTCTTCCATACGAAAATGACTTGTCCCAAGTGATGGATCCATTGTGAATCAAACCAATATCTTCTTAGTTCTGCTACTTATCTCCTGTGTGACCTTAAGGAAAGTCAACTAAACTTTTATTTCTACATTTGTGAAATGAGGCACTAATATCAAATGATCTTCACTCTCCTTTCTATCTCTAATTCCTACATGCCTATCACTAAATCTGGAATGGCCTCTGTAATAAGCATAGCTCCCAAACCTATACAATAAAAAGAAGTGTTAACATGATAACATACCACCTACATGATATTATCTCCTAATAATACTTTACACATCACCACAGCACATTCTCCTTTGCTGTACCTGTCTGGTCTTAATTTTCTTTCCCTCTTTCTTCTTGGTTGCCTCAAAGTTTCTACCCTATATATCATGGCAGAGAATACTCTCTAATGGAAGCAGCTAGCCCTGGAGGAGGGTGTTTTTTCATGACCACATTTATCTTTTGAGAAGCTCTCTTTCAGCTCTGATTTCAGCCATTTATGTCCTCTGGACCACTGCCCTCCAGAAGGAAAAAATGTCCTTAGATGTCCCATAGAAAGCCTTCATGTCTAGCCAATTATCATAGCTCAGCCTTGTTCTGTACAGCTTCTATTGAAGGGAAGGAAAACAATAATAAAGTTTAGTTATGGATCATGATGACTTAGGAAGAGAAGGAAGAGTAAAGAGCCCTGCTGGTTAGTGAGAGGCCATTCAGGGGATGTTCTCAACCTCAAATGTCCCTTCCAACTCAAAGCCACTAGTTTTGTGACCCTAACAAGTAGGAATGTGTCGGAACTACCTCAAGCCAAATGAAAGAGCTGATTGTTAAATATTCAGTGCAAACATTTACTCCTAGGATATTGGCAAGCACTAAAAATAAAGGTTTGAATTGTCATTTTGCTAATTGCCTAGACTTAGAAAATGGAGAAAAATGTTATCAATATAGATTAAATTTAATGTCTTGAACTTAATGTGTGTATTTTTTTCCTAAAGAGAGAGTTGTTAAAACTAACTAGAATACCTCTGCTTGCAAGTCAGAATGGAGGGAAACTCTGATGGGAAGTCAGTGTTATAAAGAGAAGAAAGTGCTGGAATTAGAAACATAGGTTTGAATCCTTCCTCTGCCACCTTAGTATGTGACTTTGGACAGGTCACTTAACTTATCTAGGTCTCTGTCTCCTCATCCATAAAATAAGATAGTTGAACTAGATTACTTCTGCATTGCCTTCCAACTCTAAATAATCCACGATCCTATGTTGAAGTGATCATATGTTGAGGTGAGGCAACTTGGTGGTGAAGTGAACAAAGCACCGGGTTTGGAGTCAAGAAAACCTGAGTTCAAATCTAGCCTTGGATACTTAACTAGGTGTGGGACCCTGGGCAAGTTGCTTACTCCTGTTTGTCTCAGTTTTTTCAGCTGTAAAATGACCTAGAGAAGGAAATGCCAAACCGCTCCAGAATCTTTGCCAAGAAAACCCCAAATGCAGTTACAAAGAGTCAGGCATGACTAAGAAATGACAGAAGAGCAAAATGTTGAGGGGAATTGAAGCTATGCCATATCTGGATTAGTTTGGGGAAATGAGGTTGTTTAACTTGAAGAAGAAAAGATTTAGGGGAGAGATATGATAACTGTCATCAAATATTTGAAAAGCTGTCCTGTGAAAGGTAAATTAGACTTGCTTTGCCCCAGAAGGCAAAACTAGAAGCAAGGACAAAAGTTTAAAGGCAATAGTCTTGGGCTTGATGAAAAGGGAAACTTCATACCAGTTAGTTGTCCAAAGTGGAATGAGCTCCCTCAAGAGACAGTAGGTTCCATCTCTGAAGGACTTCAAGTAGAAATCTTAGTGAACCCTTTGGTATGTTATACAAGGGATTGGTATCGAGGGGCCAGTTGAATTAGATGTTTTCCGAGATGACTTATTCCTAGTTTTTTCGCATCTTTCATTCCACAAGTCTAATAATTTGTAGAAGTATTGAGATCTGCATTGTGAATGGTCTACTTACAACAATGAAACACAACACATTTTTATTACATACCAACTATATTCAAGGCTATAAAAAGATAAAAACGAGACAGTCCCTGCCTTCAAGAAGTTTACATTCCACAGAGGCCACAGTTCCTTGAAATACTGAAGGCTAGGTATGATTATTTATCACACACATCTTATTTCATTTATATTATTATTATTTTAAATATGACATAATAAATATATGTTTTATATATTTAATGTTTATTATGCTATTTAGTTCAAATGTATTGTTTTGTTTGTCATATTTATATTAAGTAATATTTATAAGTATTATCATTACCACATATATATTTATAAGTATTATTATTACCCCATATATATGTTGTGCAACATATATATGTGGCAGGGAATATAAAGTACACCTTTATATTCCCTGCCATCAAGGAACTGGCACCTTACTTGCAATGTAACATTTATGTTTAGTGGATTTTCAATTATATACAACAATTTGTAACCCCATTTGAGGTTTTCTTGGCAGAAATACTGGAGTGGTTTGCTATTCCCTTCTTCAGATCATTTTATAGATGAGGAAACTGAGGCAAACAGGATTAAGTGACTTGCTCAGGACCATACAACTTTGCACAAATAAATAGGGGATAGGGATGAAACTTGTGATTTCACTGGGAGTGAGAATTTCCAAATGAGTAAATTCCCTCTACCAATACAGGTTAATACCTCTGTCTGACCCCCATAGTCTTAAAGAGTTGCCTATATTACCGAGTTTAGTAACTTTCCCAGGATCACAAAGTTAGCACCATATTAGAAGTAACATTTGAACAAGTCTTCTTGGCTTAGAAGCAAGTTCCCCATCCAGGTTATGCTGCCTTTCTAAGCAAAAGTAAAATATGCACAAAGTAACAGGAAGTAGTTCTGAGGAAAGAATCACTGATAACTGGTACAATCAGAAAAGACCTCAAGTAGGAAGTGACACCTGAGTGGTAGGGATTCTTCCAGGTAATGATGAAAAAGTATTACATTCCTGATATGGGGAACCAATTACTTTGCAAAGGCAGGAGATGGAAGGCCATGTACAAAAACCGAGCCAGAAGACCAGTTTGTTTATAATACAGAGTGTGAAATGAGGAGTAATATTAAATAAGATTGATAAGCAAGTATCAGATTTTTATTGACATTGAGTGAATGGAAAATTTTCCCCAAAAATGAGTTATTCAAAGGTGAAATGTGTTCCTTTGGGATGTGGTTGGATTCCCTCTGTAAGTTTTTAAGCAAAAGCCATATGACTGTGTACTATATATATCAAAGGGTAAATTCTTTTGAAGATATAGTTGAATTATATGATCACTGAAATATCTCCTGCCTCTGATAGTCTGTGACTCTGGTCCTGATTCTAGCCTCAAGTCTCTTTAGCTTCTTGGCTAGGCTCCTTGGTAATCTATTCATCTGATCAAGATTCTCAAGGCTCCAACAGTGAAATATGTTCTTTTCTAAAACATGATGCCCAAACTGATCACAATCTGCTAGCTAAATCCATGAGGATTCTAACCTCCCTACTCCTAGGTACTGAGCCTATTTTTACTGATGCCTGCTAGGTTTCTTAGCCATCATGTCACACAATTGACTCATTCTAGCTTACAATCCAATAAAATTCCTGCTCTGCTTTTGATGAACTTAAATGTCAGGCTGAGGATTTTGTATATTACTTTTCACACCTATCAGATAGCCTAAAATGATAAAAGGGCAAAATGACTAATGTTGGAGGGGATGTAAGGAAAAACAAATTTTGGAGAGCAACATGGAATGATGCTATAAGAGTTATAAAACTGTGTATAGCTTTGTTTTTTTTTTTATTTTTACTTTTTTCCCCAATTACATGTAAAAAATTTCCAACATTTTTCAAAAAATATTGGATCTCGAATTGTCTCCCTTCCCCTCAATACCGTACCCCACTTTGAGCAATCTCATAGAGATTTTACATGTACAATCATGTAAAATATTTTTCCATATTGATCCTTTTGTGGGAGGAAACTCAAACAGAAAAAAAAAATAAGAAAGTAAAAATAAAGGTTGCTTCGGCCTGGATTCAGACTCAGTTCATTTTCTCCGAAAGTAGATGGCATTTTTTATCATGATTCCTTTGGCATAATTCTGGATCACTGTATTGCTGAGAATAGCTGTTATTCATTGTAAAGTATTTCCATCACTGTACAATGTTCTCCTGGTTCTGCTTATTTCGCTCTGTTTCAGTTCAAGTCTTTCCAGGTTTTTCTGAGATATTCCTGCTTGTCATTTCTCATAGCACAATAATATTCCATTACAATTATATACTATAACTTATTCAGCCATTCCCTAGTTGATGTGTATCTCTTTACTTTCCAAATCTTTGCCCCCCTAAAAAACAAGCTGCTTTAAAAGTGTTCACATATGTAAGTTATGAGGTCCATATTGCAGAGAGGGGTTCAAGCTGTAGATGTGGGGTTCAGGCTACATCACAGAATTCCATAGTGCCCCCCAGAACTCATTGAACCTAGGGCAGCTGATAGAATCATGAAGACTATAGTGAGAGCCCAAGACAGAACTTTGGGAGATACCCACATTTAATGGGCAGGAGGAGAAGGATGATTCCTCAAAGGAAACCAAAAGAATAAAGAGAACCAAGAGAGAATTGTGTCCTAGGAACATAGAAGGAAAAAGTAACCAGGAGGAGATGGTGGTCATTGTCAAAAGCTACAGAAAGGTCAAGAAGGATACGTACTAAAAAATGCCATTGGATTTAGGTGTTAAGAGAACATTTTATTAGTACTTTTCACTCCCTTTATCTTCATTTCCACAAATATCTCTCTGACCTGGATTTTTACCACCTCAGCCCTGGATGAAGCAGCTGCTGGGATGATTTTTCTTATTTCTAGTTTCTTCCCAATTCATCCTGTTGCCAGTAGCAAGAATAAACTTCATGTCAATCCCCATTTGAGAACTACCGTAATTGTTTATTTCATTAAATCCAAATTCCTTAATCTGGTTTCCAGACACATTTTATTCACTCTCATTCTCAAAACTAACTCTCTCTCTCTCTCTCTCTCTCTCTCTCTCTCTCTCTCTCTCTCTCTCTCTCTCTCTCAAATATTGTTTCTCTCTCCTGACCAAGTTTATCTTCTTATTAAGTAGTCCATTCACTTTGCTTCAATAGTTGCTACCTCTGCCTTCCATTTGAAATGCTTTACCAATTTGATCAATCTGTCTCTCAATAACTTTAAAACTTATTTAAAACTTGGCTTAAGTCTAGGTTCTTCCAGAAAAGAAAAAGTGTCCCTGATTAACTGCAGCTGATCCTGATTATACTCAGATTGCCAATATTGATATTAATTTGCATGTGTTGATAAGTTGCTTGCATTAGTCAATTTTTCCATGTATTTTTCCCTCCCAAAATAGATTGCAAATTTCTTGAAAGCTGAGGAAGCATCTTCCACTTTCTTTGTCTTCCCCAGAATCTGAATGACTTACAGAAATATGGAGTTCAATAGACCTAGAAAAAGAAGGATTAGCAATTAAACAAGGGAATGTTTATGTGCTAGGAAATTCCACAATAATTTAGCATAAGTGTAAGCAAACATGAGGGGAAGCATCATCATATGTTGGGAAAAGCACTGATTCTGAAGTCAAAAGACCTGGAATCAAATCTGTCTCTGACTTTTACTACCTATGAACTTGGCCAATTCAGTTAATCTCTATCAGCCTCAGTTTCCCCATCTGTAAAATAAGAGGGTTGGATTAAATGACCTCTGAAGTCCATTACAGCTCTTGATTTATGGTCCTATTAGTAGCAGAGAAATTAATCCTAAGCTTCACATATACAAAGGGTATCTTTTAGGAACTGCAGTCCACGTCTTCCCTTCTTTGTAGAGCTCAGGCAACATGATTGTAGAATATTACATATACAGTCAGACATATTTGATGTTTTAATTGTTTTTGCTGACCTGCTTTTTTCCTCTTTTCTTTTTCAACCTTTGTTGATTCAAGAGATGGATGACTGAAAAGGGAAGAGGGAGGAATATATATATGCAAATAAAAATAATACAAACAAAAGAGAATTTTAAATCTTTTAATTTTTTTTAAAGCAATAGTACAAAAAAGAAGCAATGTTTAAAGAATAAAACCCATGAAGCAAAGCTGCTGTCATCTATGTAGAAAACTAAGGAGACTGGTACTTCTCTATGCTATACTCAAAATGTCATTTATTTTCAAATATAACATTGATATTTATCATAGTCTCATTTTCACTTGTTGAAAATGTTCCGGGGCAGGTGGCTCAGTGGATAGGGAGCCAGACTTGTAGATGGAAGGTTGTAGGCTCAAATCTGGCCTCAGACATTTAATAGTTGTGTGATCCTGGGTAAGTCACTTAACCCCCATTGCCTAGCCCATACCACTCTTCTGCTTCGGAACCAGTACATAGTATTTATTCTAAGATGGAAGGTAAAGGTTTTAAGGGTAGGGGAGAGAGAAAATATTCTAAGGAACAGTATTGGTACAGATGATTATGTGAAAGGATAAGTTCAGATCACCTAACCTGTTTAATATTTCATACATAAAAATTACCAAACTGCTTTGTGCTGTAGGCAGGAGCCCTCCATCAAATGAGCTAAAAAGCATTCTCTAAACTGCTTGCATATCCTTTCTGATTACAAATAATAGCTATGGGTTCAGATGGCTTGTCCTTATCTTTCACACTAAAAGTAACTCCTGAATTTTTAAAGCCAATGAAAAGTTAGTCCCAAAATGTAGGAAGTATCTAACATACTAGATAAGTAATTATCATCATCTGAGGAGATTTTCTTCATGGATGAATGTTCCAGAAGCATAGAATGTTAGACCTGGAAAATTGTTTCTGAATCCATAGCCCTACAATCCTTGGCAATCACAGAGTCATAGATCCTTATCAAGTCCAAACTTCTCATTTTATAAGGGAAGCCCAAAGTGATGAAGTGATTTAGCCCAAACACCTATAACCAAAGACATTGTTTGATTTAATATTTGTAGGAAGGAAGACTTCAAAATACCTGGATCAAGTCAGAAAAATGGAAATATTTTGAAGCAAAATAGAGCAGTTATGCAATCATGAAAAAAATAAAGATTTTAATTCTGAAAAAAGGTTTACAAGTAATTAGCATTTTCATATAAATACAAAGGTAGGGTACTTTTCTGCCATGTTGATTAAATTCCCTAATTGGTTGCTGAACCAGAGCTCTTTGAATGTATTAAAGTGATTGACAACCTCTCAACTTGCCTTCTTCCTTCTAACTTCAAAGTATAAGGATGACTCTCTGAGTCGTTCCAAGGAGTAGCCTGCCTAGAAGCAAAACTATGTAGACATGATCTAATTAGGCTAGAGCCACCTCCTTTTTCAAATTTTTTTTTCCTTATGAAAATTTAAAGGGTTTACAGTCAAAGAATCAGAATCTTCTGCAGGAGAGATAGCAGCAATGGAGTCACCTAAAACAAGTAGCAATTTATGACTGGAAAAAAGCACTTGCTTCTGGAAGTCCACCCACTCCTGGAGTGCTTAATCAATGGCGGTAGTGGAATGGCCTCTAGACAAAAATAGGCATTGGAGAGAAAGAAATCACCAGAGAGAAGATCAAGGTTGTTATTTGATGAAGTTGTACACATTAGAGGTAAAATGTAAAATGGCTAATTGGTAGCTTTGCAAAAAACTGTTTCCCATCCCAAACCATGGGGATAGTTATTTAATTCTGTTCTATTCATTCTGTAATGCATACTGTGGTTCTTTTGAACTTAGAATTCCCTTCTCTGTTGGAAAATAAAGAATCTTTTCCATACTTAATTCATGTTTGTACATGGTACCTTTTTTCTTTTTTTAATTTTCTTCCTTTTTGGAGGAGCTCTAACATAGAGCCAAAGGTAACATTATTGCAATTAGCAACTTTCCTCAGAAAGCCAAGGTTGGAGTGATGATCCAATGAATGTGCATAATGGAATACCTGCTTCCCCTGCTGAAAAGTTCAACTTCCCCAAGGTTTAACAAATCTTTGGCAACCACAATAGCTGGTAAGTAACAAATATTGGCACAATTTGCCATCCTTTAAAGCCTTAGTTGAGTGATATCTATATGGCCCCTGTGTTAAATATGAATCTAGAGACAAATAAATAAACCTAGGATTTCACCATGGTTCATTATGGTTTCATCAGTGTAGGAAGTTCCAAGTATTATTAAGTGACTTTCACATGATCACAAAGCTACTGTGTGTCCTAGAGGAGAATATTACTAGCATGGATATTGTATCAAAGAATTCATGTTCACGTCATAGAAAATACTGGGATTCTATAAAATGTCAAGGAAGCACCGGGTAGTGAAGACCTGAAGCTAAATTTTGGTTCTGACACTTCCTAGCCATGTCCTTCAGCTTCAATTCTCTCATCAGTAAAGTAGAAATAGTAAGTAGAAGTAATAACTTTACAACGCCCACATTTCCAAGTCCAAAATCATGTTGTTGAGGCCATTTCATTACATCTGGTTAATGTCTTTCAAGTGTTATAAGTGAGAACAAATTTAACTATAATTGAGCCTCTACCTTAAGGTAATATTAGCAGATCTGTGGAGGAATTCTTTTTGCATGTATCAAGCTTCCCACATTATCCTTACTGCTTCCTAGATCTTTTCCTAATACCGCTGCTCTCTGTACTGTGCTCCATTTTTTTAGGATCTCTGAAAAAGGGACCAGCACTTCAACTGGCCCTCTTTTGTGACAGAACCAGAATAAAAGGATAACTTTAACCCATAACATAGCATCCAAGTCAGCCAGTTCATTCATAGTTGATCAATTCACTTCTAACTGAGACTAGGAAGCCCAGTAGATAGAGCACTGGACTTGAAGTTAGGACGACCTAAGTTCAAATCTGTCCTAAGACACTAGCTGTGTGACTTAATCACTTAACTTTTGTAAAACTCAGTTTCCTTCTCTGTAAAATGGGGGTGATGATAAGAACATCTCTCCTAGGGTGGTTGTGAGGGCAAAATTAGACAGCATTTACAAAGTTCTTTGCAAACTTTAAATCACTATATAAATATATATGCATATTAAAATAAATAAAACACTATATAAATGTTAGTTAATAATAATAATAATAATAGGTAGCTAGGTGGCTCAGTAGATAGAGCACTGGTTCTAGAGACAGAAAGACCCAAGTTTAAATCCAGCCTCAGATACACTGTATGACTCTGAGCAAAATCACTTAACCCATGTTTGCCATAATCCCCTGCAGCAGGAAGTGGCAAACTACTCCAGTGTCTTCACAAGAATATTCCATGGACAGTATTGGCATGCTGCTGTTCATAGAATCACAATGAGTCAGATACAACCAAATGACTGAACAGCAACAATAATAATAATAGGTTCACATTTTCAAAAATCTATTCATCGGTATGGCTTATTAGATGTCCCCCAAATCCATCAACATTGTTTTTGCTTACAGTTGAAAGAGGAATTCAGTCAAGAAGTATCTCTCCAAAACTGGCCAATTTGTGCCATTGAAAGGCATCAATGGATATGACTAAGTCCTGCAACCAAAGCCCCAAACAAAATCACACCATCCTCTAAATTCATCGGGCTTAGAGAGAATTTGCAGAATTATCCCACTATTCTCCCTTTAATTAAATATTTACAGACTCTACAAATCCCACCAAAGTGCCTTCAGGAACATTCACCTATACCTTCAATCTTTGATAAGTCTCTGGGGTCCTGGAACCTCACAGAAAAAGGAATAGCACAGTATCGGACAGCTCAATCAATTTAACAAATGCTCTTTTTCTTAAATGTCTTCACCAGCATCTTGCAGTCCCCATGCTTGCAACATGAAATTTTACAAAATAACTCTAGGCTCAATTTTTTTTCTTCCTAAGGTTATGCAAAACTACTTTGGGGAAGCAATACTTTTTTTAATGCTTTATTTACATATTTTGTTATTCCTACTTTTATTTCCAAATATATGCCTCCCCTTATTCCAACTAGAGAGCCATTCCTTGTACCAAAGAAGAGATAGATACTGGACTTGTGGTATCACAAGTAATGGAACTTGTGGTGAGGAAACTCCATTTACCAATGAAAATTAACACCTTCTCTGCAAAGTATAATATTAGAGAATTATTTAAAGCACTGAGATATTCAGGGACTTGCTCAGAGTCACACAGCTAATATGTGATAACCTAGGTCTTCCTGAGTCTGAGAACAGCTCTATCTATTACACCAGAGGGATCAAACTTCAACCAAAGGTTGCATGTAGTCCCCAACACTCCCTGCATGTGGCCTGAATCAGATTAAAATATAATTGAGAATGTTATACAAAATATGTAAAAATGTAATAAAACATAGATAATGTCCCTTTATGATTTTCCAAGTCAATATGTGTCCTGCGGTGATCTGTTTCTATTTGAGTATGACATCATCTGCCTCTGTATCAAAGAATAAAAATTTAAAAAGAATTTAAGCATTAATCAACTAGTATATCAACCATATATGACAGGGTGTACCACAGCCCTCACATATAGACATGAAGAATTGGAAGAGAACTTCAAGGTAAAATTCCTAATTCAACCTCCTCATGTTTCAATTAAGGAAACTGAAACCCAGAGAGGTGAAATAATTTGGCCAAGATCACACATTAAGTGGTAGAACCAGGTCTTCTGATTCCAAAGTCTATACTCTTTCCACTATACTGAGTGTCCCTTACTTCTGCAAAGAAGGGACAGCACCTAGGCTCAGCTCTTTGCATAAGTATCCTCAGCCTGTAGACATGAAAAATAATTCAATTCACTTGGAATGAACCCTTCCAGACAAATTATTCTGCCCTTCCCCTAAACACAATTCCATTACCAATCCCCTCCCATAAAGTCTTCCTTGCCTGAATTGTCTGAACTAGCTGTGTTTGATATTCAAATATTTACTATTCTCACAGAAAGAAACATGATTTCTCATTTCAGTACTGAACAAAGGGGGCTCATTTGAACAGCATATAATAGTTTTCATGTTGGAAGTAGGTCAACATTTTAAAGGGCCACATTGTATTTGCTTACAGTTGAAAGAAAGGAATTCAGACAAGAAGCATCTCTCCAAAACTGGCCGATTTGTTCCGTTGAAATTGGAGAGCTATGATATCATATTGTAGAAATAATATAAGCCGAGGAACATTCTACATACACTGGTTAGTAGTCAAAGTACAATGCCCACAATACCTACCACCCTCCCTGGTGTCATGTTGGTACAGGTGTTATATTCCTGTTAACAGTTTCATTTTGAGTCGAACTACTGAGCTGGCATTGTCTAAGGAAGACTGCAGGACAAGAGAGAATGAATTATTCTATGGCATGATGAGGTATTGTGTATCCAAGGGCCAAATCCTCAGATGTTTGTATTCTAGGGGGATCTGTGGGATGTTCAGGGGCAACTAGCACCTCTGGTATGAGAGCTTGCCAAGACATTTTCAGGACTACTCATTTATCCTTCATACCCAACTGTCACCCAGCTCTCACCTGTGGCTCCAAGAAACTATAGTATGCCCAATTGCCACATCTTCCAAATTCCAAAAAATATATACTCTATATTCTTTACTAACTTAGCTGAGGGTTATGGACAGGACTCAAATCAAATTAGAGGGATATCTACTCCAAGCATGTGAAGATTTCCCTTGACAGAAGAGGAAGATGAGAATAATTCATTCCAATGGCCCTGAAGGATGCTTAAGTAGACCCTGTAGAGCACTTAGAGCTTGGTCAGACATTGAAGACACCAAGGTCATCCATTGCTTCCCTGGCCATCACCAGTCATCCTAACTTTGATCTTGCTACTGAACTTTGAGAACTCTGAAAGAGAGAGTGAGGCTGAAGACTTTGTGCAACTCATTCACCAATCAAGACATCACTCTGTGATATCATTGGTCCTCCTCAAAAATGAAGGATGAACAACAACAAGGGGATAAAAGAGTAAAATCATAGTCCCTACCTTTAAGCAATTTATAAGCAAGCTGAAGAAATAAGATATGCATATGTAAAATGTTCTATATATAAAATTTGTTATATTAAGATTCTACATTTTTTATGTTCTGTTAAATGTCTATTCCATGTGTTCTCTTAAAATTATATACAGATTAAAACCATTATTAGAACAAAATAAAATAGTATGTCTGTGCTACATATTAATCCACAGCATGAATTTCTATGACTGTTTTCCTAAGCAAACATTTCCCCAGAAGCTGATTTCTAAGACTTAATCTTTTTTTTTTTTTTGGATTTGAGGAAAAGTTATCCAGTTTCCTCATCATCAACAGAAATTAGTATATAATTGGGGTCCTTAAAAAAACCCTAGCAGGTTTCCAGATTTGCTTCTAGTTTTTAAGGGAACTACACTCTTTTTACAGAACATTTCTTTTGAAATGCATTTAAATAGAACACAACATTTATAAACACAAATATAATCATTTCACATTTCAACAATAGCAAGCCCTAGCCATAAAAAAACTGATTAGTTTCATTCTCACTAACATAACAATTATTAACAGCTGGTTAAGTTGTGCTTCTCTGGGGTGTCATATTACCACCTTTTAGCAGGGACTTTCTAAAGATAATGTCTTGTCACAAGGAAAGACTCAAATGGAAGCCTCAGCAGAGAGGTACCTTGTTATAGATGGGTCTTTCAAGGAGAATGCTCCTCAAGTCATATGAAGCAGATGCCCCTGGGCTCCAGATATAAGTACTTAGCATAATTTAGAGCAGTGATTCCCAAAGTGGGCGCTACTGGCCCCTGGTGAGTGCTACAGCGATCCAGGAGGGTGGTGATGGCCACAGGTGCATTTATCTTTCCTATTAATTGCTATTAAAATTTTTAAAAGAATTAATTTCCAGGGGGCTAAGTAATATTTTTTCTGGAAAGGGGGTGGCAGGCCAAAAAAGTTTGGGAACCACTGATTTAGAGGAAAGACTCCATGGGTTAGAAGTCTTGGGTTCAAGCTATGCCCCCACCTTCGCTCCCTCACTATGTGGTTTTAGACAAGCAAATTTCTTTGAGCCTCTATTTTCTCATCTGTAATGATGATAACAATAGGCACAGTCGTTATTGCCTTGCCAATACCACAGAGTTGCTAAATCTCTTGTAAACAGTAAAGTATTATGAAAGCATATGGTGGTTTTATTATCTGTGTGAGCATCAAAAGTTAGAGTCTGGAGCAGTTACATGGCTCCATAGATAGAGAGCTGGTCCTGGGCTCATATCTGACTGCAGGCACTTCCTAGCTGTGTGATTCTGGGCAAATCACTTAGTCCCAGTTGTCTAGTCGTCTAGCCTTTTCTATTCTTCTGCCTTGGAACCAATACTTAGTATCATTCTAAGACAAAAGGTAAAGGTTAAAAAAAGTTTGAATCCCTCTCTTCCTTTTTAACACATCTCAAAAACCATCCATTACAGGAAGCCTTTCCTGATCCCCCCAGGTACTAGTACCCTCCCTCCCAAACTTTGTTGTTGTTTAGTCATGCCGAACTCTTGGTGTCCACATTTGGAGTTTTCTTGGCAAGGACAGTAGAATTGTTTGCCATTTCCTTCTTCTGCTTATTTGACAAATAAGGAAACTAAGGCAAACAGGATTAAGTGACTTGTCCAGGATCACATAACCAGATTTGAACACCCAGCTGCCTCCAAGTTGCCCTCCCAAACTACCATTCATTTAACTTCTTTCTTTACATTTCTCTATTTTCACTTTATAGTGATGCTACAAATATTTACATATGACCTTGTTGCCTAACCCATTTAAAAGAAAATTCCTTCTCTGTGTCCCTGGACAAGTCACTTGACCCCAATTGCCTAGCCCTTACTGCTCTTCTGCCTTGGAACCAATACACAGTATTGATTCTAAGACAGAAGGTAACAGGGGTTTATTTTAATTCTAGGAAAGAAAGGAAGAAAGAAAAAGAAAGAAAGAAAGAAAGAAAGAAAGAAAGAAAGAAAGAAAGAAAGAAAGAAAGAAAGAAAGAAAGAAAGAAAGAAAGAAAAGAAAGAGAGAAAGAAAGAAAGAAAAGAAAGAGAGAAAGAGAGAGAGAAAGAGAGAAAGAGAAAAAGAGAGAAGAGAGAGAGAGAGAGAGAGAGAGAACTCCTTGAAATTGGGATTATCTCATTATTTGTATTGTATCTGCAGCCAAGCATAGTACCTAGCACATAGCAAATATCTATTAAATACCTGTTGATTGATTTGTAGAAGTAGCCACATATGAATAGATGCCATACCTATGAGCAAGAGCATTTAGTCTGTTAACTTTAAGAATAGTCTAAAAACTCATAGTTCATACAGTGATTTGAGTCATGAAGTAGAATTTAAGTTTCTTGAAGGCAGGCACTGATTTTCATTTCTCTTTATATTCTCTACACATAATATAGTGCCTTACCTACTGCAGGTGCTTAATAAATGCTTACTGGATTGGATTGCAAGTAAAATGAGGACAGTGGAGAACTGCCCATGAAATCTTCCTTGTTAAAGTTAAGAAATTCAGAGCTAGTTGTCTTTCACCTGTCTAGTTGGAATACTTACAAGATATTACTGTCAGAAAACTGGCTCGGTTATGTCTGTTTAACATGGGGGGAAAAACTGGAATCTAGAAGGCATCATGAAAAATTCAGAGGATATGGATTCAGAGAACTCAGGTTCATATCCTAACTCTGATACTCACCCCTTGTATTATCTTGGCCAAGTCCCTTCACCACCTTGAAATTCAGTGTCTTTATCTGTAAAATAAGGAGGTTGGGCCAGATGGCCTCTGAGGTCACTTCAAGCTCTAGATCTGGGACCGTCTGAACCTACTGTCAGTTGCAGAAATAAACAGGTCTGAATGGAATCATTTGGTTCCAGGGCCTCCCTCTCCATTCAAGTTCACCCCTTCCAAAAGACGTTGTGCACCTGTTCCTACAGATTTGTGTGTGTGAATATAAGAGGTAACCCTTCAGAACACTAGTATAAAGAGAGCAGCTCTCTTGGAGGTCAAAGAAAAAAGGGATTAAGGTCAGAGAAGATTCCTTTCCCTCCCCATTAAAGTAATATAGATTTCCTGAGTCTAAAGAGAGGAATGAGCCCTTAGTGTTTTTATGTTTCCTTTCACTCATTTCACACATTTCAAACAAACTCATTCATCTCTACGACTACCCTGGGGAAAGGCTCAACACTCCTATACATGTACAAAACATTCAGTATAGATATTAGTCATGTTAAACAGTATAAATACTTCATTTTTTCAAATGAAGTGATATCCTGAGGTAGTAATTTCCATTGGTGGACTCTACATTAAAATCTAATGGCCTGGCTGTTGTGGTTCTGACCCAGAGGGATCATAACAGCTATTCCAGGTTAACCTGGTCCTAAGGTCTTTCTGCTCACCAGCAGTCATTATCCTGGCTCGTGAAGAGATCTTGAGTACCAGATAGAAATTTTGGGAAGGAAGACCCTTCCCCAGAATCCTAGGGAAAACTCCAGGTCAAGAACAGATGATTCAGCCAAAGACGAAAGGGCAGTTGCTTCTCCATAAAGCTGATTTTTCTATTATTTCTCTTTTTATGACATGACCATTAGATGTTTGTTTCTTTTTTTTTAATTGTCCATGACCCTTGGACTGTGTTTTTTCTACACTGAAACGTATTGCCTCACAAAAATGAACTGATAAACTGAGAGAAAAAATAACAGAGTCAAGCAAGAGATCATGGACTCTGAGAGGCTGACATCTGAATGTACTTAGTGGGAAGGAAACTTAAAAAAAACTTTCATTTCTTCCTTCTTTTATCCTTAAGCTCAGCAATAAACTAGCACTCTATGGTTAAAAAGTCAAGGGAACAGATGTAAAGTTCTGTTGCCTTAGACTCTATATTTCAAATGGAGCATGTAAATTATAAGAAAACTCCTACCCATCAGTCAGAAGAGCATCTAGGCAGCATTTATTGCAATGGCCCTGTGAAACATCATTTTATTCTACCTGGTACCTTTAGATTCAAGTAAATATTTATTCATTTAGACGCATTTGCTCAGTTGGTCAAGTACAGTACTAATAAACTCAATCTCTCAACTCTGATGTCCCAAGACCTTTAGCTTAACTGGGAAGATCATAGTGATAATCTAGGCTAATCCTAGGCAATGGATTCAAAACTGGAATGGTCCACACCTCTATCCAACCCAATCTCCTCATTTTACAAATTTAAAAAACTGAGACACAGAGAATGCTCAGTCATCCAATTATTACGTAGAAAAAAAGATTTAATCTCTGATTAAATCCAGTGAACCATGGTCCCTCAGTGGGGCTGGAAAAGTGAAAACCTATTCCCAACAAAGAGGAAAAAAATAATCATATATTCATAATATCCCAAAATTTTGGATTTGAGAGGGACCTGAGAGATAGTCTAGAACCCCAAGGTAAATCAGTAACATTCCCCTTTGTATGGTAAAAATGAAACATTTCCTCTGAAATTTGTCCACAATTTAGAATCAGATTTTTAGAGTTGAAAGAAATCTTTGTCCAACCTCCTTATTTTAAAATTGAGGAAAATGGGGTCCAGGCAGGTAGATTTGCTCAGGATCACACAGTGAGTTACTGGAAAAATAGAAACTAGAACCAAGTTCTTTTACTATCCATCTAGAATTCTTTGCAGTGTATCACACTGCCTTTCTAAATTCAGAGACACAAGTGATGTCAATGGAACTGCTCATCTTTCACCATATTCTTCAAGTTTCTAGATCTCAGTGAAGAGTTAGTCACTAGACATACCAATTTAAGTGAATTAATTGTGACTCAGTGCAGTACAATGGAAAAGAAAACTGAATTTTGAATCAGAGTGCCTGGGTTTAAGTTCACCTCTGCTTTGCACTTTCCTGTGTGACCTTAGTCATGTAGCATTACCTTTCTGGGGCTCAGATTCTTTATCTATTTTTCAAATGGAGCCTGTAAATTATTTAAAATCTCATGGACATCAGTCAGGAGAGCCTCCAGTCTCTCACCTTAGATCAGTGGTTCCCAAACTTTTTTGGCCTACCGCCCCCTTTCCAGAAAAAAAATATTACTGAGCCCCCTGGAAATTATTTTTTTTTTAAATTTTAATAGCAATTAATAGGAAAGATAAATGCACTTGTGGCCATCACTATTCCCCTGGATCTCTGAAGCACCCACCAGGGGGCAGTAGCGCCCACTTTGGGAATCATTGCCTTAGATCCTCAAAGGAGGAAGTTGAATCAGATGACCTCAAAGATTCCTTTCAGATTTAATCAATAGTCCTATATGACTAGGTAGCTAAGTGGTGAAATGGATAGAGTACCATGCCTGGCATCAAGAAGATTCATCTTCCTGAGTTCAAATCCAGACTCAAACACTTATTTAGTTGTCTGACCTTGAGCAAGTCACTTACCCATGTTTGTCTCAGTTTTCTCATCTGTCAAATGAACTGGAGAAGGAAATTTCAAACCACTGTAGTATCTATGCCAAGAAAACTCTAAGGCCACAAAGAATCAGGAATGATTAAAACAACTGAACAACAACCTATATTACTAAAACTATTGAATTCCTTACAAGAGTAATCTATAAGGTTCCTCTGAAATCCAAAATTCTGGGATATAAGAGTTAAGAAAAGAAAATTAGGATGATTTTCAGGGTAAGTGTTAAATTATACATATAGAAATTATGCTATCCCCAATTGTTTCTTTAACTTGTGGGAAATATTTTTCTGATTGTTTTCCATTATATAGCAGCAGATATAAAGTTGATCTCAAAATCGGGAAGACTTGGATTCAAGTTTTGCCTCTGATACAAATTAGTGGTGTGACCTGAGTAAGATGCTTAACTTAGTGGCCCAGGTAACTCTATAAGAATGTAAGTACAAGAACTGGAAAGTGAAGGGAGGTCCATCTATTGGAAATGGCTGAATAAATCGTGGGATATGGTTGTAATGAAATATTATTGTGCCATGAGAAATGACAAACAAATTCATCATCAAAAAACCTAGAAAGACTTGTATGAAGGGATGCAAGGTGAAGTGAAAAGAACCTAGAGAACACTGGGCACAGTCACAGCAATAACATACAAATGATCAACTGTGAATGACTTCACTATTATCAGCAATGCAAGAATCCAAGACAACTCCAAGGAACTGATGATGAAAAAGGCAATCCATCACCACAGAAGGAGTTGATAGAGTCTAAATACAGATCGAAGCATACTATTCTTCATTTTATTTCCGCCATGAATTTTTCTCTAGTGTAAGCAGCATGTGTCTTTTTCACAACATGACAAGCAAGGAAATATGTATTATATGATCATATATGTATAATCTAAAACATATTACCTGCCTTCTTGGGAAGGGAGAAGGAGGGAGAGGGAAGGCAAAAAAGAATGACAAAGATTTTTTTAATATAATGTGAAAATTTTTCTCATGGATAAGAATATTTATTATCATTTATTACATATTTATAATAAGCTGGTGTGTTATGTTATCACTGTCAAATATTATGTTGTTATCTATAAAAAATAAAAATAAATAGTAACTCAAAGAATTAAAAAATAAGAGTATAAGCTGTAGCAGAGATGTTGAATTCTATTTGTAGAAAGACTTGTTTCTCTACACAAACTAAATCATAATTAAAGGAAGTTGAGGCATGGTAATAGGGTAAGATACCAAAATATACTACCCTTAAAAAAAACTTTTTCTCAGTATTTAATATAATTCAACAACAAATGTAATTTTCCATCACGTGCCAAGCAATATCCTAGATGAAATAAGTGAGATACAAAGTTTAGATCATACCGTGTACCTCCCCTCATAAAGCTTCAAATATATCACAGACAGGTAATAATAATGTATGATAAGTACATCAGATGGACAAAAATAAAGCATTTGGGGGAAGTAAAGAGGCTTCATTACTCTATATAAACCAAGATGCCTTTGGGCATAACCAAGTATTTAATTTTTCTAAGGCTGAGACTAAAGAAACAACGACAACCACCACCACTACCACCACCAAAAAAAAAAAAAAAAACCTTTAATCTAGAATTGACATATATGGACCCAAGCTCAGGGAATTTTCCTCATCTTTTGCTTTCTGGGGCTCACCAGGAGATAAGGGTTTATAGAATCTGAACCAAGTAGAGGAGTGAGAACCAAAAGCCTAGCGCTGACTTTCAGCACAAGAATAGTTCTTTAATCCAATTGCAAATAGGAAAAGCAGGAATCATATGTTCGTGTGTTAATTGTTTAGACATTAACCTCCTCCTTCCTACTTTGTTGTCCAACATCCCACCAAATGAACCCAAGGCCCAGTTCACAGTGGGTATGAGAGATGAGGGCCCAGAATTCTGAATTTGAGTTTCCCCCTCACTAATTCTCTTGAAACATAATATAAAACGGAAGTAAAAAGAGATTTGTGAAGATGAGAGACCACTGCGGACCAAGAAAATATGATAAAATACAAATAATCTTAAAACCAGTAAAATTTAGCCAGCCTAAATCTATCATCTTATTAAGGATTAGATGAAAATCCAAGAAACTAGGGGTCAGCTGCTATTTACTTGACTTGGCTTTCCCCAAAATAAAAGTGATTATACTGGCTCTGGAGGCAGGAGAGCTGGATTCCCATCTCTACGGCTGCCTGCCTGTGTGACTCTGAGCAATTAATTTAATTTCCCTGGGGCTCAGTTTCCTCATCTAAAAAAATAAGAGAGTAGAACGAGGCCTCTGAGGTTCCTTCCAGTTCTGTATCTATGATCCTATGATTAGATGACCTCCAAAGTATCTTCCAGCCATAAATCTATAATCTTACAATCCTTTCATCTACAAGGCTTTTTTTAAACATTTTCTTTCAAAATGCTTTTATATGTATCATCTTATTTAAAGCTCACAACAACCCTTTGAAGTCTGTAATAGTCATTATTTTCACCATTTCTCAAAGGAGGAAAATGAAGACTAGAGAAGGGAACAAATGATCGAAGGTCATGTTACTAGTAAAAAGTAACACTATTTTGAAAAAATGTTCTAAATCACTACTGATTAAGGAAATGCAAACCAAAACAATTTTGAAGTTATCATCTCAAACCCATCAGATTGACTAAAACAACAAAAAATCAAAATGACAAATGTTAGATGGGATGTAGAAAACTGGGAACATTAATAAACTGTTGGTGGAACTGTGAACTGATTCAACTATTTTGGAGAGCAATTTGGAATTAAGTCCAGTGAGCTATAAAACTGTGTATATTCTTGGGTCTATTTCCCAAGGAGATCAAGGGAAGGGAAAAAGAATCTATGTATTCTGAGATATTTATACCAACTCTCTTTATGGTGGCAAAGAATTGGAAATTGAGGGACATGTCTATCAATTTGGGAATGGCTAAACAAATCATGATATATGACTGTGATGGAATATAACTGTGCTGTAAGAAACAATGGCCAGATTAATATTTTTTAATCTTGGAAAGAACAGCATGGGATAATGAAAAGTGAAATGAGTAAAACCAAGAGAACAGTATATACAGCTACGGTTTCAATATTTGAAGAATGACTTGTGAATGTCCACCTCCAGAGAATAAATTGAGAATTGGAAACATGATTGATATAATCTGTATATACATATCTATTTGCCAAATAATGCCTTCTATAGTGTGTAAAGGGTAGGAGGGGAAAGAAAGAAAGAAAAAAAGAAAGAAAGAAGGAAAGAAAGAAAGAAAGAAAGAAAGAAAGAAAGAAAGAAAGAAAGAAAGAAAGAAAGAAAGAAAGA
>NC_058130.1:189090038-189110679 GCF_016433145.1 Gracilinanus agilis
AAGGAAGGAAGGAAGGAAGGAAGGAAGGAAGGAAGGAAGGAAGGAAGGAAGGAAGGAAGGAAGGAAGGAAGGAAGGAGAGAGAATTTATTTAAAGGGATAAAAAAAATAGTAAAGCTGAACCTCTATTCCAAGACTGATGATTTCTAGTTGCAATTCTCTTTCCAACCCACCATACTGCCTCCAACTCAAGAATTACCTGCTCAAATCAAAATAATAATAATAATAATAATTTTGTTTTCTCTTATATAGAGGCCAGTGGGAACATTTTATAGAACCTTACCACTATTCATCTCTTGCTGACCCTGGAATAAAATAAATTTAGTATCTACTTCTTTCCATATGCCTAGAAATTCACTGCTTTCAATATTCCATCAACACACTTCTCTCCACCATTGTAGACAATAACAGTTTGTCAGGAACTGATTTAAAAGGGAGCTCCTTTGGGGTCACCCAGAGGCCCACCCCTGGGGCAAGGCTATGAGAAAATCGAAGAAGCACAAGGAAAAATGAAAATGGGCCCTCAAATCCCCAAGTTAAATGATATTTATCACTATCAATCTACATGACTTTTGGATTATGACACACTTCCTTTATGGAATGAAAGGGTCAAAGTAATATTCAAACTCAGTTTATAACTTAGACAAGCCCCCTGACTTGTCCTCCCCAGTCAGAGCACCTGACTTTTTGACATTTCACAGACTGTTGGCTGCTCTTCCAGCTGCTACCTTTGCTAAATTAAAAGAAATAGCAATTCAAATCAGTCTATCTGTCTACTCTGGGGGAGCTGAAGCCAATGATCTAGCTGGGGAAAGGGTTGAAAGAATTGATTAAAAGGAATTTTCTAAAATACATATGGATTTCAAGAGCTGTCCAACCATTGGCCCTATCACTAACTGAACTTGTGATTTAATACAAGGTAATACTATATGAAAACTCCCTCAGTAAGGTTCAGCAATTTCTGTGTGATGCAATCAGAGGCGACTACTTGGCACAGTGAATAGAGCCCTGGGATATCCAGAGGTAGGAAGAACTGAGTTCAAATCCCACATCAGAAACTCACTAGCTCTTCAGCCATGGGCAAGGCACAACTTCAGTCTGCCTTACTGCCTTCAAAATGTAAAATAGGGATATTTATAGCACCTACCTCCCAGGGTTGTTCTGTGGGCCAAATGAAATAACATTTCCAAATCAATTAGCACAATGTCTAGAGTAGAGTAGGTGCATTTTTAAATCAGACATGGAAACTTTTTTAAATTTTTAAATATTTTCTCCAGATAACATGTAGATATAATTTTAATAATAATTTTCTGACATTTTGCAATTCATAGTCATTCCCTTTTACTCTCTCCTCTTTCCCCTCCCAGAAATATCAGGTAATATGATATAGATTGTATATGTGCCATCATGTAACACATAATTTTATGTTCATTATATTTTAAATATATATATCACTTATGCTAGAGAAAAATTTATGAAGGAAATGAAGTAAAAAATGATGTGTTTCAATCTGCATTCAAACTCCATCTGTCTTTTTATGGTAGTGGATGCCCTTTTTCACCCTGAGTGCCTTGGAGTTTTAGCCTTGCTTTGCTGATAATAGTGACAGAATCTATAGTTGATCATCACACATTATTGCTGTTAACTGTTTACAACGTTCTCTTGGTTCTGCTAACTTCACTTTGCATCCTTTCATATGAGTCTTTCCAGAATTTTTTGTAGTCCTCTTGTTTGTCATTTTCTTCTAACTCAACAGTATTCCATTACAATCATCTTCCATAACTTCCATTCCCAAAGGAGGTACTTCATAAATTTTTTCTACCTTCCTGGTTTAAGAAATCTGACCTAGACACTGAAAGGTTGAGAAATATTCAAGGTCACCCAGATCAATGGTATCAAATTCAAATAGAAAAAGGGGCCACTAATCCACACAGAGAGGAGTCCTAGTGACAGTAAATTGACAATTTTTTTAAAAATACTATCTATGTTTTATTGTATTATAATTTATTTTGTTAATTATTTTCCAGCATTTTAATCTGGTTCAGCATTTAGGGATGTTGCTGTTGCAAGTCTGGTATTTGATCCCTCTGATCACTAGATCTCTAAACCCTCAGCTTGCAGATAAGGGTCAGAGGGCCAAAGTCACTTGCACAAGATCACACAGGTAGCATTAATAGCAGAGTTTTCACTTTAATTCAGTCCCCTCTGTCAGCGTTCTCTATATAATACTGATATTGTTAAGTTCAAATGTCCCATTATACAGATGAGAAAACTGAGGCACAGAGAGGAGAAAGGACTTGCCCCAAGGTCACTTGGGAGTTGGTGGTAGAATTATAGAATCATAGTTTTAGATGGATAGATCTTTAGAAGTTAACTAGTCCAGTATTTCCACTTTACAGATGAGGAAACTTAGAGATTGAGAGAGGAAAGGACTTGCCCCAAGGTCACTCAGAAGTTAGTGGTAGAGCTGTGTATTAATCAGAAATCTTGAACCCTTGGAGTTCATCCCCCAGAAGTCCTTCAGTATTTCCAAAAATTCCTTTTCCCTTTTCGTTTACATGCGTCTTTACATTGTTGTTTATAAGTTCTGTGACTCCACCACTCTCACTCTCTCCTCTCTCACAGCAGGGGCTGGGTTAGCTAGCTTTTTTTACTTTAGTTATTATTAACAAACTTTATAAAATGTAATCGTTATTGTATATTAATTTTCATCTTTACAGATGGAATCACAGAATCATAGAGTTAGAAGGAAGGGTCTTCAAAGGCCAGCTAATATAAACCTTCCATTTTACAGAGGAGGAAACTGAGGTTTACCGAGGTAAAGAATATTGCCCAGGGTCAGCTAATATCCAAGACAGTCATTTGTGAATCTAAGTCTTGCAGGGAGACTATCATCTCCTCTCTATCTCCTCTCTATCTCATCTTTCTCCCGATTCTCCTCTAATATTCTCTCTGCTACATTTTGCTAGTGTTGTCACATGAGGGACCATTTTCCATTCGGAGCTGAAATGGGAGTGATTATTGCAAATGAATTTCTTTAACAGTCTAAGTACTCCATTAAAGAAAAACAGATTCGGGATGATACAGGGATAATTTCCTGCACCCACCAGCTTGCAGCCTGTTCCAGATCTTGAGCTGCAGCCTCGCCGTCCAGGGTTTGGGGAGTTGAAGGTTATGTTGTGCTTTTTAACAGTCTCTTTGCAAAATTATCATGAGGAGCAGGTGTTTGGGTGTCTTCTAGCTTGGGAGGCAGACGCTCTCCTTGCTGCTCTGGTTGGGGATGTGGGGGGTGAGGATGATGGCTCTTTGTTCTTTTCCATGACCACTGACACCAGGCTTGTATTTAATAACAACTCAGCAAATTGGGACTATTGATGCTAATCCCTCAGCTTTCCACCAGGGATCCCAGGCAGCCACATGTTTCACAGATGACTAAAACAGCTTGTACCAGAGAACACATGCATTTACACACACACGCAGACACACAGACATAGACAAACACAGATGCAGACACAGACACACACACACACACACACACACCAGGAAGGCTGGATCTTATCTAAATGATATTCTTTCAAAACGGCTGTGGATCCTGAGGTTTGGGACAGCAAAGAGTCTGAGAGACCTTACATCTTCTGGTCCAGCCCTTCAGCTTACAGAAAAAGAATCTGAGATCCAGATCCTGAGGTTTGGGATGGCAAAGAGTCCAAGAGACCTTACATCTTCTGGTCCAGCCCTTCAGCTTACAGAAGAAGAATCTGAGATCCAGAAAGAACATGGACCAGCCCAAAGTTGCACAGGCAGGAGGTCATGGAATTGAGATTCTAGGTGCTTACAGCAGATAGTGTTGGATCTGGTATCAGAAAGAACTAAGTTCAAGCCTTAGCTCAGATGCTATCTGAGTGATCTTGGGCAAGATATTTCACCTCTTTCAGCCTCAGTTTCTTCATCTGTAAAGTGAATATAATAATAGCACTTACCTCACAGGGTTGTTATGAGGTTCAAATAAGATAAGGATATGTAAAATATTTCATAAATCTTAACTAAATTAAGGTATAATTATTATTATAGCTAGGGAACTTAGGTGGCATAATGGATAACCTGAAATCAGGAACACCTGAGTTCAAATCCAGCCTCATATACTTACTAGCTGTATTACCCTGAGTGAGTCACTTAATATTATTTGCTTCAGTTTCCTCAAACGTAAAATGAGCTGAAGAAGGAAGTGGTAAATCACTATAATATCTTTGCCCAGAAAACTCTAAATGGTGTCACAAAGAGTTGGACATGACTGAAACAATTAAATAACAACATTATTATTATTTAAATTAGTTTAAATCAATATCCTCCAAATCTCTGTCCAGCGCTAAATTTATGATCCTTTGATTCTCTGATGGCAAATCCAGTATTCTCCATCAAAGATATAAAATATGGAGCTTGATAGCCACAAATGGTCCACAATACTCCAGAATTGGGTCAGTATCAGATTAAAATGTAATTGTAAAATAACAAAATAAATAAAACTACAACAGAAAATAGATAAAAGTTAATATGTGGTGTTCTGAGTCAATATGCTGCCTCGGGGATTCTCATGTATAGTTTAGTAGCACCCAGTTGTATGTGAATTTGACATCACTGGTGTATACCTAGGATGCCTACTTACTAACCAAGGAGACATGCTAGAGGTAGTCAGGTAGGAAGGGAGGTAACGCCTGTGTTTAGCCAAGCAATGTGAATAGAGTTAAATGTATATTCACTGAAAGTGAATTCTGTAGACAAGAATGGAGTTAAATGGAGTCAAAATAAATTTGAGTTACCTGGATAATTTCCTTAACTGCCCATTTAATTTTGCTGACATTGATTCAGATCTTATTCATAAGTGGTTTCCAAATCCATCATTTTTTCAGTCAACTTGTTTTGTATTTTCTTTCCCTCCACCTTAAGAAAGGTAATCAGGGCAGCTAGGTGACTTACTGGATAGAATGACAAGTCTAGAGACGGGAGGTCCTGGGTTCAAATCTGTTTTCAGACATTTCCTAGCTTGAGACCCTGGGCAAGTCGCTTATCCCCGTTGCCTAGCCTTTACCTTTCTTCTGCCTTGGAACGTATACTTGGTATCAATTTTAAAACAAGGGAAGGAGGAAAGAGGGAAGGAAGGAAGGAAGGAAGGAGGAGGAAGAGGAGGAAGAAGAGAAGGTGATAGAAGGAAGAGAAGGAGGAAGAGTGGAAAACTAGGAAGAGGAAGAGGAGGAGGAGAAAGAGGAGGAGAGACAGAAAGAGTCAGAAGTGAAGTCTGGAAATGATACTTGGGGGTGGGGGAAAAAAGAACTTAGCTTGCTGATATATAGACCTTTACATTTAGCAATGATGAACTTCATCATTTCTAGTTTAAGCCCACCTTATAATGATCCTGTCATTCGTAGATTTTTTTTTAAGTTTTACAAATGTATTTTGTTTTTACATTACAAATGTTTACAGATGTTTCTCACTTCATGAGAGTTCTCTTGTAAAAGACAATAAAATAAAACTAATAATACAGCGACCTCATCTGAAAGCATATGCAACATATCACATCTGTGAGCACTCCCTATCTCTCTATTACTTTAAATGATCACAAATCTATTTTTTTCTCCCTCTGACCCTCAACCCCTTGAGGGAAAACAGAAAATAAAAATATAATTTCTCATAATAAATATGCAGTCAAGCAAAACAAATTCCATCAATGGCTGTATAAAAAATTATGTATACTATAATAATTGTATATAATAATATATAACACATAATATATCATATTTATGATTTTATTATGAAATTCATTGCCATATAAATACTTATATATTATATATAATATTTTATATATAATTTTATAAATAGTCATTGAGGGGATTTATTTTGCTTTATTGTGGGTATTTATTACTGGAAATTGAATTTTTATTTTCTTTTTAAAAAATGTATAGTTCTTTTACGTTTTTATCTTACATGTCATTTTACATGTATTTTGTTATAGATAGATAGATAGACAGACAGACAGATAGATAGATTCTGATTCTATTATATGTTATTTTCTATACCCTAGATTCATTACCTCTCTGTAATGAAGAGTAAGTTTCATTATTAGTTCTCTGGAATCACAAATTATTATTGTATCGAGCACAGTCTTTTCAGCTTCTAAGGCATTTTTGTTTTTTCCTGTGTTGTTGTTGTATAAATTGTCCCCCTGATCCTGTTTATTTCATTCTTTATCAGTTTATAAAAGTTCATTTATAGACTTTACAGATAAGATGTTTCCATCCAGAGAAGTTAAATGATGCATCCAAGATCACACAGCTTTGTGTCTTCTAAAGGTATCTTTTTTGTCTTCGTGCATTAAGTTTGTCTTCATCAACAAGAATTTTGAAGAAGAGAAAGAAAAGAAAAAAGTGCTTCATGTCATGTCCCAGGGAACCTCCCTCCAGGAGGATGTTGGTTCATTAATATGATTATGATTATTCAACCAGCTATTAATCCAAGTGACTTTACTATTATTCAGTTGATATTTCTTCATTTCTTATGAGTTAGAGCTGGAAGTCACTTAGTTCTTGTTGTTCATGGTGACCCCCATTGCCTTGTTTCAGTCAAGATAGCCTATGTGAGTACCATTTACCTAACACACCAGCCAAACGAACTTCTTTAAAAAATTAAAAAAAAAAAGGAAGTGGGGTAAATTTGTCTAGATTTTATTTTTAGTGAACCTGTTTCTTTATCACTGCCTTTTTTCTTTTCCACATACTCACGTGTTATCAGTTTAATGATGTATTCTAGAACTTATCTGCTTTGTAATATCTTATCTCAGTGATCATCCTCCTTAATGCCAGTGCCTCAACTGAACGTGCTAACTAGAGACAGACATAGAAATAGATAATTAAAACCTGAAGATGGCATCGATATCTTATTTCATCAAACAGCTACAACCTTTATCACTGAAACTACTACATGAGATATTAAAATAATAATATATAATGTTATTATATTAATAATTATTATATCAATAATGAATTATATTATTTTAATATTATAATGTAATTATAATATTAATCATATTATATCTTCTTATATTATTATATGTTACATTATATAATACATATTATGTAATATTGTAATATAATAATAATAATAGTATATTATCACAATAATAGCTAACATTCATTTAGAGATTGCTGTGTGCCTGGCCCTCTGCTAAGCACTTTAAAACTGTTATCTCATGTAATCCTCACAATAAGCCTGTGAGGCAGCTGCTATTATTATTCCCATTTTAGAGATAAGGAAACTGAGGCAGACAGAAATTAAAGGAGTTGACCAAAGTCACACAGTGTCTGACGCTAGATTTGAACTCATGTCTTCTTGACTCTAGGTTACCTAGCTGTCCCATGGATTATCTGAATTTCATCTTTTTAATTTCCCCTCACTAGACTCTGGGTGGAAGTACAAGGAACCAGACAAGAAGTATACAACTAGCTGCAGTTAGGTTGACTGACTAAAGTTCAAATATAGCTTTAGACATTTACTAGCTGTGTGGCCTTGGAAAAGTCACTTAACTCTGTTGCCCTCAGTTTCTTCATCTGTAAAATGAGCTAGAAAAGGAAGGGACAAACCACTCCAGTATCTTTGCTGAGAAAACCTCAAATGGGATCACAAAGTCATCTATGACTGAACAACAACATACAACTGAGAATGCAGAGAAAATATTTTAACACATAATGGGCAGCTACATGGGTCAAGAGATAGAGTCCCAGAGCCTGGAGTCAAGAAGACCAGACTTCAAACTCAATCTCAGGCACTAGCCATGTGACCTTGGGCAACTCATTTACTTATTTTGTCTCAGTTTCCCCATCTATAAAATGGAGATGATAGCAGCCCCCATCTCCCAAAGTTGTGAGGATCAAATAAAATAATAATTGCCAAGTACTTAACCTAGTGTTCTGCACCTAATTTAAGTGTTAGCTGCTATTACTATTATTTCCCTAACATAGGTTTCCACCTGCTCATTAATTTACTCCCAGCTCATTCTAACTAAACTAGTCATGTTAGTGATGTAATCCTTCAGCAACTTCTCTTAGTCAAGGAATAACTTGATGGAACACAAAATCAATAAAAGTTGAGAGAAGCTGGAATCCAGATAGAGCTGTGAGAATCATGTGGCTTATACTGGATTTTGTGGGTTTGGAATTCTTGGAAGATGCCATTCCTGCAGCAGAACTATCGCATGATGCAATAAAAATTTGGCAGGAAAAGTATTAGTGAAAAAAAAAAAAAACTGGCCCTCATCGGCTCAGGAACAATAGAGTTCTGGCCACTAGTAATGTGAGAAAATCCACTAATACCCCCTGCCAACTGGATATATTTTGCAGGATTAAAAATAACAGAGAGAGAAGAGAGAAACAAAACCAATTCTAATGAAATCCACTGGCCACAGAAGGGGAAGGACTGAACAGATATAAATATGTAATATATCAAATAAGAAAACACATGTAAAATGTTTTGCAGACCTTAAAGTACAAAAGAAATGCTAGCTATTGTTATGTACTACAACACTGAAAAAGGGGGGAAATCCCTAGTGATATTGAGAACTTCTTTAGTCAATGTTTATAAATTAATTCCCCCAGTGTTGTTTCATTTTTACTTGTGTTTAGCTTTCTGAGTAAATAAATCCAGAAGCTCTTTTGCTATATAAATCGTTTAGAAAAATAAACATTCACTGGCACACAAATGTAAGCCATATGACTAATAAAAGTGAAAAATATGAAGAAAACAAAGAAGACCAAAATGATGCAAAAAAAAAGTAATCAGAGAAACATACTGAGGACGATGTAAATAATAACCATTACAGTAACAAAACCAAAAAAAAGTAGAAAAAAGGCATTTGGGAAAGGTAGGGGAAATAGGATGCTTTTGGCATTCTTCTGCTAATGTTAATTTGATAACCTGTACCCCACTACTGGACAAGATTACCAAGGAGGTCAAAGGCAGAAAGAAATGCCATTTTGGGGGGCCAGAAGATTCAGAAGACTTCTCTGTAGAACAAAGGGGCTTGTTCAAAATCACATAGGGAGTAATTAATAGAACTAGACTTCAAACCCAGAATCTGTGATTCCAAAATCAGACAACTGTACCAAACTGTTGTTTCTAAAGGTATTCACTGCTTCCTGTCCATCAAGATAGACTATATCTTGGATAGGATCCTGGGTTCAAATTTGACCTCATAAATTTCCTAGCCGTGTGAACTTGGGCAAGTCACTGAACCCCTATAACCTAACCCTTACAGCTCTTCTGCCTTGGAACCAATACACATTATTGATCCTAAGACAGAAGGTAAGGTTGGGGTTTGTTTGGTTTTTTTTATTAAACTACATGGCCCTTTTTTCTCTACTCAAAGTATTCTATAGAGAACTCAAAAGACATAACTGAAAATAAAGTGGGGGCTCATTCATTGGGAAATAGCTAAGAAAATTCTGGTGTATGAGTGTAATAAGAAATTATTATTATTATTATTATTATATTAATGATAACTATGAGGAATGGAGAGAAATTTGGAGAAGCCACATGAACTGATGAAAAAAGAATGGTGAAACCAATCCATGCAATGACTACAATAAAATGAATAAGACCACAGAATAAAAGAAAAACTCAGAGCAATTGTCATGACCAATCTTGGGCCAGAAAAAGAAATGATGAAATGTACCTCCTTCATTTTAGTAAAGAGATGGAGTCTATGGATGTGGAATATTATATATGCTGCCAGATGTTGTCACTATGTCAGCTGGTCTTGTTTAACTTTTTTTTCATTATGAGGGTAGGTTCAATGATAGTAGAGGACAGGACTGAGGGGAGAAATATCTAAAAATGACTCTGATATCAAAAGAAATAGCATCAATAAATAAATTATAAATAATTTGGAATTTATAGTTTTAGCTATTATCTTTTTATTTAAATGTTTTCATAGGTTGGAACAAAAAATTAATTTAAAACTTTTAAATACAGAGCTATAAAATAGTCTAATTGATAGGGTTGAGGTATTTTCTGCCTCTGACATCAAGACATTTGATTAAATTATCTTCAATGCAGTATATGACTGTTAAGTGCTTTCTAAGTGCAAGGCTGAGTGGAGAACAATGTTTCCTTGGTCCATTTAGACCAAATATTCCAATCAAGCTTTCATGTTCAAGTGCCCACTGTGTAGCACTTCGGGACCCAAAGACAAAATGAAATATCATCCCTATCCTCAAAAAGCTTACACTCATCTTCCCCAGACTAGTCAGAGGGTGATTATTTTTGCCAGGAACTATTGAAGACCTTTGATTAAATTTTAAAGGGATTATATTAATGTAGGGAATAGCCATATTAAGGATATAGATCCTTGAAGAAGTAATTTAATTGTTAGATCCTCCAGGACAGGAGGAACCTTTCTTTGCCTTTAATAAATATTTATTGACTCATTGAAGTAATCATCAAAACTTAGCTGCTAGAATTTCTCTCATTCTCTCTTGTTCTTGTTGCCTCTTTTTCTCTTTCCATCTGAAAAATATCTATTCTCTCTAACTGAGGCAGTAGTAAAAAGAAGGTTGGCTATGTGAAAGCATTATCCTATATATTTTTGTATTTACAAAAAGAGGCAAGGACTTCAAGAAAGAGAAGTGTCCTCAAAGGCAAGAAGCCCTAGATTCAAATCTTGACTCTGATATCTTCTCAACTGGGTAAAGTCACGTCTCAGTGGTCTATTCCACTCCCCAAGAATCTAAATTGTACAGAAGGTGCTTACCTTTCATAGGAGTTTCTCATCAGGAATTCCTTACTCTAATGAAATCACAGATCTAGTCCAAATCTTGAGCAAACTCAAAAATATATCAAGCTTCAGAATGCGTATTTTCAAAGCTTATACAATTTTTAGAATTGATTCAAAGAATCTCTAGGGTTTTGCATAAGCCCATCAAGAACTAAATCATTCTGAGACCAAGAGAAAACAAGTATCTATTTTCAAGAACAGGAAACCAACTAAATAAAAAATATTTGATCGTTTTGCACATTGTCCCCTTTATACGCCAACACATTGTTCTTGTTTTCCAGATGAGAAAACAGTCATAAGAAGCAGATGTGTTCCACTCGGAGGCAAAATCAGAAATAAAGCACTAAATTCTTACAATGTTTATTTGTTTGTTTTGACTTTACTACAATAACACAGAATATGATAAAATTAGACTTATGTATCATTCATAATTTATATCATATCTTATATAACATTAATTTACTTTATAAATTAATATTAGAATATTAAAAATAGAAGAAACTTAGGGGAAGAAGTTTAGTATTTTTGATAGTGTCAATATTCTTGCTCTACTAATTCATAACAATTAGAGTTTTCCCAAAATAAAGTAGTTGACTTCAGAAATAGCAAATTCCAGGCACTTAAGATCTCTAAGCAGTCAGAACCCATCTGACAACCTGACCACAGGATTTATCTACATCCTCATTCCCAAGGATCTCCTCCACCTGCCCATTTCCACCACCCATCATAATGGGATCATAGCTAAAAGATCTCTTAGAACTTTACCACCTCCAAGACCTAGTTTGATTGTTCCATAACTTCTTTTTTTTTTTTTTTGCCCCTTTCAGGTCCCTTTTAACTTTTTCCAGATTACATATCATTACAATTTTTAATAATCATTTTTTAACATTTTGTGATCTACGTTCTCCCTGAGAAGTAACAATAAAAGAAATCCCATTGAAAGTAAGTATTAATGCATAAAATATCTGGGGGTAATCTACTAAGATGCACATGGTATTTATTATAAATACAACTACTCAATATTCTTTACAGCAATAAAAGAATACAAAAATTTTCAAGACTATTTACTGGGGGGGGGGGTGGCTAAGTGGCTCAGTGAATAGTTAGACCTAGAAATAGGAAGTCCTGGGTTTAAATCTGTTTACAGACATTTCCTAGCTGTGTGACCCTGGACAAGTCACTTAACCCCCATTGCTTAGTCCTTACCACTCTTCTGCTTTGGAACCAATACACAGCATTGATTCTAAGAGGGAAGGAAAAGATTTAAAATTTTAAAAAGAAATTGACAACCTCAGTGGAGACAGCACAGTGGAAAGTACCTTAGATCTGGGTTCAAATCCTGATTTTAATAATTGCTATCTGTATAATTTTAGGCCAGTTACTTAGCCTCCCTTTCCCCATTTCTTCATCCATAAAATGAAGGGGATGCTCTAGAAAGCCTCTCATTTCCCACCTAACTTTAGATCCATGATCCTGCTTTCTGCCCTTACTGTAATCTTCAATTCTATGACCTATCCTATTTTCCTGGTCCTGGCTTCATGCATCTCTATACCCAGTTTAAACCCCTTGATTTGGCACTTTAATGTTTAAAAGCCTTTTTTTCCTCTTATTTGCAATTTCATTGTGTAAAATAGTTCTTGAACCCGAGTCTTCCCAACTTTGAGGCCAATTTTTTATTTAATATGCCACACAGTTTCTCCCTAGGATCTTAGGAATTCTATCTTGGTCTGCATGGTGACCACTTTTATTCTATCTACTCTTGGTTGGTTGTTGTCTTTTATACTTGAAGAGGACCAAAATGGCATCCTTATGTCTTTTGACTCGTGCATGAATTGGATTTAGGACAGACAGAGTTACACAAAATTGTCTCTCTAGCTGTTCACCCTCCAGTAGACATCCCAGCCTCTTACTTTACTCTGACAATGAATACTTTCTGACATTAACTCCTTCAGCTCCCCTTCACCATATCTTAAAACTTCTCAGACCAAAATGTCAATAATAAGGAAATAGTAATAAATTGTGAAAATAAAGAATTCAGAAGGATCTGGAAGACCTTTAATGTAAAGCAATAAAAAAAAAGCAGAACCAGGAGATTGGAGTGTAGAGTAATTATGATCATATGAGGAAAGGTGAAAAAGAACAGAAATCCTGATAGGGGCACAGAGGGAGAGACTGAAAAAGTATTATGATACATTATGTGTTGAAATCTGGGAGGCAGTTCTGGGGTACAGTACAGAGGACACAAACTTGGAGTCAGAAAAACCCAAGTTCAAATCCTGTCTCAAACATTTACTAGCAAGTCATTTTAAATGTTGTCTGCCTCAGTTTCCTCATCTGTAAAATAGACATCATAATAAATAGCACCCACCTCCTAAAGTTGTTATAAGAATAGAATGAAAAGATATTTATAATGCATTTTGTAAATCTTGTGTCACTATAAAAATGCTAGCTATGATTTGTTGTTAATTGTTCAGGCATTTCGGTTATGTCTGATTCTGGGACCCCACTGGGGATTTTCTTTGCAAAAATATGCTATTTCCTTCTCCAGCTCATTTGAAGATGAGGAAACTGAAGCAAACAGGGTGAAGTGACTTGCCCAGGGTCACACAGCTAATAAGGGTCTGAGACTGGATTTGCACTCAGATCTAGCACAGAAGGGCTCTACAATTTGGCAACCTTTCCAGGTTTATTTCATATTATTTACCACCAGGTACACTTATTCATGAGACAAAAGAGATAATTCTCTGCCCGGGAACAACTTTGTGATCTCACATTTGTCAACTTTTGCCAGGGCAATTCCCTATGACTGAAACGCCCTGCTCCATTTTTTCACCCGTTCAATTCCTGTTATCCTTTAAAGATAGGGAATGGGATTGTGATTCCATTGATATAAGGAATCCCAGATGAGGAAACTCTCTCTACTAAAGCAGGTCAGCATCACCTATACTACTTATGCTCTTAGAAAAGAGCTAGGAGCACTAAAGAGTCAGTAAGTGTCAGAGGTATCATCTCTTCCATGAAATCATCCCTGAATCCCTTGGTTAGTATCAACCTTTCCCCTCAAGGCTCACCTTGCATTTTGTTTCTTAACTTTAATGTGCTTCTTGTTTAACAGTGTAAATTATAGATATTCACATTGATTTCTTAAACCATGTTAAGCTCTCTGCGGTGAGTAGTCCTGTATATTCTCAACTTCTTGTTTTTCTCATTGTCTCCACTGGGAGACAATCTGTGCTCAACCCACTATGTTATGAATGAATCATTAAGTGTATATGTGCATATGCATAAGCGTGTGTGTGTGTGTGTTAACATGGAGGGAATTCCCATTCAAGTATGTGTTAGGCTGGATGGCATTTGAACTTCCTTCCAAATTTTTAATTCTATAATTATTTATTGAGCAAAACATTAAGGTTTTTCAGTGCCTGGTTGGATCCATAATCTCACCATTTTATTATGTTCATTCCCTCAACCAATGTGGATAGCAGCTAGTTCATGCCTTCTTACTCTGTATTCCTCAGCTACATCCTTCCATAAATCCAATGCCCTCGTGGCCTTTTAAAATTTCATGAATACCAGAGCAACATTTAGGGTGTCCCTCTGTTATTTCCCACTCTGACTATATGACTTTCCTTCTTTTCCAAACTTACCTACATCCTCAGTGAGGATGTTTATCTCATTTCTCATATACAAGACATTCTTCTAATAGAATGAGGACTATCCATACCTTCCAGACTTTTTCTACTGCTTTTTGTAGTGGAGTTGAAACTATGATTATTCTAAAACGGTGATGTTCCATGATTCATAGCCAGATAGTATGTCTGGGTGAAAATTTATGTTAAAAAGATAGACTTCTGTATAATTCAAAGTACTTTGCAGTTTTCCAAGTGTGATCCAGCATGCTCTTCTCTTTTTGTTCAATTCTGGGCCCATTCCACTGACTACTAGTGGTACCTGTCAAAGATCTAGGTAGTAACAAACTTACTCAAGTGCTTGACATCCACCTGGATGAATGTCATAACCTGTGCAATAGATACTCTTTATTCCCCATAGATTAGCCATTGAACAAGGATGACTTTTTTTGATTGTGACAAATCGCATGATAGATTTTGAAAATAATAGGATAGTATTGTAAAATAAAAATAGAAAAGTATTTAAAGGAACCAAAGGTCTACTTTCAGTGCTGTGAGATAAACAGCAAGTATGTTGGAGTGAAAAAAATTGAAAATAATGAATCTGGAGTCAGAGTACCTTGGTTCAAGTTCTAACTCTGCCTCTTACAATCTATTTGACTTTGGCTACTTAATCATCTTAGACCTCCGTTTCCTCATCTGAAAAACGAGGACTAGACAATCTCTGAAGTCCCTTCCAGCTCGAAACTTATCATCCTTCAATCATTTTAGCCATCTTGAGTTCTAAATGTTCCAAAAATTCAGCATATGAATGATGAAATCTTTGATTCTTCTAACCCTCCCCTTCTTTGATTAGCTCCCTGAATCATCATTGGAGAGCTTTGTGTCAGACATCCAGAGAGGTCTAGGGCGATCACCTTGGTCTTCGCATCACTTACACCAACACCATTGCGGTGGATCACTGTTCTAAGGAGTCAAACATAGACTGAACAAGCTGGTAAATATTACTTCAAACCACCAGATTTCACAGAAAACAAAAATGAGGCCTCGAGAAGTGAAATGATTTTTCTCAGGTCACAGCCTAGTCATTGGAAGACCCAGAACTAGAAAGCTGGTCTTCTACAGCAGCAGGCTCCCACATCCTTTGGAAAAGAGATGTGACTCTCTAATATTTGTAAGAGTCCAGTATGTGAGTTGAGAGAATTACACAGATATAAGCTAATTCAGACTGGAGCAAGAGTCCTTGTACTCTTCTTCATGGCATTTTGACCATTTTTCCGCAGCCACCAAAACTGAATTTATCTAAGCTCTCCAGAATGCAGAATTAAGAGGGAAATCATTTTCATTTACTCTCCAGGGTGTTGTTGGGTTATTTTTTTAAATGCCCTTACCTTCCATCTTAGAATCAATACAGTGTATTGGATGCAAGGCAGAAGAGCAATAAAGGCTAGGTAATGGGGGCATAGTAACTTGCCCATGGTCTCACATCTAGGAAGTATATAAGACTAGATTTGAACCCAGGACCTGTTGTCTCTAAGCCTAGCTCTCAATTCACTGAGCCACCTCACTGCCTCCAGGGTGTTTTAATATCTAGTTGACTTAACTATATCTATCTCATGAACCGATGAAAGCTTCCTATTTACCTAAGCAGACAGAATTAGCTTTTTCAGCACCTGGGTCTGTTCATATACAGTTTCATTTTTATTGTTGTTTTTTCAATGCTCTGTAGAGCAGAGCACTTTATAGTTTGCATCTGGGTGGGTTGTCAGTCTTTAGATTTAAATATATTTATTTGAATGGGGAAAGGCACATGCATACATATGAACATATTTTAAAATCATTTTTTACATCATCAGTTCTCTGTACATTTTTTTCATTAAAAATAGTAGCTGGCAGGAGTTCTGCAAGTTGCCGAAAGTTTAAAGACTCTTTTTAAGCAGTAGTTCATTGAGAGACGTGAGTGACAGCGGATGAAGGCCTCTTTAGAATAGACTCAACAGAAAATGACAGAGGTTCATTTGTGGAAAGTTTTGCTCCAACTTGTTTGGCTGCAAAAAAGTCTTTTGCATATCTGTCTATTGTAAATTTGTATTTCTGGTTCTCTTTGACTGAATACTCTCTGTGTTTCTTAGCTGCTTCTTCAAAGGATTCTTTGACAAATGGGGTTTTTAACTCAGGTCCTGATTTGTCATTAAGTGTTTGCTGAAATAATGAGTGGAATGGATTATACTTGAGTGGCAGAGGGTGCCTGCTGCTTTCTTTGCTGATCTTGTTTAAGACATGCTCTTGAGGAGACACAGAGTCCTTATCAGAGATCTGTGAAAAATTTCTTTTGGGAGGGGAGAAAGCTGATCTTTCCCGCACTTCTTGAAGAGCACACTGAATTTCATTCCTGGAGGCTTGGATCTCATGAGCAGGAGGCAACAATGAAGAGTTTTCCATTTTGGGTGACATCATGCTGTGTTCTGCATTTTGTCCATCTTGAATTTGAGATACCTTAGAATCCCAGTTGGTCCCAGGTTTCAGAGTTTGTACTGAAGTGGTTGCATTTAGTAGACACTGTTGGTAAAGAAGAGCATCACTAATGGGGCCACACTTGGGCCAGACCAAGAGCCGGGAAGACAAAGGGTACTGCCGGTAGGTGGTGGCCACACTGACATTAGAAGAAATCAGTTCCATGTTCCCAGATCCAGAATACTGCATTGTTAGATCAAGACAGGTAGGCAGAAAGTTGCAAAAGTCCTTGCTTGGAGTTTCCACTGGAGTTGGGCTATAGGCAGTTTTATAAGTGTTATATTCGGGTCCATGCACCATGCGGTTAGGCAGAAATAAGGCAGCAGCTTGAGTGGCTTCCATCATCTCTCTCTCTTTAAATTCTCTCTCTAGCATAATGTTCTCTAATTCTTTATCGGCAAATGCTCGTCTTTTTCTCATCCTGTCGCTCACTGGAGGAGGCAGAGGGGAAGTCCCTCCTAAGTAAGTCTCTGTTGGAATGGGGCGATAGCCTATAAAGGGCAAGGGATGAAGATGAATGATATTAATATGTGAAAGAAATAAAGGTCTGAACGTCAACACGGTAAGGAGGAACTCAAGAATGAGGACCCTCATTCCATGCTTAACAGCATTTAAGAACCACCTATCCACAATTCTACATTATTAGAAATTTCTAACCCCATGCACAGGAGCAAGAGGCTAACTACAGATCCAACAAAACAGAATCTCAGAGTTGGAAGGCATTCGGAAGACTACCTAAACCAACCCATAACTGAAACAGAATCCTCTCCACTGTTCATTTTCTCCGACTTTACCTTTTTGGGGATTACTGACTCAAAAGTTAATGTTTTTCACAAGCTCTAGAACTTTAGGAGAGGCTGTTGCTTAGTATATAAAATATTAGATCTAAAAGACACCTTTGAGATCATCTAGTATAATTCCCTAATTTTTCTGGGAAGGAAACTGAGAACTTCAGAGGTGATGTGATTTGGCCTTTGTCCCCCAAACAGCTAGTGGCAGAGCCCAAGGTCAAGGTCTCAATGTCTCCCAGTCTAGTATTCTCGCCATCTTTCCAAGTTGCCTTACTTGCTTCCTATAATAAATGGCATTATCATCACATCACCCTTTTTCTATTATCAAAAAAGAAATCTATACCTAGAGCAGATGTCATATTTATTTTCTAAAGATGGACCATTATGTACACATTGTTACAGATGTGGAATAATCCAAGGATAACTAGAAGAAAAGAGAAATAAAGAAATTTAATGCAGATTAGTAAAAAGAACAAAAGGTAAGATTCAGAATGAATTTCAGAGGACAGCAAGGGAAGCAGAGGACACTAGGAAGACTTTTGTTGCCTAACTAAACACTGCATTGAACATTATAGTTACTCTTCTCAGAGGGAAAAAGTCAAGGAAAGAAAATTCACTACAAGGTATTTGAAGAACCTGGTTTCTTGCCAAGATGATTAGTGCTTGGGGAAAGATTTTTTTAAACCAGGTAATCATTACAACACAGTTTAAGTCATCCCATATTTTATGAATAGAGACAGAGTCAAAAACAAAGATTAGTGTAATATAAATAGCATTTCTGGCAATATTAAATATCTTCAGCTTGTCATTATTCACCAGTATTCACCACTATCAAATTTGTTTCAAAAGTCCATTGTGCCATTTGTGTTTACATAATGACAAATCCATTGCACTCATTTGCAAATAAAATAAAAAATGAAAATTAATGTTTCTATTTCTATAGCACAAATCCTTGCCAGGAAGTTATTTATCTAGATTTTGGCTGACATTTTTGCAAGGGCAGCTCAATTGCACTCTTTTTTTTAAAAAACCCTTACCTTTCATCTTAGAGTCAATACTGTGTATTGGCTTCAAGGCAGAAGAGTGGTAAGGGCTAGGCAATGGGGATTAAGTGACTTGCCCAGGGTCACAAAGCTGGGAAGTGTCTGTCAATTGCACTCTTAAAGTATGGTCTTTATCATGATAATTTGGTTTGCCCAGTTTACAAACAAATTAATTTCTGATGTACAAAAATTACTTTGAGATCTGAGCTACATGGCACAAAATCAGGCAATGGAAAATAGCTCGTGAACCTAGAATATTCAACTAATAAAACCTCGTAATTCTGAACTTGGAAATATGCTTTTTTTACCTCAGTTTTCTGGGATGGAAATAAATAAAATTAAATACAGTGACGGACTTTTTTCAAAATATAATTTTTTTCAACAAGGTCATCAAGTATACTGTTTAGCAGGTCAGGACACAAAGAATCCTTTTAAATGAAAGAAAAGGAGAGACATGATGCATGGCTAGATCTCTGGACACCAGGACAAGTGAACAAGTACAGTCACCAGGGCTACACGACCCAAATTGACCCTTTAATTCATTTGTCTGGATATAGAAATGGCCCAAAAGAATACTGAGAAGAGGCATATTTATGAAATGGCATATTATTTGAAGCATTGCTTTAGGTCAGGAATTCAGATTATCAAGAAAAGTGTAGACCAGAAGCAACTCTGAAGGAAAAGACAAAAGTAAAAATTTTAAAGTGAATTACTCAGATTAGAGGGCCAATCCAACTTGACAGGTTCAACTCCTTACTTCATGTTACCCTTTTAGATTCAGCCCCTGGCGCATTCAGCAAGGATGTGGGTAAAGATGACTTTCTTTGGTTCTTTCTTTCCAATTAACAGCTGTTCTTTCTAATCACACTCACAGTTGTCATTAGCATAAACCTGACACAGGAAATTTTCATGTTGCCTAAATTGGCCAGTAAACTGCAACTAAATCTGTTATGATAGTTCAGTAGTAAACAAGTTATCCGAAATGGAGCCATGCTTAGCACAAACTTTTTAATGTTGTTAGAATTACTGCCTTCTGCTGTGGCTATTCAGTGCAAGAAAAGAAGGTTTCAGATCTTAGAAATGCTTTCCCCTCAGACCTCTCCACAGTTCAATGAATATACAAGTCCTAAGAAGCAGAGATTAGGCAGCCCGACATAGCTCATTTCAAGTGCAAAAATCCTTGGTCCCCCACCCCCCAAGACCAAGAGGATATGCTTTTGTTTTGTTTTACCTTCCAAAATGCTTTTGGCCAGCAAACTGGGTGCCCGGACTTGTCTTTGGTAGACTGCTTTGCGTTCAAAATTATTCTGTTTCCCAGAAAACCCTTTCTTGTCCTGCACATAGAGAGGAGGAAAAATTAAGCAATCTATCAAAGAAAGGGGGCAGATGAGAGGGATAGATGGTGAAGACAAAGCTCTAAAACCTTTTTTCATTTCCCTGATCTCTAAATGAATCCAGATATGATGAGAAAACGAATATATATGTGCAAAAACCTCGATGACAGATACTTCGGATGGGAATGGGAATAGTATCTATACCATGCCTATCAGAGGAGGGGAAAGGTCCAGACTCTACTTTCTCCTGGCTTAGGGATCAAACACCACTTCTCAACCTCCAGCCTCCTTTCACCTTTCCCCACTCCACCCCCATTCCCTCCTGTGCTCTCCCAGACCCTGAGAGCCCTTAGCAAACTCTTTTCCCAGGCAGGCTCCCTGCTGCTTGTTTGTGCCCCAAATCTGGCATAATCAACCAAATTCCTACCTAAATTGTGACCACCTGAGAGAGAGAGAGAGAGAGAGAGAGAGAGAGAGAGAGAGAGAGAGAGAGAGAGACTGTCTCTTATACAC
>NC_058130.1:189111004-189151902 GCF_016433145.1 Gracilinanus agilis
CTACCTAAATTGTGACCACCTGAGAGAGAGAGAGAGAGAGAGAGAGAGAGAGAGAGAGAGAGAGAGAGAGAGAGAGAGAGAGAGAGAGAGAGCGCACAAAAAAGACTATGTAGAATAAAGGTCTACAAATGATTTGGAACATAGAATAAGAATAGCAAACCCACTGAAAACCAAGGGGCCAGTTCAGAGGAGAAAAGAATCAAGAAGAAATTTATCCTAGCCAGAGCATGCAGAATAGACGGGGCTACAAGGAGATAGTGGTTGTGATGATCTATAACTACTGAAAGGTATAGATGGCTATCATCAGTCAGTGATTTTGGAGACTTGTTTTCTCTCTTCAATTCTGAGCAGCTAGGATCTCTGTCTATAAAGATCCCCTTTCTTGTCCCCAGACACCCTGGAAATGCAAGATTAGTCTTTTATGCATTTTAGGAAAATAAGCACAAAACTAAACCATCCAGAACAGCCAGGTGGAGGAGGGAGAAGACAGTTTCTCAACCATAATAACCCCAAGAATAGTGATGTGGGTTGTGGCCCGCAAGCCAAACTCATCAGATTTAGCTGAGCTGAAATCCTAGGCCTGGGAGAGGGTTGGGCTTCCAGCTGTGGAGAAAGCTCATCGATCCTATTCTCTTACCTCCAACTCTGCCTTGCCCACAAAGGGGGGAAAGAGAGCCCGCTTAACCCTGCCAAAACAAAAGAATCTAAGAAAGAAGGTGGTGGGCTTGCTAGAGTGGGGAAGAAGGATAGAAATGGAAGATTCTTATTTTGCTTTGTTCTTGAGGTTTCCTGAAAAACCTTGAATTGGTTTCAGTTGGGGGCAAACCAATAGATTTCTAGTGCTCAATATCAGGGATCAGGGAGATCTTCTGGTTAAAAATAAAATCAAGATCCTTCTCTTAGTATTCTTTCTCTGTCTCCATTCCTAGATGGCAAGGTGCTGTCAACCTAAGGTGTCATTTGGTCCATAAAAAGGAAGTGGGATAAATAATATCCTTTCTAGTATTAGCAATGATAGCATTAAAGTAAGGCAATGGCTAACACTTATATTAAAAGGGAGTAAGTTTTAAAGTCAGGAAATTTAAATCTCATGTCTGATACATATTAGCTGTGTGATCCTGAGAAATTACTTAATTTATTTAATTTCTCAGAGCCCATACCAGTTCTCTAAAAGGAAGAGATGAGTAGCTGATCTGTATCAGTGAAAAGGGAGGCCTCCACAAGGCAAGTACTCTACCCCATTGAAATCCCAATTCTCATTTTGACTGATCTGGGTCCTAAGTTCTTTCCATCCCCTCAGAAATACCTTTAAGACTTCTAAGTTTCTCAGTCATAGAGCTCTAGCTGATAGGGACAATAGTTTTGGGCTCTTTGATCTTAGCAACTTGACAATTTAAAAAAATCTGAATTCAACCAACAACAATTAATTTGTCATTTCCCCAATTTGTCATTTCTAATCTAGTTGCAGACAAATTAGTTGGAACAATTGGGGAGGGAGAAGGAAGAGAGAGAGAGGCACAAACAGCCAGGTACTGTCTCTAGTCCTCAACTCTCTCCCACTGACAAATGAGGGGTACTCTTACATCCACTTTTGAGAGGACAGAAAGAGAAAGGGCATTGGGTTCACCCGTTAAAAAAAAAACAAAACATCATGGGAAGAATAGAAGGGAAAAAGTAGAAGCTACTCTTAGAGATTTTAGAAATTAGCTTTCTCCCCCTCTGGGTTGCTAGAATCTCTGTCTTTAAAGAGTGAAATGGGGCACCCAAACACTCAGTAGGGCTATCTTTCTGAATGCTCACGGGATCCTAAAATTTAGAACTAAAAAAGTCCTTAGACATTTTTAATCCAACTCTCTCATTTTTATAGATGAGAAAACAGAATCTCAAAAAGGATTCTTAACTTTTTTATATACAAGCAGAAAAAAGAAAAAAAAGGAACTCGTAACAGTACCCTGCCCTCTTTCTCCAACTCTAGTGCTCATTTCACTAGACGAAGGTGAGGTCCATGAGCTTTTTTGTTTAACATTTCAGATGTTTTATATATATTCAATATGAATCACTGTACTCCAATAAAATTGTCTTCTTTTGTAATCCTGTGCATTTTATTTTATGCATTTGAAAAAATTATTTAGAGGAATTCATATGTTTCGCCAGACTGTAAAAGGGATCCAGGACATTGAAAAGGGTTAAGAATCCTTCACTAAATCATAAATGTCTCATGATGTTTCATCTGAAGATTCACCCACACACATATCCCAAGCAGCTCCCCAAACTCCCCTCTGGTGCCCCCTAAAGGGCGGGGTTCCTATTACCTATATTGAAATTTACACACACACAAGCACAAACACAGGAGCGCGAGCCTCGGTACTTCTTATTTCTGATAGATTGTCCACCACCACCAGTTCCCCCTCCCGTGCCCAATGCCCCTTCCCATGCCACCCGTACCCCGTAGCCAAATACCCACCTCGGTGGCCTGCTGCCTCCGGAGCGCCACCTGAGCCGCCATGACCCGCTGTCTCTCCACCACCAGCAAACAGTTGGCACACTGGCAGTCCCTCCAGCGACAGAAGCGCTTGTGGCCCTTCAGGCAGGACACCACGCCGTGGTTTCGGCAGCGGGCGCACTTGGGCGTGCGGCTCAGCTTCCGCTGCTCGCCCCCGCCTCTGACACAGCTGCCCCCTCGCTCGACCTGTCCCGCCGCCTCTGGCTGCGCCTGCAGCGGCTGCTGGGATGTCTGCGGCCTCGGCGCCCGACCCTGCAGTTGCGCCCGCTGCTGCGGCGGGTCTGGCTCCCCAGGAGATGGCCCTTCGTCTTCCCCTTCTCCTTCCTCCTCTCCTTCATCTTCCTCCTCTTCCTCGTCTTCGTCCTCTTCCTCGTCCTCCCCTTCCCCGCCAGCTGGCAGGGAGATGGACCCACGCGGCTGCTGGAGATGTGCAGGCAGCAGCGGCGGCGGCGGCGGCGGCATCTGTGCACCCTGACCCTCTTCCTCAAGCTCTAAGCTCTCCACATCTATCTCCCAGTCCCCAGCGGAAAGGGCTGCCTGAAGTTCAGCCATGACTCCACGCCTTCGATCTCCCCTCTGTTCAACCCGTCCCTTGGCCCGACCTGTTCACTGCGGAGACAAAATGATACCCGAGACCCACCCCAGATTCCATTAGTTTCCGGATTGCCGAGCCGTGGGAAGCCTTGGTGGCCTTAATTTGCCTCAAGGTTACCCATTCTCAATTGCGTGCGTGAGAGCACACATGCGACTTTAATGCACTTAGACAGCCCCAGGACACACACAGTACTGATCCCCATCACCTTAGCACAAGTAAAGTGTAATTACTATCTACATGTCAGGTTTCTGTCAAATGTGGTCATGCTGAATTTATTACCTAGATCGTCTGCCAACCCGGATAACTAACTGTACTTTCCTCCATTCATTAGGTTAATCTCATATAATGTATTGCCTCTCTCCTGATTCCCATACAGAGTTTCCGTGTCATACTTGAGGCCTATTACTTCAAGATTGAAATCTCTATTAAAACTTCCGTACATGTCTACTGTTGGTTTAGGCCGGACTAGGCCACCTGTCAGACTTCACGAAAGATAAATTGGTTTTGGCGTCAGCAATAGAGAATCTGTTTTTCCCTTTTTTAAAAGTTGATCGTAAACTGGTGGCAAAGTGCTACCATTCTTTGGTATCTTTTCACCCAACCCAACACTCTGCGAAACTACAAATAAGCACGATTATGCCCCATTGGTGCCGCTTGGTTTTCAGGATAAAATTATGTCTCTCATTCTCGAGAAAGAATTTGAGGGTTTGGAAAGTAAGTTTTGCTTTTAATCTTTAAATGCCACCAAGACACTTGTTACAAAACAATCCCTGGCTCCCCAAAAGTCCTTCACATTCCCAACAACTGAGCTATGTGAGGTCGAACCCCGGGTAGGTCGTGCATGAGATGTGGCTTAGGTTAAATCTGTTAAAAGACCTGGTTTAAAACTAAAAAAAAAAAAAAAAAAAAAAAAAAAAAAAAAAAAAAAAGTTTTTTAAAACTACGTTTATGGTCCTTAAGCACCCCAAATCCAGGACGTAGGTCACCTCCCACATCCAATTTCCCCCAAGGGATCGAACTCACCAAAGATTCGTGGTCCAGGGCGGCAGAAAATGTAAATGACATCCAGTCTTGTGATCTGTATCTCCGACTGCTGGGAGCGCTTGCGAATTGAACCAATCAGTTCTGAGGAGTTGACAGTGGGACAGGGGACGCAACTAGACTGAGAGTTCGAAGATGAGGACAAAAGGAAGTAGAAGGGACTGGGTTGGGATGAAAGAAATAAGGGTAAGTTCTCAGTAGCCCATAGCAAGCTTATAAACTCAAGCCCTGGTTAGAGGGAGTTCGAGGGATGAGGGCTATGAGCTTAGGTAGAGCCTTTTGCAGCCCTAGATGCCGAAGTAAATGCGGTGCTGGAAGACCTGGGAAGTCATGGAGACGCCTCTGGGCTCGCTTTACCAGAGAAAATGTTGAGGAGATCGTAATGCTCCTCCTATGACCAAGGCAGCTCGCTCCTCTGCACCGCTCTGAGGCCTCACGCGCAGGTCGATCTACAGTAACAGTCCCGGGACCGCCTCGCCCCTTCCTTGTATTATCCGCTCAGACTGCCGCGCTCCGGAACAAGTGATTGGTAGGTTGTCAGGCGATGAGCATTCTGATTGGCTAAGAAGTCGTCTTGGCCCTCGGTCCCCTCCGCCTTCTCTGTTACCGCTTGTCTCCTCCCCTGTGGTGCCCTGCCAGGTCCGGCTGTCTGTGCTTTCGGTGCAGCGGGGTCACCTCTACCACAGCAAGCACCAAGTGGGTAACTAACTGGGGTCTAAGAAAAAGTCGCTGTTTCTGTCGCAGGCCAGAAAACAAACACATAGCCATTCGCACGTACGGAGGCACAAGGATGATAAGTTTTCAAAGCCTATATTGTAAACACATGGGAGAGAAAGTAATAAATACTGCCGCAGGAGGTCAGAGGGACTAGCTAAGGGGGATACGTCACAACCATTCTAGTGATACTTAAAATTAAACGAAAGTTCGTGGGGGAAATGATGGCTTTCTTTTTCTTCTGAAAGCAATCATTATTCAAAACTGCTCGTAATTCAGTATCTCGGTACACATTTAACATTTATTTGTACGTAGAGTCTTTCCTATAGAAGCCCAAAACTCTTTATCGCATAACTTACCCCTTCCCCAATACTGAAGTTGTCTTTTGTTTCTAATGTTTATCCGATATCGAATTATATTTTTTGTTGGGTTAAGTGATGCATTAAGAAGAATGTTTATCCTTTCATAAAAAAGTAACTATCAGATAAGCATGTTGTGTTAACTTAGTGGGTTTTTAAAGTATGGTTACTTTAATAAGCTTTCACTTATAAAGGAACATGATTTTCTACTGTTATTCTCCTCAGTTCTCAAATCTCAGCAAATTTTCTGCAAATAAAAAGCATTCATAGTAGTTATTAACTTCACACTATATTAAGGAGAGGTTGTTCTCATCTAAATCTGCGATATGTGTTGATTTTAGATTTTTCGAGTGAGTAATTTGCTTATTATTCTGTGATATTAATGGGTTAAGTGAGAGATTAAGAAGAAATCATTCATAAATCTTGAAACTTTTCACCATTGAACTGGGACGTATTGGCATAGCTACAGTGATCACTTTCCCCCAGCTTGCCTGTTCAGAGGATACTAAAATTCCAGAATGTTTGAATACAATCAATTTACTAATTACGGTAAAACTGACATTTTTCCACTGGGACACCTAAAGCCGACGCCCAAAAAATGACAGAGGATATTTCTGTGCATTGTGTTTTTGAAATGTTGCTCTTGCCTGAAAAAAAAAAATTAACATTTCCCTGCGTATTTTTAGAAAGTATCATCCTAAACTCCAGGATCTGAGGGCGTTTGCACCCTAGGATGGCAAAGGTGAAAAAGCACAGGTTGTTTTTCAGGTATTTATACTTCTCTTGTGATGATTTCAGCAAAGCTCTCATTTTCCATAAAGGATAAAGTAGAAGCAACAGCAGACAAGTTGTCAAACAAGGAAAGGACAGATAGATAAAGACTAAATTTACATAAACCGTTCCTATACTGTCTACTCATAACTTCACCACCTTTTGTTTGTACTGTGTGGCTTTTATTTCTCCAAATACTTTAAAATACATTAGCTCATCTAATCCTCACAGCAATTATAGAAGGCAAGCAGGGTAGGCAATTGTGCTGAAACTGAGGTCCACGGAGGTTATGTGAATTGTTTAAAATTGTAGAGAAGACACTGGAAAGTTCAATGAATTAGGAATGAGGAGGCATAGGCTAGAAACCCAGGTCTGCTGCCTTCTTTAAGAAAATGTGATGAGTGCAACCATAAATCTCATGCCAGTTACTCTCAGAGGAACATCGCATATCCAAAAGGAAGCATATTTTGTTTTCTCTCTGTCTTTTTCCAAGTCCTACACACACACACACACACACACACACACACACACACACACACACACACACAATTGTTTAATATATTTCATCCTAGGCAATTTTCTGGAGTGATTTTAGTATGATGTTAGGTTATTGGGTTGTTTTTTTTAACTAATCCTTATTGAATTTTTCGATGTTAAGATTTGGCAGCTACAATTTTACCTTTCCAAATAAACATTAGCATGTTTCTCCCTAGCAATAGGCATGCAAAATGTAAAGCCACAATTACATAGTATATGTTCTACATTGTACAGACTATGCAATCTTTTTTTTTTCTTTTTACTATTTGGGAAGGGGGGGGGAATCTTTTAAAAGCCAGCTGAAACTTTAAGGGGATGGGGGGGGGGAAGAGAAACAAAGAAATTGACGAAAACAAGAAAATGGACTTGCCCACATTTTGCTAAGTTGAGGATATACAATTGAGAATGATGCAGATCGTTGTTTAAAGTTAGCAGTGGAGTAGGGGGGAAGGGTAAAGGTCAGAACAAAGAGACGGAAGGACAGGAAGTTAAAGGAAGAGAAGGAAAGGAGGAAAGAGAAAAGAAGGCAGGGAGGGGAAAGAAGAGAAAAGTTGGAGGGCAGAGCAGTGCCACAAGAAAGAGTGGCAGAGAGAGAAGTGAAATTAATAGAGAGTGAATGGGGGTGGGGGGAGAGACGAAAAAGCTACTCCTCACATTAAAATAAACAAAAGGCGGGAGTTCCTCCAGTTTAAATAATTGCTACCTTAAATAGAAAACCACTGAGTCATGTGTTTTTTAAACTACCCACAAAAAGAAAAATAAACGCCAGGCCACCGCTCAAACCCGGGACAAGGGCGAAGTCTCCATCTCTCCATCATGGTAGGCAGAACTCTGGAGACAGAAGGTGAAGGGAAGAGCGGTAGCTATTTCTACGGATCAATGAAAAGAAAGGAACAGAGAAGAGAAGTTGAAGGTCCGGCAAGACTGCGATGTCCCTTGAACTGAATTCATACAAGTTTAACTTAGGGGCTGGAATTGGTACTTTTGAGATAGTCTAGTCTAACCACCTCGTTCTTCATACGCGAGGCCCAGACTACTGAAGTGACTTAACCAAGTCACAGTGCACGAGTGGCAAGAGCAGGGATCTAAATTCAGCTCTTCAGTTTCCAAGTCCAGTGCTCCTTTCTCGTCACCGCTGCAATTGAGCTGACATGAACTTAATTTAAATAAGTTGACTCGTACTGAACTGAACCTTCTTATATCGAATTGAACCGAAATGAAATTAATTGGATTGAGTTGTCCCATGGGAATTATTGCTGTAAAATACCCAAGCTCTAATAGAGAGATTGAATGAGAAAGGAAAGAAGAGTGAGTTAGATAGCTTCCATTCTCTCCTCTCCCGACCCCACCGATAACATCCCCCTCACTCTAACTCAACTTTTTCTCTCTTCCACTTAATCTTCCTGAGCAAGCTGGGTTCTCATCATTAGGTGCCCTTTTCGAGCTCTCTCCAGAATTCCCAGAAAGAAAGCCTGCTGTTTGGTTTGGGGTCTGTGAGTTCAAGACAAAGCTTACAAACCCAGCCCGACACCCCTTCCCTAAGAAGAAAATAAACGACAGCAAAGTAAGGCCATTGCGCCCCTGCTGGCCTACATCCCATCATCTCGCGCAGCTCTAGCTCCCCCCAGCATCCCTTCTGTCAGCGCCAGCCCGCAGCCCCTCTGCTCGATCTGTTTGAAAGGTTAGGAATAGCGCGACAATTCATTCCTATCCCGGAGGACCTTTTGGCTGGAAGTGCCTAGGCAGAGAGAGGACTCAAGCCCCTATCCAGTTGCTGGCCCCGGGTTTCTTTTTGGCATATAGCTGGCTCAGCAGTCTCAGGGGGCTGAACCTCGAAGGTGTGGGAGCTGAGGTGGAAGAGTTGAAGTCCCTGATGTTTGATATTATTCATCCTCAAAGGAGACCCACGCTACCGTTTGACTTATAAGCATGACTAAAAGGCAAAGACCCTCGGAATCTAGCTTTGCCTCTTGGGGTCCCTCTCTTAAAAAGGGGTCAAAGCATGACAGAAGACCTGTTAGGTGAGGAAACAGAAGTCCCTTTGGCTTGTAAACCGATACCGAATTACAAAGCGAAATTCTGTGAGTCATTCTAGTAAATTACAAAACAGTTTGCCTTCTGTTTACCTTACCCGCAGGGAACAGGAGAATAGAACTACGGCTTTTCCAAGGAGTGTTTGTCTAACTTTCTTCTTCTTCTCTTAAAGTTTGTTTGCCTTAGTTAGCTCCCGCCTTAGCCGCAGCCCCGTCGCCACCTCGGAGACGCTACCACCTGGTAGCCCAAGGGCGACTGTGGCACTCAGTTGCAGCTTTTAAGCTTTAACGAGATCAAGGAAGAAAAGAAAAGGAGAAATCGGAGGAATAGAGTATCTCTTTTTGGCAGTAGGCTGAAAATTTTCCTCCTTCCCTGTTTTATCATCCTCCCTAAAAAATTTTCTGTCCAAGATTGCCTTAAGCTTGTCCCTTCTTAAGACGTCTCTATGTTAAACATTTATTTCTCTTCAATATCTCTGTGTTGGTGTGTGAATTTTTTAGCTGATCTCTTGCTATCTCTACAGACATTGTCAATCCTCTCCTTTCCCCTCCATCCCAGCCCAGCACCTCTTCAGGGTCCTGGATTTCTTTTCTCTTACTGTCTGATGAGGGTTGGTTTCCTTTGTTTTAGGTAGGTGATTTAACTACTTTGGCCTTCTCCTTTGCCCTGGCTCAGGACTAGGGAAGATGCTTTGCAAGCTTACTGTTGTCCAAGCAGCTGCAGCAGCCTCAGTATTTTCTGTTGCCTGTCTCCAAATGAGTTCTCTAAGCTCTATGCAAGAGTTCTCTTCTCTCTGCACCTGCCTCCTGGGAGAAAAGGTGAGGCTCCCTCCCCTCTCCTCCCTCCACTCTTTGGTACTCCAAGGTGGCACCTAAAGAAGGATTGGCCAGAATGAGTTTTCTTCTTCCCCTAGTCCCAATCTGTAACTGAATTAAGAGAGGAGGACTAAAAGAAAAAATGATTCTGCCCCATACTCACTCCTCCCCCCAACCCTATTCTCAGACATCTCAGTGTGCATTGCTGATAAGGACTATGATGAATGCAGATGAATTTAAAGTCAGTTTCATTTGCAAAACTGGAGTCCAACAACAGATGAATCAAATGCCTCTTGGAAACTTTTCTCTTCCATCCCACAGGAGAGAGCAAAGGGTTAAAAAACAAAACTAAAGTTTGAACGATTCTGACCATTCAGAGGGCCCAAGCACAACAAATAATCCCAGATGGAATTTCTTGGATGTGATTTCCTAATTTGTTTTGTGTAATCAAAGATAAAACCCATCACAAGAAATTGTAGAAATAATTTGCAAGAAGGGGAGAAGGGAGAGGGAAATGCATGGTATGGTTGCTGTTAAGCTTACTTTTAAACCAGTTCCTTTCCCCCTCATAGGCTCTTCTCAAAAGCTAATCTAAAGAGAAATGAAGTCTGATATCCCATTACCCGCAAAATGAAAGTCACTTAAAAGTTATGCCCTCTTGTAATAGAATGAGCATCTATAAAAGACTTTGGAAATCTCACAGTATAACCTTTTATACAGATTTGTGAGAGATGAAGTGATGTCCAAGGTAACTCATATACTTAGTGGGAAGATCAGGAATAGAAACAGGCCTCCCAACTCTTAGTCCCAAGCTCCTTACAATACACCGAAGTGGGCCAAATTTACAGCCTCTGATTTCCAGTGAGTCTATGACTAAGAAATCTTAACTCCTTATTTCCCATATTACTTCCTCTCGCCAATTTTTCTTTTCTCTTTGCCCTATTGTTCTTATTTGGAAATATGTCTCAGTTCTCCCCAGTGAAAATGTTGGGGGTCAGGGGAGACATAAAGCAACTAAAGAGTTCATTGGCTTCTCAGGAGCGTGCCAAGTCTAAGTCAGGAGGCATGATAATACTAAAAAACTATCATTTTTATTTTTTATCTATGTTAATATATGGAAATGTTAGCAAAGGACATATCCAACTGGCTTAAGGAATTGATATAGTAATTCCCTCCAGCACAAATACACCTTATCTAACTCTGTCTCTGTCTCTGTCTCTGTCTCTGTCTCTCTGTCTCTTTCTCTGTCTCTCTCTGTCTCTCTCTCTGTCTCTCTCTCTCTAGACCTGCAACTCCAAGGACCCATTTCTCTTCTTCTTTGAAACTAGTTAGTGGTTGACCCAAGGATGGAACAAAATGACTAGGGAAAAGAGCAGTACCCCCCAAAATATCCAAGATCCATGCCATTCCTATTCCCAAGACCTATGGGACCAATCTATCTCTCCATCTTCTTATCTCTGAGAATCTCTTAGAGACAAAATGTCCTTCAACACTAACAGAAATAGCAAGTATTAAAGATGGCCATGGTAACTTCTTACCCTTTAAATCCAGAGGTTACCTTGACTTGGATTAAATAATCCTAAGAGAAAAATATCTTTTAACTGAAATTCAAGACCATCTCCAAATTTTTTATGACAGGAATCCATATCAGTCCATCCAGTTAGGATGGGAGACCCCCAGTTCCATGAGGAATGGTATGATTAGGGTGAATAAAACCAGGAATGGAGGAAAGTCCTGAGGTAACAGCAACTGTGGTACCAACTAGAAAAGCCCCAGTCTATTAAGATTTCAGGCCAAAACAGCTTGAATATGCCATATGGCTGCCTTTCTAATTGGCCTAGCTGCTAGTATCTTTACCATAAAAATTATCTTTTCTGTATTTCATATATACGTTGTATTTAATTGTATATTTTGTCTTCCCCAATAGATATAAACTCCTTGAGGGTAGGGATTGAGGCCCTGAGAAAGTTAAGCAATATTTTCTTGGTCATATACTGAGTGAGTGTCTAAGGCAACTTTTGGATCTGATTCATTTTTCCCAAAAACCAGCATCCTTTCCACTTAACCATGCTCCCTCTCCAACTTGTATAATAATGAATCACACATCTCATAGGACTGGGAGACTAAAACTAATATTCACTTTGCTTTTTTTCTCCTCAAGAACTCAGAGCTCAACCAATCACACAACTATATGGAAGATGTGCTAAGTAGTGGTCTTTATTTCCCCAGACCTAGTGACCTAGTCCCAACTGTTCTGTAGCTTCATAGTCTTGGAGAGAGTTGCTTGGGGGCACTTAGGGGTTAAGTAATTTGCTCACAGTCACAATCAGTGTGTGTCAAGAGGCATATCTTGAACCTAGGTCTTCTTGACTCCAGCGTTGGTTCTTTAATATGCCCCTCAACCTTTTGTGAATTGTTATTATTAACAGATTTGCCCTGGAGAGAAAAATGCCAATGGGAGAATGAAATTATGGTTTGAGTAAATAATTGAAATATTGTATCTAAAAATCTATGCTACCAATATAGAACAAGTCTGCTATTATTATAATGCTATGGTTACTATACTGTGGTATAGAAGGCTATAAAAGATTAGAAGCTCATAAACTGAAGGACTGAACTCCCAAACCCATGTGTAGCAGATATTTGCCATCATTGGCCCTCATTTTCCCCCAAAAGATGAGGCTCCCATAGAATGTCATAACACCCCTCCCCACCATACCTTGCCAGATGTCATGAGACCATTACCAAGGTTTTTGCATTCAACTCAGCTTTGATATTAAAAATCTCCCCTCTAAGGTGTGGTTCTGGTCTAGCTCACTGTTAGGACCATTCCTTGTTTGTTGCTTTGCATCTCTGAGCCTCACAACCTACTTCAACATGCAAGACACTGAGATTGTGTTACATGTAAGCTGCAAATTTAAGGTGAATGGGCATAAACTATGGAGCAATTGATTTCAACCAGATCTTGTGCATCCTTTGGTCAAATTCACTGACTGGGAAAACTAGTACATTAACACACTGTTGATGGAGTTTTGAACCTGCCCAACCTTTCTGAAAAGCAATTTAGAATTGAGACAATTTACTAAACTCTTTAATTCAGTGCTCTCTCTTGGCATCTAAGGATGCCAAGCCATATATAAATACCAAAATATTCACAGTCATATTTTTCAGTAATAAAATAACCTGGCAACAAAGTGAATACCCATTCATTGGAGAGAGTCACAACAAATTTGGCATATCAATATAATAGAATACTATTATGTGATTAAAAAACCAATGAATATAAGAAATTTATGAAAATATGGGGAAGCATATCAACTAATGTCTAGTGGAGTAAGAAACACAAGGAAAACAATACATATGATGATTGTAATAATGCAAATAAAAATTCCAAGAAGCAGGCCAACATTTCATTAATTATAATGACCAATCCTGATCCAAGTGAACAAGCTATGAAAAACTTTTCCTTTGTTTTCCAATAGAAAGCTAGGGGACTATAAATGCAAATTGTTTAATACACTGTTAAATAGGGTTCCAGTTGTTTTTGTTTAAGTATTTCTATTTGTTACAATTATGGATTGACAGGGAAGGGAATTATCAAAAAATCACTGTTATAAAAGCAAAAAACTTAAATTTTAAAATCACTAGTCTCACATGAAGTGAGCAGAACCAGGGCAACATTGTACACAACAACAACAATAATGTGTTATGATCAACTATTACCAACAAGAAAAGGATCCAGGACAAATCCAAAGGACTCATGATGGAAAAGGCTATGCACTGCCATAAAAGGAACAGATGGAGTCTGAATGTACATTGAAACATGCCATTCTTCATTTTATTTCTCCCATGAATTTTCTTCTAGTGAAAGCAATATGTGTTTTGTTCACAACATGAAAAATGGGGAAATATGCATTACGTGATAATATATGTACAACCTACATCATATCACTTGCCTTCTTAGGAAGAAGAAGGGCATGAGACGGAGAAAGGAAAAAAAGAATGAGACATAGATTTTTGGACATAATTAATGTACAAATTTGTATGGATTAACATACTTATAATTTGTTACATATTTGCAACAAATCATATGTATTAGATTATTGTTACATTACCTATTATATTATGTTTTATATAAAAAATGAAAATAAATGGGAACCAAAATATCACTAGTCTTGTCATTCACTGTATAAATCACTTCCAGCACCTCATAATTCAAACCCAAGCACTGCCTTACTAATCTACCAGATCAGTGCTTACAGTTAAGATATTCTGGTACTGATTATGGTACCATGGTGGTATCATGGTGCTCTAGAGTTGGTGTTTTGAAGTTGGTGCCATTAGTGCTCCACTTTCATTTAAACAGCATGATTTTGAAGCACCAATACTTGATGTAATAAATAGCTCTCAAGTCCTGGAGAGGGGAAGAAATTAAAGATATCCCCCAAAATCTTTCTGGACCCATATCTTCAAAGGAATTCTAAGCAGTGCCAACAGGTATTTCTGAGCTGTTTCCAAAGCTTTTCTAGACCCATGTTTCTGGGATTAAACAATCTTTTGAATGGAAATTTTAAACCAAAAATTTCTAAGCCAATATGCCAGGCCCAGGACATTTATCTCTTAATTTTCCCCATACCCTTCCCCTCCCAGCCCATTGGCCTAATTCTGGCCCAATCTTGTTTTCTTTTATTACAACAAATGTCAAAATCTAACAAAGACCATGTTGCATATTGATTTTCCTATTGACTTCTAATGACATAAGAATTGGCTCTTAAGAAATCATTGGTATATATGGAAAGAGTAGTTTCAACTGAATGATGAGATCAAAAACCAGATTGCAAACTGTTGAGAAATACGTGTAGGGAAGAGGAAGTAGAGAAAAAATAGACAGCTTTTCCTTGGAGTTTAGATATGAAAGAGAAGAGATGTAGAGTAGTAACTTGAGGGAAGATCTTTGGAAAGAGTATTTCAATGGTCTGGAGTTGGGGTTTTTCTGTTTTTGTTTTTTTTTTTAATCAACATCTTTTTTTTTCTTTTTCTTCCTTTCCTTTTTTCTTTCTTCTTGTTTGGGTGGAAGGAGTGGACATGATCATTTCCCAATATTCCTTTCTCCTCTTCTCCCCCATAAAAAGAGAAGCAATCAAACAAAGTTAACCAATATAGCAACCACATCTCTTCTTGTCTGATACATTCAGCATTTTTAAGTTTGCATTTTTCTTTATATTATTGTAGTCATTGCATATATATTTCTCTTCTGGTCTTAGTCTATTTTACTCTTCATCAGTTCACACAATTCTTGTCATTTTATCTGATTTTTCATAATCATCATTTACTTTCCATTGCATTAATATATAAGAATTTGTTCAGCCATTCCCTAATAAATGGATATCCACTTTGTTCTGAGTTTTTTTGCTACATGAAAATACCTGCTATGGATGTTTTGGTATATAGGAGACATTTTATTTTGTCTTTGGTACACTTGGGGCACAGGCTTAGTAGATAAAATTCTGGATCAAAAGATATACATTATAGTAACTTCTCTTCCCCCTCCCCCACAAAATGTAATTGTTTCCCAAAATGGTTGAACCAGTTTACAGCTCTATAAATAATATATTAATGTATCTGACTTCTTGGGTCCCCCTTTATAAAAGCTAGGCAGCCACTCCAAAGTAGGGTGAGGAAAGCCCATTTTTCTTCCAAGACCTTCCTCTACATTTCCATTTTTAGTAATTCCAGGGACAAAACTACAATATAATACTGTAACTTAAGCAAAGTAATTTAGATAATACATGTTTGTATTTGGTAATAATTATTCTGGAGAAGGAAAAAAAAAAAAAAAGCAAAGTGATGCCCAGGCAGGCAGAGAGTAGGGAAAGAAAGCCAAAGAGATATTTAAATACAGGCTGCTTTTAGAAAGAGAGAACATTAGCTCCGGAGGGTTTACACAGAGCGTGTGTGTGTGTGTGTGTGTGTGTGTGTGTGTGTGTGTGTGTGTGTGTGTGTGTGTTTACAAGAGAAACAGTATAACAGACATAGAAAGACAAACGCTGACAGAGACAGAGACAAAGATGTAGCGACATAAAAAGGACAGGAAAAACAGTCAGAGAGAGAGAGACAGAGACAGAGAGAAGCACTTACAACACAGATGAAAAGAGCTATATAAACTTTAAGACTTGGAGGAGCAATCTTCCCTTTGAAAGCTTTGACCCCCGAAGGCCAGGGCTCTGGTTAAGAAGATGAGCGGTCGAAGGAGGGGCTATGAAACTGACCTGCTTTTCATTGATATAACATGTGGTGGGCTGCAGGTGCAGCCCTGTTCCCTGCTCCCTGACACCCCAGTCCCTCCTTCCCCATCTCCCCTCCTCCCTCCCCTCCTCCTTTCCGCAGAGAATTTATTAGCGGGGTTAGGCCAGGCTAACTAAACTGTAGCTGTAGTGCAATGGTCCGCGGAAGAATGCTTTGATCCTACGCCGGGCGTCCGAGGGTCCCCAGTAGATTACATTGCCAAACGTCCAGGATTCCCACAGCGCATAAGGTCACAGGCGTTGCCGGTTCATCTGAAACAAATTGCCCTCTTTCTTTCCACGTCCTCACGAGGAAAGGACCTGGCTGAGTGTGCTGTGGGACTGGAGATGTGGAGGACAGAGAGAGAAGTGGTCCACACAACTTTGGAGGAATGAAAAGAAGGAAAATGAATGGGGAAAGGGCACTCGGCCTCAAGAAAAAGAGTAACTGGGCTTGCCCCTGGAGAGAAGGGACGTTCCTGGCACAGTCCAAGCCACCACTACTGACTGGTTCCTATCCAGCCACTAAACTGAGCCAGGGAGCTGGGTTTCCTCCTACATCTTAAGTCTGTTCCATGCAACTCCTTAGGTCACAGGGTTTAGGGATTCCCATAACGTAGTGCTCTATGTGGCTATGGACTTCTGAAGAGGCTAGTCATACCTGGGTGAGTGGTACCTGGGATAGTTCTCCTCCCCAAAGATCTGGTTACCACATCTCTAGGAATGCTCTGGGTAGAATATATAGAGGGTCTGCAATTTCCCTCTCCATCTGCAAAAGAGGATTGTCCTGGAGCTGGCAATAAAGGCAGTATTTCTAGCAAAGACTCTTGATTCAATTGAATCCATTTTTCTGTAACAGAAATCTGGACAGTCTTAAACTGCATGCTTTCACAATGCTCCAAGATTTCTTACACCGAAGTATTCAAACTGTTATCTCTTTACCTTTCAACTAGATGAGAGAAAGGTTTTCCCCTCACAGACTAGTAAAATACACTGACTTTGAGGTCCCCTCAAATCCTCTTTCTCCACCCAAATTTACCAAAAGTTTAAGTACAATATGTGCAGGATAGTAGACAGAGAACTAGTGGGGAAATTAGTAAGACCTAGATCCAAATTTTACTTTTACCACTAACAGCTCATAGAAAAAACATTTAACCCTCTCCATGTTTCAGGAAACTCTGTAAAACCAACAATTACAGACGAGTTACTGATTTGTATTAGGAGTGGAAAATTCTACTCTAGAAATTCCCTACATGTGTAAGGAATGTGCTAGGCAGGTGATATACAAAGATAAAAATTAAATAGTTGTCACCCTCCCGTAGTTACTTTCTGCTCAAACCCTTCTCCCTCCTAAGGTACTTCATGCCAGGATTTATCTCTGGTATGCATAAGTGTGGCAAGGATGGAAATGAGAAACATCTCTGGAGAGATATTTTGGGGAGGTGTATTCTAATTCAAATCCTTCTTCCTAGTGAAAGTAGAAAATGTCAGCAAGCAGTATGTGTAGTCTCACAATATGACAAATAGTGGAATATGTATTAAATGATAATATATGCTCAATCTATGTAAAAAAACTACTTCTTGGGAGTGGGGAGGAGTGGGATGGAGGAAATTTTTTTTTAAGATTTATTAATTTCTTTGTTGAATAGATGGGTTTTGGAAAGAAGTAGAGTTAAAAATAATCATATCAAAAAATAAAGAAAAGAACTTTGGTGAACCATTTAAAAATTCAAATAAGAGAGCAAAGGAAAATGCAGAATGGAACCCAGACAAGCAAAACAATGCTGGAACTACCATGTTAAATTTGAAATTTATATTTTAAAAGCTGTATGTAATGGAGATTCACAAATTCATATGTGGTCTTTTTCCTCTTTTCTTTTCTTTAAGAGTGGAAATGTTTGTGTTTGTTAATGCTTATCAAGTTTATGGTAATGATAGAGAAAAAATTAAGCTTATAAGATGACATATTGAGAAGCATTCTCTAGCTCAAGCTTAGTCACTAAACAATTATGTGACTGTGGAAACATTGCTTAATCTCTGCATATCCTATCCTTGTTACCTGGCAGATTTGGGGAATCGAATATGAAGATGTGATCGAAAGCCCATTGAGACCAATAATAATTAAGTTATCTTTAGCCTCAAGAGGATTGTTTACATTAAATTCTGATGGGGAAGAAAGGAATACAATTTAAATCATTTTATTTTATTTTTTGCTTGTTTTATTTTGTTTTCCTCAGTAATATCTTACTTTTCCCAAATTACATGTTGAAGCAATTTTTAACACTCCTTTTCTTACATTTTGAATTCTCAATTCTTTTCCTCCCTTCTCCTCCCCCTCCTTGAGACTATAAGTAATTCAATATGGGTTATACATGAGCTATCATATAATTCATATTTCCACATTTGTCATGTTATAGAAGAAGCAAGACCCAATTTCTTGTAGAATATTGCCAAGTATACTTGTGAAGAGAGGAGAGAGCCAGCTACAACTCCTATCTGAAAACAATGCTTTCTATTTGAAAACTCTATGAATTTCATAGAATTCATATTAATCCATGAAGGACCATCTGTCTTTTAAAAAGTAGAATTGGCCAATGGAAAAGAAGCTTACTGAAGAAAATAATTACTTAAAAATTAAAATTGGGCAAGTGGAAGCTCATGACTTCATGAGACATTAAGAAACAATAAAACAAAATCAAAAGAATGAAAAAATGAAATATCTCATTGGGAAAAAACTGATCTGGAAAATAGATCCAAGAGAGATAATTGAAGAATTATTGAACTACCTAAAAGATTTTTTAAAAAGATTTTGAGTATCATATTACAAGAAAGTATCAAGGAAAATTGTCCTGATATTCTTGAATAAAAGAGCAAAATAGAAATTGAAAAAAATCTACCAATCATTCCTGAAAGAAATTCCAAATATTATAGCCAAATTCCAGAGCTCCCAGGCCATCAAGAAAATACTGCAAGAAATTACTGCAAGTATTTTCTTGAAAGAGAGTGAAAAAGAGGATTTCATTGAAAGAAGAGAGAAGGGAGAGGTAGAGTGGGGTAAATTTTCTCATCTGAAGAGATGGAAAATTGCTATTACAATAGAGGGGAGGACAAAAGTAATGACTGGCAATTTTTAAACCTTACTCTCTTTGAAATTGGATCAGAGAGGAAATGACATCCATACTCATTTAGGTATAATAATCTATCTCTCCCTATAGTGAAGAGGGGAATAACAAAAGGGGGGAATACTAATTTTTTTTAAAGGGATGGTTTGAAGCAAATCACTTGTGAGGGGAGACAAACTAAAAGAAGAGAGAAAAAGAAGAATCAAAAGGGGAAAATGGGATGGAGGGGAATTCATAGTAATCATAAGTGTGAATGTGAATGGGATGAATTCACTCATAAAACAGAAGTAGAAAGCAAAGTGGATTAAAAAACAGAAACCTACTATATGTTGCTTGCAAGATACACATTTGAAGCATGGAGATGCACACAGAGTAAAGATAAGTATCTAAGTGGAATCTATCATGCTTCAGCTGAAGTAAAAAAAAAAAGAGTAACAATCATGATCTCAGACAAAGCTAAAGCAAAAGTAGATCTAATTAAAAGAGATAAATAAGGAAGTTACATCCTGATAAAGAGTACCATAGACAATCAAGTAATAGCTATACTAAATATATATTTGCCAAATGGCCAAGCAACCAGATTTTTAAAGGAGAAATAAAATTAACTATGGGAGGAACTATACAATAAAACTATACTAGTGGAGGACCTCAACTTTCTCCTCTCATAACTAGATAAATCTAAAAAATAAATAAATAAGAAAGAGGTTAAGGAGGTGACTGCAATATTAGAAAAGTTAGATTTAATAGATCTCTGAAGAAAATTTGAAGGGGAATAGAAAGGGATATACCTTCTTCTCAGCAGTACACAGCATTTTCCCAAATGTATTAGGGCATAAAAATCTGACAATCAAATGCAGAAAAGCAGAAATAATAAATGCAGCTTTTTTCAGATCATAATGTGATAAAAATTATAATTAACAAGGGTTCGTAGAGAGGCAAACTAAAAATTAATTGGAAACTAAATAATCTATTCCTTCAAAACTGTGGGTCAAAGAACAAATTATAGAAACAATAACTGATTTCATTGAAGACAATGACAATGAGGAGACAACATATCAAAATTTATGGGATACAGCCAAAACAGTACCCAGGGGGAAATTTATATTCCTGAGTGCTTATATCAACAAAATACAGAAAAGAGAGATCAATGAATTGGACATGCAACTGAAAAAACTAGAAAAAAATAAATTAAAAATTCTCATATAAAGACTAAATTAGAAATCCTAAAAATCAAAGGAAAATTTAATAAAATTAAAAGTAAAAGAACTATTGAACTAATAAATAAGGGAAGAATTCAACTAAACAAGAGAAAGAAAACACTGAAAAAAGAGAGAAAATGATGAGATGTAAAATGAATAATTTTGATTATATCAAATCTGACTTTTTGTACCAACAAAACTAATACAACAAATATTAAAAGGGAAACAACAAACTGGGGAGGAAATTTTACAATGAATTTCTCTAGTAATGGCTTCTTTTCTCAAAAATATAGAAAACTGAGTCAATTTTATAAGAATCCAAGTCATTCCTGTAATATTAGGATAATAAATGATGTTAATAAGGAGGATACTATGGTAATATACTTTGCTAGATATCCACAGTATTCACAGTTTCTCTTCCTAGGGCTCAGTGCACAAACTGATCTGGAGATCCTTCTTACAAAAACTTATAACTTTTATTTAAATATATGAAAGGTTTAAGGATATATAAAAGGGTTCCTTAACACTAAAGAAGCTAAATCACTCCACCCAACCAAATTTCATTGTAAGACAAAGTCTTTGGATCTCAGGAATTCACCTGAGCTGTACTATGGCTCCTTAAATTTTTTTTTTCATTTTTTTTTAAACCCTTGTACTTCAGTGTATTGTCTCATAGGTGGAAGATTGGTAAGGGTGGGCAATGGGGGTCAAGTGACTTGCCCAGGGTCACACAGCTGGGAAGTGGCTGAGGCCAGGTTTGAACCTAGGACCTCCTGTCTCTAGGCCTGACTCTCACTCCACTAAGCTACCCAGCTGCCCCCTGGCTCCTTAAATTTTACTAAAATCCCAAACTATCTATGCTAAGCTAACTAAATCCTTAATTAGCTATTGTTTAAAGTTGTCTCCAGATGTAGCAATATAGTGAGAAAATGGCTGAGCTTATAACAGCTGAGTGTGACTCCAGAAGTTTCCCTCAGAGTCTAAGGCAAACAAGGTCTTCTGATCTTTCTCCTTTCACACAACAGTTTTCACAGAAGCAGGTCTAACCAGTCTTCTTCTTTGATGTTTCTCACAATGAGGAAACTGAAAAACCCTCAAGATGCTTCAAGAGTTATCTTCTTTCCTGTCACAAGCAGAGCTTTGGTCAGAGAGAGAGACTAGAGCAGAGCAGCTAATCCTGTCATAGCCAAGGATCAAGCACTGTCACAGAACTCCTTCTGCCCTTCCTCCCTTCTAATTCCAAACTCATGCACAGGATTCTTTCTGTCTCAGCCACTCTCCAGCCTCTGGGACAACTTTAAGATTCTTTACTTTATCAAAACTTTATCAATATATATTTCTAATTTCATCTCTATATTCCCCAATTGACAAATGATCAAAGGATATGAACAGGCAGTTTTCAGCTGAAGAAATCAAAGTTATCTATAGGCTATTGATTAGAGAAATTCAAATTAGAACAATTCTGAAGTATCACCTCACACATATCAAATTGGATAATATAACAGCAAAGGAATGTGGCAAAATTGGGACACTAATGCATTTTTGGTAGAGTTGTGAACTAATCCAACCATTCTGGAAGACAATTTGAAACTGGGCCCAAAGGGCAACTGTCCATTACATTCAGTAATACCACAACTAAGTCTATATCCCAAAGAGATCCAAAAAAAGGGGGAAGGACCTATTTATAAAAGTAAATATATTTATTACAGTTTTGGGGGGTGGCAAAGAAATGGAAATTGAGGGGCTATCCATCAACTGGAGAATGGTTGAACAAATTGTAGTATATGATTGTGATGGAATACTATTGTGCAATAAGAAATGATGAGCTGGATGATTTCAGAAAAAACTTGGAAAGAACTACATGAACTGATACATAGTGAAATAAGCAGAACCAGGAGAACACTGTACACAGAAATAGCAATATTGTATAATGACCAGTTGTGAAAGACTTAGTTATTTTCATCAGTACAATGATACAAAAAATTCTGAAAGACGTTTGACAAATAATGCTTTCTACTTCTAGAGAAAGAACTGATGGAGTCTGAATGCAGAATGAAGGTTACTATATTTTTTTACTATCATTTTATTTTATTTGTGTGGTTTTTTTATTTGGGGGTGAGTTTTATATGGCTTTTCTCTTACAACATGATCAAAATGAAAATATTCTTTGCATATATATCCCATATTAAATTGCTTACCATCTCAAGGAGGGGAGAGGAAAGGAAAGGAGAGAAAAAAAATTCAAATCCTGTAATTTTGGAAAAACACATTGAAAATTGCTATTACATGTAACTGTGAAAATAAAACTTTTTAATCCACCATTGTAAGAAAAATATTGTTGTCCAGATGCCCCAGTCTCTCATACATTGTATTTCTAAATCAGAATCTTGCTTTTTCATCCAAAAACACTTATAAATATTTGAATTCCTTTATGTGCTCAGAGACCTATATGAACTTCAAAGAAAGATTAGAGAACTTAGGGTCTGAAAAAACTCTTTAAAATCATCCAGTCCAAATTTTCCCACATTACAGATGAGAAAAATCAGGCTCAGGAAGCTAAACTACCCCCCCCCCCCCCCCCCGCCCCCCATCACAGAGCTAATAACTAACATTTACATAGTACTTTAACATAGAACTTTGAATATATTCAAAGGAAAGAAGAAAGAGCCAGTTCCTTGACAACTAAATACAATCAACCATTGTTTTCATAAATAATGAAATTAATAACAATAGTTAGTATTTACATAATGTTTTCAAGTTTGCAATGTGTTTTTCATATGTTATTTCATCCTCACAACAAGCCCAGGTATTATTACAAACTGAGGCTAACAGATTTGTGACTTGCCTAGGATCACAAGCAGTAAATTTTGAGGTAGGATTTGAATTTATGTGTTACTGATTCCAGATTCATAATCCTATTAACTACATTACTGACATGCCTCAATATAAAAAACCTATATTGTCACTTCTTGTTCTAGACACTTAGAAGATACAGAATTTAATATCCAACCTTTCATCTCTTAAAGCTTAATACCTATATAAAGTACATTATAGAAAGCAGCTGGGTGGCTCAGTGGATTAAGATTCAGGCCCAGAGATGGGAAGTCCTGGGTTCAAATTTGTCCTCAGACACTTCCTAGCTGTGTGACCCTGGGCAAGTCACTTAAACCCCCATTGCCTAGCCCTTACCAATTTTCTGCCTTGAAACCCATACACAGTATTGATTCTAAGATAGAAGGTAAGGGTTTTTTTTTTAAAGTACATTGTATATAAATACACATACATATTATCTTCTTTGCTCTTCAGTCTTTTGAGGTAGATATTGCTAATAGTCACATTATTCAGACAGAGCAACCAAGGCTGAGGGTGTTTAAGGGGCTTACACATGTCTTCCTGCTTCCAAGCTCAGTGTTATTTATGCTATTTTCTTTAATGAACTAAACTAAAATTCTTTAGCTAACAATGTATCTAACTTTGGCCCCTAGAATTACTAACTCCTTTACTACACAACTAAGGAAAGATATCTTAAAGAGTTGATAATAGTTAATTCTATAGCAGGCATCTCCTGAGCCCTGCCCATATCAGTTTCCTTAATCATGCCCACAAATTATCACTGTAGTTGTAGCCAGAGCATTTTCAAAATGCCTTTTATTTTTACTTTTATTCAAATAAGCAAAATTCACAGCACCATCAATGCACTCAACTCACTTGTGCAGAAAGGTTCAGGAAGCCTTTATTATGTGTTGACCCTGACTGGTCAAACTTTAAAAGGGAATAGACTTACTAAATTTTATTTTGCTAACCATATGCTTTTTTAAAAAATTAGATCTGCAACTAGTATGCAATCCAGTATATGAAAGTAAACAATCAAATCAGCTGCTATGTAGTTCATTATAGTACTCCCAGATGTCTTGAGTATTTTGGCAAATCTGTAATGTAATAAATATTGATTTTATCTTTGCATGTGGCAAGATTTGTTCAGCAAGAGATTTTACTCTCTTGTCTTTTTAAAATATCTTCCTAGAGTAACATGCTTGGAGTGGGGCAGTTTTATTCAAATATCATCCAAATGCAGGATCTTTTGAGGTGGCTTTAAAAGATTTTTCTAATTGTTTTTAAAACCTGGGCCATTATCTCATCATATACTCTCTTTTCACCTGAACTTTCCCCCTAGACACCCCCCTAAAAAAACTCTTCAAGTTAAGAAATGCCCTTGAAATAACACATGCTTTAAATTTATTTTTGGACTAAAGAACTATGATTCCCAAATTCCAAATTTTTCTTAAGATATATGTAAAATTGCTAAGTGGAGCTTAACATTAATATATTAGGGATCAGCATTGCAAAAGGGTTCTGTCAATTACAGTGGTAGCACATTCTAGACCTAAAGAGACATCAACACCTTCATTCAAAGATCCTGTTTTCACTCCTTGGAACTTTCCAAAGATGTTATCTTTGTGGGTAAATTTTTCTGCGAATAACCTCAACCCAATGGATGTCTTTTTTTTAAAGAGAGCTTGAGAAAACTTTCAGCATTGAGGAAGAATAAAACATATACTATTTTTGCCTATAAAAATATCTAGATTTATTCCTGAAGATAACTCGAAAACAGATGAAAGAGTGGAAATTTCCATACATTTAGTCCACAGTAAGAAAATCCCCTGGGTAGGTTAGATGTATTATAAGTTGCTGTATCAAAATTATATGTGATTGAAAAATCACTTTCGATTATGGGTTTCAAGGTATTTCATGGATATTAAGTATGGCGGAACTATTTAGATTAATATTAAGTTTCACAAATACATACCACTGATTCCTAAAGAACTATATGTTCTTTGTACTACATAACATATTAGTTTTCTTCTCTATGAATTTATTAATAAAATAATAACTAGAAGTTTGTTACTATTTTAATAACTCCTCTATCCTTTTTTAAAACTCTATAGGAAAATAATCTTCAAGAAATCCCCATTATTCTGTGTCATAATATAGAAGTGATTGGTTTAAGCAGGCAAATCAAACAATTGTATTTTACTTTAAAAAAGCAGTTTGTAATTTAATGGATTTTTCCAGGATAATTAACATGTTTGATATAGATTTTAATAGACAATTTTTTAAATTAATGTTACAGCAATAACTTTTTGCATTTCTTGATTTTTGAGTGTGGTTACATACATGATCTAAATATATCATTAGCAGAATGCCTTGCATTTTATACAAATCAGCAAGAGACATTTACTGAAGTTTAAAATTTGGGGGGATTTTTTTAGACAGAACAGACCTATGATTTCATTGGTATATGGAACTTCCAATATGAGTTCTCCTTTTACCACTACAGATCTGCATCTACTCTGCAATTTATTAGTCTTAGAAAGTAGCCTTCGTACCCTAAGAGGAATAATGTCTTTCCTAGGTCATACAGCTAGGATATGTCAGAAGTAGGGCTTGAACTCAAAGGTAGGGTCTTCCAGATTGAACCTAGTTCTCTAGCCTGGGTATATGGGATATTCAGGGAGGACTAGCACCTCTGGTATAAGGGCCAGTCTACTTCTTTTCAGGACTGCTCATCTACTTTTGGTGTCCACTTTTCACTTTACCTCTCACCTGTGACTCCAAGAAGTTGTTGCAGGCACAGTGGCCACATACCAGTAAAATCATCTCAGCAGGAAGGCTAAAAATTACCAACAGGTCTCAAATCCATTGAAAAGTTAGAGGAGTGTCTTTATTATTTATACACAGTAGGACTGTGAAGTAATGCAGCCATTCTGGAAAGTAATTTGGAATTATGACCAAATAGTAAAAAAACTGTGTTCATCCCTTGACCCAGAAATACCACTATTAGACCTCAAAAAGCACAACGAAGAATAAAAAGAATGAATATGTACAAAAATATTTATAGGAGCTTTTTTGGGTAGTGTTTATAAACTGGAAATTAAGGCATTGTCCACCAATTATAAAACAGCAGAATAAATTATGGTATTGGAATGCTGTTGTGAAATAAGAAGTGACAAAAGGGAGGGTTTCAAAAAAATCATGGAAGACATGTAAACTGATGCATATTGAAGTGAGCACAGTTTTGTGCAATAACAACATTGTGAAGGAAAATAACTTTGAAAGACTTAAGAATGATCAATGCCTTGACCAATCATGATTCCAGAAGACATTCCAATGATGAAGCGTGCTACTCAAGGTTCAGGAAAGGACAAACATTTTGAAAATGGCAAATGAGTTGAATTATTTTCATTCAATATACTTCATTTTTATAAGGATTGTGTTTTTTCTTTTTATGAAAGGGAGGAGGGTTCTTTTTTCCTTTTTATGGGGAAGGGTTTGAGTTATGGTGGGAGATAGCAAAAGTAAGAAGAAGAAGAAAAGAAGAGGAGGCAGAGAACAAGAAGAACAAGAAGAAGGCTTAGAGAAAGAGAAATATTTTCTCCTAATAGATTTCTTTACTCTTCCCCTCCCATCTATTCCTTACTCCACCTCCAGATTAATCTTTCTAAAAATAAGGATTTTTATCATGTTATTAATTTCTACAATATTTCAGTTTTCCAGTGGATCTGTGTATTCCCTCCAAAGATACGCATCCCATGCTTGATGGTTCTTATTGATATTTTCTATAAATCAATCATCTTCAATCAACCAATCAACAAGTCCAGTCAAAACAACAAGTATTTAAGGGCTGATAATGTGCTCTGTGTTATGTTTGTTTTGGTTTTTGTTTTTATTCAGATATTTTATTTTCCCAATTACTTGAAATAATTTTCAACATACATTTTCTGAAATTATAAGATCCAAATTGTCTCCCTCCCCCCAGGAGATGGTAAGCAATTTGATCTAGTTATATATGTTTTATCATGCAAAACATACTTCCTTACTGGCCATTGATGTAAGAGAATATTCATATTAACACCAAAACTCCAAAATAAAAACATAAATAAACTAATGTGAAAAATAGTTTGCTTTGATCTACAATCCAACTTCAACAGTTCTTTCTCTGGAGGTAGATAGCATTACTCATGAATCCTTCTAAATTGTCCTGGATCCTTGTATTGCTGAGAGTAGATAAGTCTATCACAATTGGTCATCACACAGTATTGCTGTTACTGGGTACAATGTTCTCCTGGTTCTGCTTATTTCACTATGCATCAGATCATGCCATGTACTATGTTAAGTATTGGAGATGCAAAGAAAGAAGAAAAATCCCCCTCAACAAAAAAATAGTCCCTGATCTCAATTACAGTATAATGGAGGAGACAATAAACAACCAATTATGTACAAATAAGATATATACAGCATAAACTGAAATTTACCGAAAGAGCATTTGTTAAGCTTTAAACTATGAACATCCACCAAAGATGAACCTGTGTTTCAACATAAATATTTAGAACTGAAATTGGAGTTTAAAAGGAACCTGTGAGTCAGACACTGCACTTCTTGAGAAAGGAACAAGTCCTTGGAGGCCAGAAGATAGCATCACCAGGATCTACATTGGATGATGAATTTGGATAGGCTGTATTTCATAGGAGAAGTTGCAGGGTGGTGGTACAGAAAGGGTTGGAAAGTGACAATGGGGAGCAAAGACTATTCTGATCTCCCCACTAAGACCAATGTGTCAGGAATTATGAGAAGATAAAACAGAGGCTTTGAAGAATGGCTAGGGGTTGAGCAGTTCCCCTGTAGTTGGGAGGACTTAGCTCTAACATATTCATCTAAACTTATCTCTCTCAATAAATCCCTCTAACTTTAAGATAATAAATAATTTTTAAAAGAATGACTGGGAACAGTGTCACCCAAGGGGAACAGATCACTCGGCAAATCAGAAACAGATGCCTAGTCCTGAGCTCAAGCTCCTGACTTTCAACTCCGTGTTCCTAAAAGCCTAAATCCTACCAATATATTCTTTAAGGCCCAGATCAAATTGGCTAGCCTTTTGGAGTTAAATGGTGGAGCCCAGGAAGTGCTGTAATGAAATAAAGTTTAGTTTGAGAAGCAATGGCTCATCTGTGATATATTTTATCATTAGGTATTTGAGGGTAAAGAGCTCTATAGAGTGAATAGATAGTCACCTAAAAGCAGGAGCTAGAAGTAATCTCAAGAAATCAAAAGATTTCTTTTGGGAAGCAAGATGGCACAGTGGACAGAGTGCAGGACCTGGGGTCAAAAAGACTCATTCTTCCTGAATTCAAATCTGGCCTCAGACACTTGTTGGGTGACCCTTGGCAAGACACTTACCCCTTATTTGTCTCAGTTCCTCATCTGTAAAATGGGGACATCCTGAAGAAGGAAATGGCAAACTACTCTAATATCTTTGCCAAGAAAACCCCATGGGGAAAAAAGTCCACGAGGTCACAAAGAGTCAGACACAACCGAACAACAATGACAACAAAGTATTAGTAAGATTTTTCTTGACCTCAAGTGTTTCTCAATGTGTTTCTTTGCCATTTTCACCCATTGCTCCTGGCTTCAGCCTCTGTGGACAAGAATAGATTCACTTCCTCTTCCATATGACAGCCTTCAAGCATTTGAATCTATAAATATAGAGTTATATCGCCCCTTACTCCAAGTCTCTTTTCCAGATTGAAGAGCTTTATTTCCTTCAAGTAATCTGCTTAGGGCATGAAGCCCCTCACCATACTTGTGGCCCTCTCCCTAAAATTGTGTGTTCAGACCTCTGTGTAATATTAGAGGTGCAATATGCGTAGGGAAGAGTAGATTGATACTACTACCTGCCTATGCCTGAGCAACTAGACTCACTTAATGTAGTCTAGAATTGTTACCTTTCTTAATTGTCATTTTATAGCAATAAGATTAATACGAGCAAATTTAATATGAGCCAGATTCACTTTAAACTTAAAAGTCCACTAAGAACCTCTACTTCTTTCAAATTAACTGAATTAAAAATAATATTCTTTGTGAATTATGACCTTAACTATTTTGTTAGTAAAGTATTTCTACATTGTCATGGTAATAATAACAACTAAATTTTCCTACCAATTTAACTGTTCATTTTGGTAATGGTTGGTGGACATATTGGCATTTCACTGACTTATTTGTTTTGTTGTTGTTGTTTTGGAGGGAATCTGGTAATATAATATATCATACATATATTTGCTCTTTTCATTTTAAAGTTAATTGTTGACTTAGTTTAAGACTCTTTCAAAGTGCTATGGGTTCTTAAAGAGCACAGTTAAGAAAAAATTAAAAACAAATCACTAGGTTGAGAACAAAGGGGTAAAAGAGCTAGAATTGACTACCTGTCCTTTAGTGGATTTAAGAAGTAATAAATATAGTAACAAAAAAAGTTTGTCAGAGTATGTGGATTCTAGTCCTACCTCTGTCACTTACTAGACATATGAAAACCATTTTACTTCTCCATGCCTCCATTTTTTCCTAGAGAAAATAAGCAATTTGAACTAACAGGCTCTTCAAGCTCTTGAATACTGAGATTCTTGTCCATTCTGCAGGCATAGTTAATTCCCTTTATGATAGCTTTGTGGTTCTCCATCTTCCATGATTACACAGAACTGTTTATTATTTGCAATTTTCAAAGTAGAAAAACTCCCATAGCGATGCATATTGTTACTTTGGTAGATGGACAGGAGGGATGGATAATGCAAAATATATTACATATTTTTAAACTATGAAAATTTTATAGATTCTGAAAAGACCATTAAAGAAGGTAGCACAGAGATAAGTTATAATTTGACCAATAAAACAAGTTACGTTGCATAAAGCAGGCATGTTTTTAAAAAACCCTTACCTTCCATCTTGGAATCAATACTGTATTTTATGAAGATTGGTAAGGGTTAGGCAATGGGGGTTAAATGACTTACCCAGGGTCACACAGCTAGGAAAGTACTGAGGTCAGATTTTAACCCAGGATCTTCCATTTCTAGGCTTGGTTCTCAATCTCCTGAGCCACTTAGCTTCTCCCTGTTTTAGCTTTTTAACACAAATGTAAACATGAATTAGAGCGAAAGGTTCTTAAACTGGACTCCATGAATTTGGAGAGAGAGAGAGAGAGAGAGAGAGAGAGAGAGAGAGAGAGAGAGAGAGAGAGAGAGAGAGACTTATAAAGTTACAAATTAAACTTATTTATATATGAATACAATAGGACCTCATTTTACACAAACTCAAGACCTATGAATTTAAGCATATGTGACTGGTGATTGGAAAAAAAAGGTAGAAAAATACATAAAATAAAAAAAGTTTTAATTAGGCCCTAAATCCATGCCATTTCCCCGAACTCTGTAAAGTCTTGTAGCAGTTTGTCCAATCATCCTCATTCTTACTCTGAGAAGCATTAGTATCAATCATTGCATTGTTTTGCACCAAACATTAGCTCCCTCATCGGTCTTTGTCCCCAGTTCTTACTTGTAACAACTCATGTCTGCATCAAAGCAGTACTTCTCTTTGTTTCATTAACACTATGTAGTTATTAATAATTGCCCCAAAGTATAAAAGTAGTGATACTGCTAGCTCTGGTAAGCCTAAGAAAAGTAATAAAGGGCCAAGGTATGTTCATACAAGAAATATTTATTAAATAATCAGTTCCACCATGCTATATTTTCAACTTATATGAAGAGTCTTGGCACATATTGGTCAGGTAAAATGAGGTCCTACTATAATATATTCCTTATGTATATTATTTTTCATATTGTTAACTATATTTCAATATAATTGACTTTCCTGATAATCCTATATATTTTATTTTATGCACTTAAAATAATTTTTCTGGGAAGAGTTCCAGATTCCCCAGACTGCCAAAAGGGCATATAACACAAAACAGGTTAAGAATCTCCACATTAGAGAATCTCCATTTGTACCAATAAATTAGACAACAAATATTTATTAACTGCCTCCTATGTTCTAGGCATTGTGCTAAGAATTGATTATAGATTAGAATTCTGAGACATCGGCATATATTTAGTAAATCCTTCTCATTTTACAGATGAAGAAACTAAGATCCAAGAAGTGGATCACAGATCACAGATAGTTAAGTGGCAGAGATAGTACTCAAATTTCGTTTGGTTTCAGGTTGGTTCAGCCTTCTTTCTGTTTTTAGAAATTTGGGGGCTTTTATCTGCCCACTTATTACTAGAGTCCAGGAGCTCAACAGTGAATAAATTAAAAAAAAAAAACAACTTACCTTCCATCTTAGAATCAATACTGTGGGGAACCAAAATGGCAGGGAAGCAGCATCAGGAAAGGAAAAACACCATGAGAATCCTCTCCAACCAATCCTAAAATAATACCACAAAATGAATTTAGGAGTGAAAGAACCATCAAGGATAGAGTGAAGCAACTTTCCAGAAGAGAACAAATTGAAAGTAGGCAGAGAATGACTGGTTCACTGGGATAAGAGGAAAGCACAGCCAGCAGGAGGCTATAGCAAGGAATAAGAAGCAAGTCAACAGCAAGCCCTGCCCCACCCTACCCCTACTGTTCCCAGTTCTGAACCTGGACTCAAGCCAACATTCAGACCCTGAAACCCTTCCTGGGACAATAGCTGTCCAACCCCCCATACACCCCTTAAATTTCCAAGCAAACCTGTAGTGAGGTCTTGAATAGGCAATCTGTGCTACACAACTCAATCTATGTGGGCCTAGAATGAGGCCAAGGATACCAGCCTGGGATGGTGGTGAGTATCTAGATCCCAGTTTAGAGCAGTCAGTGAACCATGAGATTGTCCTCTAATCACTAGCAGGAGAAATCTCCAGGGTGCTGGCTTCAGGGAGCCAGCCTTGCCAAAGCTCAAAAGGGAGCTCCAGAGCAGAGCAGGCCGCTGTGTGTTATTGTGCCTGATCTGATCAAGCCCAGAATGAAAACAAAAGCCTATGCCCAAGTCTTGAGGCTAGACTCTGAGCCATCAGCAGTCTTGAAATTACATAATTGAATCAGCAGTGGGAGGTGGCTCTCAGAGTTCCCAGCCCACAGGCCATCATACCATCTTGGAAGAACTGAAACTTGCAAAAACCCAGAAATAAGACTAAGGGCAGCATCAAGAAAGAACTAAAGTTTAAGAGGGTGCCCTATTATCCCAGAGAATTGAACCTACCTTTAAAATAAAAGTATAAGTCAAGAAAAAGGTTGGGAAAATGAGCAAATATTTTTAAAAATGCCTAGCTATAAAGAATTTTTATGGAAACAAAGAACAAGGCACAAAACAAAGAAGGGGACAATGAAAGCAAAACAAACACATGCAAATTCCAAAAGAAAAATATAAATGGGACTCAAGTTCTGGAAGAGCTCAAAAAGGATTTCAAAAATAAATTGAGAGAGGCAGAAGAAAAATGGGTAAGAGAAATGAAAGCAATGCAAGAAAAAAAATGGGACAAATGAAAATGGAGGCTTAAAAGTTGATGGAAGAAAATAATTTCTTAAAAATTAGAATTGGGCAACTAAAAACTAATGACCTCATAAGACATCAAGAAAAAAATAAAACAAAACCAAAAGAATGGGCAGGGGCAAAGGGGAGGAACAGAAGAAAACATGTAATATCTCACTGGAAAAAAAAAACTGACCTGTAAAATAGATCCAGAAGAGAAAATTTAAGAATTATTGGACTATCTCAGTGATTCCCAAAGTGGGCGCCACCACTCCCTAGTGGGTGCTGGAGCAATCCAGGGGGCAGTAATGGCCACAGGTGCATTTATCTTACCTATTAATTGCTATTAAAATTTTTTAAATTAATTTCCAGGGGTGCTAAGTAATATTATTTCTGGAAAGGGGACAGTAGGCCCAAAAAGTTTGGGAACCACTGGACTATCTGAAGGCCATGATAAAAAAAAAGCCTGGACACCATAATACAAGAAATTATCAAAGAAAACTGCTGCCCAGATATTCTTGAACAAAATTGAAATAATCCACAGATAACTTCCAGAAAGAAATTCTCAAATAACAACTCCCAGGAACATAGTAGCTAAATTCAAGAGCCCCCAAGTCAAGGAGAAAATACTGCAAGCAACCAGAAAGAAACAATTCAAATATCATGGAGTTATAACCAAGATCACACAGGACTTAGCAGCTTCCACATTAAAGGATTGGAAGGCATTGAATATGGTATTTCAGAAGGGGAAAGATCTAGGTTTATAACCCAGAGTCACCTACCCAGAAAAACTGAGTATATTCTTTCAAGAAAAAATGGTCATTCAATAAGACAGAAGATTTCTAAGCATTCCTGAGGAAAAGACCAGACCTAAAGAGAAAATATGAAGTCCAAACACAAAACCCAAGAGAAGCCTAAAAAGGTAAATAAGAAAGAGAAAATTTAAGGGACCAATAAAGTCAAACTGTATGTATTCCTACATAGAAGAGGGTATTTGTAATTCTTAAAAATTCTTATTAGTATCTATAAACTTAAAAATTAATATATAATATCTCCAAGTATTATATTTAATAAGATTTATTAATAATAACTTGAAGTAAAGGAAAACAAAAAGCTAGAGTAAAGAGGGAGTCAACTCAGCCAAAGTCATGTGAGAAGAGAGAAACAAGGTAGGATTACAGCCAATTTATATACAATATGTGAGGATGCAATGTGGGAGAGAGAGGAAAAGGAATTTGGGGACAAGAAAAAGAATTCTGGAAGATGGAGTCCAAGGGTTCAAGATTTCTAATTACACAAAGCAGAATATGTAGACAGAAGGTGGGGAAGTAATCTGATTAGAATGATGTAATATGCAAAAAAAAATCAAAGTTTGGAAAAAAGGATTTCACTGAGAGAAAAGGAAAAGGAGAGATGGAATGGGATAAATTATTTTACCTAAAAAGGTGCAAAAAACAATTACAGTGGAGGGGAGGATGAGGGTGTTAATGAGCAATGCTTAAACTTTACTCTCCTCATAACTGGCTCAGAGAGGGAATAACAACCATACTCATTGGGATATGGAATCCTATCTTTCCCTATAGAGAAGTAGGATGGAAATAAGACAAGGGAAGTGGGGTGGCAAAAGGAAGGAGGGGGAAGTGAGGGAAGTGATAAAAAGCAAAACACTGGTGAGTAGGGCAGCTGGGTAGCTCAGTGGAGTGAGAGTCAGGCCTAGAGACAGGAGGTCCTAGGTTCAAACCCGGCCTCAGCCACTTCCCAGCTGTGTGACCCTGGGCAAGTCACTTGACCCCCATTGCCCACCCTTACCAATCTTCCACCTATGAGACAATACACCAAAGTACAAGGGTAAAAAAAAAAAAAAAACACTGGTGAGTAGGGACAGAGTGAAAGGGAAAAGAGTAGGATCAAATGGTGAAAATAAGATGGAGGGGAATACACAGTTAATAATCATAACTGTGAATGTGAATGAGATGGACTTGCCCATAAAACAAAAGCAGATAGAGTGGGTTAAAAAACAGAATCCTACTATGTATTGTTTACAAGAAACACATTTGAGACAGGATGACACACAGAGTAAAGGTAAGGGGTTATTGCACATAATCTAAAGTAAAAAAAGTAGGAATAGCAATCATCCCAGACAAAGCTAAAACAAAAATGGATCTAATTAAAAGAGATAAGGAAGGAAATTATGTCTTGCTAAAAGGTAATATAAACAATGAAGCAATATCATTCTAAATACATATACCTCAAATAGGATAGCCTCTAAATTTTAAAGGAGAAATTAAATAAACTTCAGGAAGAAATAGACAGTAAAACTATTCTAATGAGGGCCCTCAACTTCCCCCTTTCAGATCTAGATAAATCAAACCAAGATATAAACAAGAAAGAAATAAAGGAAGTGATTGAAATCTTCGAAAAGTTAGAACTAATAGATGTCTGGAGAGAATGTAATGGCAATAGGAAGGAATATGCCTTCTTTTCAGAAGTACATGGCTCCTACATAAAAACTTACCATGTACTAGGGCATAAAAACTTCACAACCAAATGCCAAAAAGCAGAAATAATAAATGCATCCTTTTCAGATCATAATGTAATAAAAATTATAATCAGTAAAGCTCCATGAAAAACAAATCAAAAATTGATTGGAGACAAAACAATATAATGCTAAAAAGGGGGTGGGTCAAAGAACAAATTATAAAAACAACCAATAATTTTATAAATGAGAATGACAATGAGGAGACAACATATCAAAATTTATGGGATATAGCCAAAGCAGTACATAGAGAAAGAAAATTGGGACACTAATGCATTATTGGTGGAGTTGTAAATGGATCCAAGCATTCTGGAAGGCAATTTGGAACTATACCTAAAGGTATGTATAAAACTATGCATATATATATGCAAACTATAAAACTATGTATACCCTTTGATCCGGGAATACCACTATTGGGTTTGTATCCCAAAAAGATAATTAAAAAAGGGAAAAGGATCTACTTATACCACAAAATATATAGCAGCTCTTTTTGTAGTGGCAAAGAGTTGGAAATTGAGGGAATGTCCAACAATTTGGGAATGGCTGAACAAATTGTGGTACATGTTGGTAATGGAATATTATTGTGCTATAAAAAAATGATAAGCAAGATGATTTCAGAAAAAGCTGGAAATATCTGCAGGCACTGATTCAGAGTGAAATAAACAGAACTGGGAAAACATTGTACACAATAACTGCAATATTGTACGAAGATTATCTGTGAAACCTTGGCTACTCTCAGCAATACAGTAATCTGAAACAATCCTGAAAGACTTATGATGGGGAAAGCTATCCACCTCCAGAGAAAGAACTGTTGGAGTTGTCTTTCACATCAGTGTATCTTTGGTTTTATTTTGGGGTTTTGGCTATGTATGAGTTTGCTCTCCCAATAGTGGCCAAAAAGGAAGTATATTTTGCATGATAGTAAAAGTAAAAATAAAAAAGAATCAATGCTGTGTATTGGTTCCAAGGCAAAAGAGTGGGGAGGCAATGGGTCACACAGTTAGGAAGCATCTGAGACTAGATTTGAACCCAGGATCTCCCATCTCTAGGCTCTCAATCCACTGAACCATCTTGAATAGATTTTTAATATAAATCATTAACACTATTTGAGACTTTAACCTTCATCTAGTCGAAGCCCCTCATCATACAATGAAGAAAAAATTAAGCCTAGAGATATTGTGAATTGTCTAAAGTCATGTAGCAAGGTAGCAAAGAAGAGACTGAAAACAGGGTTTCCCAGTTTGATGCTCTTGACTCTCTTCCACAGAGCTGCCTTTCATTCAACTCAAAGCTGAATCCAGAATGAAAAACAAATTTATTTCCAATGGGTGAAAGGAACCTAGTCCCATAGTCCTTACTCAGGTAAAATTACTTTCTTGAAAGTTCTAATTAAGAGAGGATCTGAAGATCAAGAGATGAGAGTTGAATGTATAAAGAAGTTCTGCACATAACTTGCTAGTCAGTGGGACAACCTATGATGATTCCTACACCCACAACACCTTGCCACCAGAAGAACCCAATTATAATGGAGGACCCTGCTCTCCACTCCAACACCACAGGTACAAACATCCTGGGAAGCCCCTGATCTACAATAAGCACAGGGATCATAATTATCCACATGAAATGACACCAGCAACATTTTTTTCTTCCATGGGACAGAGTCTAGCTGAGGGAGAGGAGGCCCAAGCTCTTTTTCCCAATGTGGGAAGGTAGGTCAATAGAAAGATTGTTATAAGAAGGTAACCTGAGCTGGGTAATGTGTGCATGATCTGTAGCTTTATTGTATCCCTGCTATGTTAATTAGTATTAGGAACATGATGGATTGGCAACACGTGTACTTTCTGAGTCTAAAACCAGCCCTGAGAGTTTAGCACTCCATTAGTTACACATCACAGAAACCCAGGGGATGTTTATTCAAAAAAAGTATCACTTACAAGAGTGAAATGTTTTAATTCATTCCTGATCCAGTCTATAAGAGGAACACATTGGCCACTGGTGAGCACTGTAACCCACTGCGAGAGAGAGGAGAGAGAGAGAGAGAGAGAGAGAGAGAGAGAGAGAGAGAGAGAGAGAGAGAGAGAGATGGAATTATGGGATAGAGGTATAAGCTAAGCAAACCTCCCCACCACCCCCACTTGTGAAACATTAAGGTCTTAAATCTTCATTTGTTCATGGTAGAAACCCTCAGAGAGAGGAGTTTAGAAGGACCAGTATTGACATTTAAAATCATTGATCTGTTTCAGAAATAGGGAAATCTCATCCTTTGTGATAATAGAAAAGAGAAGGCTCTCAGTGTGCCCTTTCATGATATCCTACTCTATTGCTGGTTTTTTCCAGAGCCCCCAGAGAGTATTGCTATTCAGCCACTACTATGCTCTGAACCCAAAGTACTTACATTTCAGTGGTGTGGTAATCTCCCATGGATATAGTGAAAATAATCAGAAGATGTTTCTAAAGCACACAAAAAGGGATTACTTCTGTTGTCTACTTTTGTTTTGTTATTTTCCAGGTAAAGGATAACCTTCATTCCATCATACAGTGGTTTTAGATTTTCAGATACAGGCCAGTCTTCAATGGAGAATTCTCTCCTTCTTTCCAAGACATTAAGAAAATATCACATCCTCCCCCCAGGCCAAGGAATCAAATGCACAAATCTCTAACTCAGGAACTCTTGAATTCAGAATTATTCATAGTAGTTAAGGCACAAGGCTAGAAATGCCTATTCTCATGTAAATGGTTCATTTCTGATCCCTCTGCCTTATCTTTGAATTAACTCAGTTCTCTAATCTGATAAATGATTGGGCTATTGTACATGTTCTCCAAGATCCCTCATATTTCAATGATTCCTTGACTCTAATTGACAGATATTTTGCCTGGCTTAATTGATTAATGTGAGTTTGTAATAACTGAAATATACATAGATAATGAAACATTTTAAAATACTATGACATTCAAAACAATGGGATTTACTTTCATTGAAATTCCATGGATGTTAATATTAATATGTGTATTACCTCCTCCATTTTGGCCCTCCCTCAAAGCCCTGTTGACCCTGGGTTCTCAAAGGCTATGTCAGAGAAATATAAATTCTGTCAGCATTTGCCAAGTGAAGTGGGTAAATAAACACAAATACACACACAGGAGTTCTTCTGGGGAGAAAGGGATGAAGGAAGAATGAAGGTTGTAGACGTATTACAATCTTAACCAAATACAAAAGGGTTATGACAATGAGAGTGAATGACAGTTGGGATCCAACTGCCACTTAGATTAAAACATCCAGGGATACCTTACTTCTACAGGGAAAAACACAATAGGAATAAAAAACACTTTTTTTAGTAGTTAATTTAAGATTAAAAGAGGTAGGAGAGGTCACACTACTCTAAAACACTATGAGATCAATTCAAGGTTAAAGGTTAAAGATCTGGGAAATCCCTACACCACACTATGCAGACTGCCAGGACACAAGGGACTAATGGGATCTCACATAGATGGTCTGATGGTCTTGATCAGTAGCTCAAAATGTTTCAATCCAAGTATATTCCAAGAGCACAGGTTCCAGCTAAATTAATCCCAAAGGGTTAAACCAAGGAGCTTGAATCAGCTTGGTATGTCCACCAACCCAAGTCTGATCCTCCAGCTCAACTTGAATTTCCCCACAGGCAGATGTTTCTTCTGGGAGGCAAATCCACTCTTTTCTCCTGGGCTCTTCACTGGAGACAGTTTTCAGAATCCAACTGCTCTCTCAGCCATAACAGAGTCTCTCAGGAAATCACTTCCTTCCTTGCCATAATTCTATCCTTGGAACCTTCAGGTCTTATCTGACAGCCAGACAGCCTGGGTTCTAATTTCACTAAATATCTATACTCTTCCTCATAACACAAGCTAGAAAGATTTTGAGTATAGTCCTAGAAATATATTCAAAACAGAGGACGGGCAAAGCATAGTGCAAAGAAGATTCATCAACAAATAACTGAACACCGTGTGATTAATTCGAGGCACAAGGTGGTCACAGAAACTCATGACAATCTTCTAATAAGGTGGAAAAGGATTGAGATATGCAGTGGTGCTCAACATAGTCCATCACTTTGTAATACTACAGAGTCTGATGGAGGTTATCCAGGGGCTGGAAGGACTCTTAGAGATCACCTAGTTCAATCCCCTCATTTTGTTGAAGGGAAAGCTGAGGTACAGAGAGGTTAAGTGATTTTCCCAAGGACATGCAAATAATAGGTAGCAGAGACAGTATTCAAACTCAAGTCCTTTGTGACTCCAAATCTAGCATGCTTTCCTCTGGGTCATGTTCCCTCTATAGGAAATATATATCATGCCTTCTCATCTTGTAGCACAATTATAATTTCCCTTGAGGTGAGTACAGCAGCTACATTAGTACCAAAACCATGGTCATTATTTCTTGACAGATAGTCTAGGGTCAGTGTGAGTGCAAATACTGGTCTTTTAAGGTCAGCAGTGAGCTGGTTTTTAAGACTAGTTCTTACATTTTGCAAACAACTGAAGAATTATTCTTTACAAAACGGTGGGAGAAGAATATGCCTGCAAGCACTACAAATTTGTGATTACCTAATTATTTGTGATTGCCTCAAATAAGATGCTATTGTTTCTATGTTATAGATATAACAGATAAGAGATCACTGATAGCTTTTATAATGAATTGCATTTACTGAAGGCCATTTGAGCCTGAAAAGAGACAGCATTCATAGAAACTTTCAAAAAAGAATTAAATAAGAAGCATGAGGACCAACTGGAACCCCATCCAATAATCTAGGCATGCCTGATAAAAATGTTTGTACAACTAAATGGCCCCTTGGAAGACCAAAAAGAGAACAAATTAGGGGCCAAGAGGACTGAAGAATATATCAATAAAGGTTCGTAAACTCTGAGCCCATGTAAGAGGAGGTCAGCTGGTAGTGGCAGGCTTTTCTAGTTTGGTGATTCTGAGCACATCACAGTCTGTGCTTCATGTATAGAGCTCCTGAAAAAAAGATGTTAAATTTAGAGCTAGAAAGAATTTAACAGGTCACTGAGTCCAACTCATAGATGCATAGATGAGGAAACCAAGGTTCAAACTAGTTAAATAAATTGTCCAAAGATTCATAGGCAGTAAATGGCAAAGACGGGATTTAAAACAGAGATTCCTTCACTACATTACATCATCAGCAATCTTTCCCCTATATAGTATTGCCTCTCACATCTAACCCAGTAGAATCTTTGAATCCAGGATTGAGATAGAAGAGGACCATAGTAAAGTCAGAATAGAGGTGGGACTGGGTCAGTACAGCTGAAAACCTCAGTATACGGGAGTACAGTTGTACTAGGCTCACCCAAATCCATGTTTGCAAAGCAGTGGCCCATTTCAGCTGGTCTGAGGGCAGAGGCAGCCCTGCCCTTCCCTCAATAAGAAATCAGAGCAATTTACATCTCCAAGATGAAGTCCAGAAGAGTGAAGCCAAGACTCTTCCCCATGATTCTCCTCTAGTAACAGGAGTCCAATTAAAAGCTCACTTAGGAGAACACCAAGATCTTAAAGAAAGTAACAAGCTCTAGACAAGAGATAACCAAGATTCTCCTAGACATAGGTAAGTTGGACCACTATAGATTATAAAGGCAGAAGAAATGGAAAATGGATTACCAGCTACATGAGGTCAGAGGCAAAGATCATCCTAGTAGGCTATACTATGATCATGGTGAATTCAACATCATGAATTCAACATCAACTACTTCCTAAATAGTGCCTTTTGAGCTCTTCTTAATTTGCTATGATGGGACTGTTCTCATAGATCATAGATCTGTGAGGTTGAAGAAGGGAGGAAAGTATGATAGGAGAAGGAAGAGAAAGGAGGGGAAAGCCAGAGGAAGAGAAGGAAGGTAGCCCAGCCGGTAGTCCCCAGCCCTGGTAGGGGAAAATGACCCAAGCTCGTCGGAGCTCAATAAAGATCAGGTAGCACTTATTGTAGAATAGCTAGGTTTTTATTTAGTTAGTAAAGGGAAAATCTAGGGAAGGTAGGAGGTAGATCTTGGGAAAAAGCGGGGGGGGGGGGG